>NC_039359.1:52681711-52996591 GCF_003573695.1 Papaver somniferum | reverse complement strand
GAACCCATGTATGTGACTTGATAGGACCGATCACAACTAACCATTGTGATTTGGTATGATCAATCACATAGTAGTCTTGGAATACTGGGAAACCAATTATAAACTTGTTTGGAAGTGTGGTATAACTGATTCCAAGAAGCAAATCCATATAAATATGAAATAAGTTTCGGTTTCCAAAAATTTCAGTCGACACGTCTCTTCCCACAGAGTTTCTTCCAAAAAATACCATTAATGGATGCCCGTTGAATGCGTCTGCTGGAGATGAAAAGTCATCTCCATAGGACATGAATTCCTCTTTAAATAGCGAAGAATTTCTCTCATTCTAATAATCAAAAACTATTTCTCCTTAAGCATCTTCAGAAACAATTACAGTGTGTTCTTGGTTGGGTCAAGAGAGTAGAACCTTTAAATCCAGCAATTATTTAGGAAGGGTTGAAATAATTGCCGAAAAGAATCGCAAGGCCTTAAAACTCCAGTGATGCAACACTCTTTTCGTTCTTTGTTTTCATCCTCTATTGTCCTGTATTTTCCAACATTATAGTTTTGTTTATCATTGGCCTGTCCACGTCGTGGAATGCTCCAGCTACCAACAAGTAAGACTCTGCATTTCTTCCCATTTTCCTCTTTATGAGATTTACTTATTTGTGCAAGTGTTGATCTCTATGTTATGTGCAGTCCAAAATTTGTAGAGATAGTTCCAGTAAGATCTCGAACAAGCATTCATTCTCTTGATAAATCCTAGAATATATTATCTTCCTTTGATCCTCTAGTTGTTGTACTTCTATCCCAGCATGTTTTTGGTTATAGACCTGGTCCTCCTCAAGGGTCAACTCAGTCAGTAGAGGTCGAAATGGATAAAAAATACATCTTTTCTAGCCAAGCTACTTTACGTTTCGATAGCTATTCTGTTTGTTATTTGTGTACTCGTTTACTCCTTCTTGTACTGTACTTACCCTAGAGATGGAGACCGCAAAAAAATGAAGGCGCTAATTGAATCTGAGATGCAGCAGTTGGAGTCAGAAAAAATTCTAATGGAAGGAAAATACTCCCACATCGAAGGATTCTGAAGTTCAAGAAAATGAAAAATGTGATTGTCTCATGTAAGTTGTGCAATTGACTGAAATGCAAGATTTGTACTAACAGAAAGTGTAAGAAATTTAATTTGGTTTTCCCTGTATCTTATCCCCATTTTTCCTATTTCCAGTCCCCTTCACAATTTCTACAATCAATTTATTTTTTAGCTTTGGTTTTTCCTAATAACCACTCATAAAAGTCAAATAATGTGCACTGTCAAAAAAAAAAAAAAACTCACATTGAAATGAAATTTTTTACATTGTAAATGTTGTAAGATGAGCAATTTTAGTGAACAGCACGAATCCTTGTTAATGGAAATCAAGGAAATGAGGTCAGTGGTTGAAGAAGTCAATAAGAATTGAGTTCTAACGATGATAACTTACTAAATTCGAAGAAATTGGTCAAGTCCTCTTTTCTACTATACTACTACTACGAGCAGGTGCAATCTTAACTCCAGTTGATGTCTTTGATGTATCTAGTGTAGTTCCTCTATAAAAGAGATGGGTACAGTGTTTTTCCATTGCGTCTCCTTCTTGTCTGTGCCATTTTTACTTTCAAACAAAAAGTTACGTACGCAAAGTAGTTTTTTTTTTTTTTTCGAAAATCACCGTCTTCCAATTGATCATGAACTGCTTAAGATAAATGTTCTGAAACTCAGGATGAAGATACAACCAATATGCAATGGTATGCTTGATAGATTGGATGATCTTGACTGTTGTGGAAGACTTGTTTTTGAAGGCTCTTCTAAAATAGAAGCTGGAAGGGCCTTGATAACAAGTGACTTTCTCGAACAAATCAAGGGGCATGGCCAAGTACTAAGAGCCGTGTGAATTGAATGAAGAATTACCCAGTTCAGATGAAATTCAACCTTAAAAAAATTTCATATGTAGATAGCATTCGAGCAGTGGAGGAGTAAGTGTATTGAGGTTTCTTCATCATTGATGAACATGTAGCAATGGTTTTCCCAGTCTCTCCCCCTTCGTTTGATTAATTTTTTTTCAGTTAGCATTTTATTTTTCGCACCAAGCCAAAGAAAGAAACTGACTTTAGCCGGCCACAATTTGGACCATATTCTCTTTGGGTGAACAAAATCAGTTTGATCCTCTTCACCCATGTTTCTTGTAATCAGCCATTGATAACACTTATTGACAATGAACTCGCCAGCTTGATGGCCATCTTTCCATAGTCTAACATCTGTGGATCTTGACGGAGTAACTCCATTGGTATCGAGAAGGTGCAGGAAAACGCTGAAATAATGGCTGATCTCCCACCCAAATGTCAAGCCAAAAACTGATCCTAGTTCCATTAGCAAGCCTATAGAAACAGTTGGACTTAAAGAGTTCAGTGTACTTGTTGATGCCTTTCCATATGCTACAACCATAAGGTTGCTTAGATGACTTGGTGTGCCATTCTGACTGTGCTAGGCCATACTTTTCCGCGATGAGCTGCTTCCAAAAAGGATTTTTGTTGGTGCCTAACTTCCACAGCCACTTCATGAGTAATGCGACATTCATATTATGCAAATCTTTGATGCCAAGACCTCCTAGAAGTTTCAGTTTCATAAGAATTTCCTTATCCACAAAATGGTATTTCTTGTCATCTGGACCTCCATCCCAAAGAAAGTTACCTATAATTCTCTCTAACTTGCGAATGATGTTAATTGAAGCTTCAAATATGGATAAGTAATATATAGGTAATGTTGATAAAACAGTGATGATTAGGGTGAGCTTACCTCCTCTAGAGAGGTCCTTACATATCCAAGCCGCAAGATACGACTCAAATCTTTCAACAAATTTGTTCCATTTCAGATTGGACCTGTAGAGATCACCCAAAGGAAGGCCAAGATAGGTCGTAGGCAAAGATTGAACTCTACACCCCAAAGATTCAGCAAGAGAATTGACGTTTTGAACATCTCCAACTACCATAATCGCAGTTTTGTGGAAGTTGACCTTAAGGACAGAAATGATCTCAAACCAGATTAAAATATTGCGCAGATGGGAAATGTTATGGTTATCATTTTGGATGAACACAAGAGTGTCGTCAGCAAACTGAAGATGTTTAAATTTTGTGCCACCAGGTATAATTTCAAATCCTTTGAACCATCTAATTTAAGCAGCTCTTTCAAAGATTAAGCTCAGCGATTCAGCTACCAATAAGAACAAGAACGGAGAATGAGGGTCTCCTTGGCGAAGACCTTTAGAACTCTTGAAGCGACCATTTGAGGATCCATTGATGAGAACTGAAAAATTCACATGTGAAATTGTAGCTTCAATCCACTTCCTCCAGATAATTCAAAATCCCATTCTTCGCAGCACGTAGTCAAGAAAATACCATGCAATGTTGTCGTAAGATTTTTGAAAATCGATCTTACAAAGAATACCATTTTGTTGAAACATTTGTGCAGAGTTGATACATTCGTTGGAGATTATTGAACTATCCATGATTTTCCTTCCCTCTACATATGCCGATTGCTGGTGTCTAATAATGTTGGGGAGAACCTTTTTGATCCTTGTGGAAATGACTTTTGAAATAATTTTGTCGATGCTGCGCATTAGACTTATTGGTCTAAAATCGGCTATGAGCTCTAAGTATTGCACTTTGGGAATAAGCAAAAGCAAAGTTGATTTGAGCCTTCAGTCAATCACTTTGTTGCTGTACAGTTCTTCCATCACCTGAAGGATATCGAATTTCATGAAGTCCCACGACTTTCTGATCACAAAAATGGGCATACCATCATGACCGGGTGCTTTATCCTGAGCAAGATCGTTCAAAGCACTAAAATCTTCTTCTTCTTTGAACCTAACTTCAAGCATGTGAGCATCTGTTGCGGAGATAGTTGGAAAAAAAAGGTCTTCCAGTTGAGGTCTAGAGAAAATATCTTCCTCGAATAAACCTTGGTAATATGTGAAAAGGCGAGGGTACCCAAATATACCTCAAGCTAAAATTTTCCTACTTATAAGTCCTTTCTCCGAAAGTGATTGTCTATGGACTGAGTCGAGACAATACAACTAATCGGTTCACACTTCGTGTGATTGTCTATGGATATGACATAGAGACAATACAACAACGAAGTATGTTTACTTGATGAAAAGGTTCGGACTTAACCAAACACAATAGGATTGCTTATCAAGTAAATAGGAATTAACGTTTGTGTAATTTACTTTAATTATAAAAAAACAATTATAATGCGGAATATAAAAGTAAATGACACAGCAAGATTTTGTTAATGAGGAAACCGCAAATGCCGAAAATCCCTGGGACCTAGTCCTGAATTGAATACTCTCAGGATTAAGCCGCTACACAAAATTACACTAACTTCGTATAGTTGAGACCAAGTAACTAACCCTATAGTTCACCTAGTTCCTTCTGTATTCTCACGCCTCCAACTTATAAATAAGTCACGTACTTGGAACAATTCCTTTGGTTCGTATTCCAAACACTAAAGGAACAACAAATCTGTTTGGTATCAAATCTATTCAACCAAGTGATATGAGTCGGACAAATGCTCTTCCGTTTATCTCAACATAAACTCCTTCGTCAGGTCCTTAGATCTATCTTATATTCAATCACCCAATGGTAATCGTTTAAGATTAAGCCAACAACACCTTTAATCCGAAGAATCGTGTTTATGCAGATCTACTCAATTAATCAATCTAACATACCACAAGGATAAAACGATTATTAATTGGATCCTATTTTACCGAAACAATTATTGTGTATAGCAAAGATTATAAAACCCAAGTCAGATCTTTAATATCTTCTTTGTATTGAAATCTTCTTAAACATTCAATGAAAACCTGCACACAATCACTTGAATCTCTTGTGCTCAATCACGCACAGAACGGAGTCTGTTAACAATTGAATTATCACAAGATCGTCTTTAGAACTAACAACACTCTAAAGATCGTTGTCGAAACTTTGAACTAGTTTGAGTGAATCTTATATCAGAAGAGAATATTCTCAAGAATAAACAAACTAGGTGCAATTAGAGTTCAACCACAGTTAGTCAATCAAATCAATAGAAAACAAAAAATAAACCGCAATTATCTAGTTTCCCACCAACGGTACACTCTAGAGCTTCTCAATCCCAAAGAATACTTAAAACTGAGCGGCCGTAAGATATTTCACCTATTTAGGTTACTCTTCTTTCCGAATAGGCGGATACACCAGTAACAACAACAAAAGAGTAAATTTGTTGTTACGAAGGATTAGTTTGCTAGAAAGGAAAACTTCGAGTATTTAAAGACAATGAAGTTTGGACTCCAAGGAATTTACAAAACCGAAAATATTCTCAATATATTCATAAAAGCACAGATTCGGTTTTCATAATTCCTGGAAATGCTCTGTCCAAAAATAACGATCGAAATCTCTCGGAAATCTAATTAGTAAATGCACATTTGTAATTCTGTAATTTCCCTACAAAATGAAATTAATAACCTTAATTAAAAGATTCTTAACTTAATTATGTTTCGATCCTGGGATTCTCTTCCCTTAGCCGTTAAGGAATATCTTTGAACAATTAAATAAATAAACATTCAAAGCACGTGTTCAAAGTTTGTCGACATCTTTACTTTGTAAGTTCTCTTTCACACTTACAACTTTGAAACCGATTTTCCACACTTCCAAACAAGTTTATAATTGGTTCATCTGACTTTCAAGAACTATGTGATTGATCAAACCAACATTCAATCACAATAATGGGTTTAACGGTTCTACCAAAACAAGTTTCGGTTCTACCTCCATGTGAGCATTGTGCATAGTCACACTAGCTTTCCAAAAATTCGGTTGACTAGGTAGTAGGATCGGTTCCCCACATATATATGGTATCTAACTTATATGTGTTGCACATGTCCATAGGATAGATTCCCCGTTCTGCTATAAACCTTGTTGAACCCCATACAAGGATCGGTTCCCTTTGATGTATTGCACCCCTTACAAGGATCGGTTCCCCTTTCCTTTTAATTGGTTAGACATACAAAATTAGATCATATCACAGGTGATTACTTAAGATCGGTTTTACTAAGAAAAGTTATACCAATACATAAGTCAGGCCTTTGTGAATAGTTCTACCAAGAACACAACAAGTTGTGAGCGGTTATACTCTATCACATATATTGGTTGTTCATAAGATATGCAATGAATAACAAAATCAATAACACCTGGAAATTTCCTTTTCGGTCCACAAACAAGTTTATGAACTTACTTCCTTAGAACACATGTAAACATTGTTCCATATGATGAAATCATCACCTCATACCCATACATAATCACAATTGCATTCAAATGATTATGGCGATGTCTTATCTACAAAGTTTAATGGTTAAGCAATAAACCTCGTACTGTATTCCTTAATACTATGTTTATCTAGAGTTCAAATATGCTTCGCAGTTATGTTTTCAATATGCACGACTTGAAAGATACGTTAGGGAATTAAACAGTTCAAGTCAAATATCACGAACCTCAAGTGGAAGGATGATTATAGTCGTTGTAGCTCCTTTCTTCTTAACATCTTCAAGACTTCGAAATACTTGTAATGTCTCATATCCTAATATTTTCAAGCTAACCAATACAAAATTGACTCTAGTACATAATCAAGCGACTCTTAACATAAGTTTTGATTTATTAAAATATGACAAACAAACTTGACATACCAACGCTTGGTGGGTTCAACCGAGCAATGCTCTAACAATCTCCCCCTTTGTCAATTTTAGTGAAAAAATTCTTACATCATATGGATAAAAAAATTACAAGAATTCATTACAATCTGCTTGATTCCCGATTCAACAGCACAGTAAAACTGCTTACATTCAATCCTTGAAAATGTCGTTGTTGACATTATATTAACAAAGCTAATACTCCCCCTAAGGAATATAGGTAGATATTCAATCCTCACGTCTTTGTTATACCAATTTATATGGCATGTTACTTCCCCTAAGTCTGTTCTTTCACTCTTTCATTAGATAAAACATTAAAGTACCAATGTTCTTTTCCCTAGCGATGCCAATCAATATAAAATCAATGCCAGCATCACCCGTTTACTCCATATATTTTTCCCCCTTTTTGTCACAAAAATGACAAAGAAACGAAAAAAATAAAGGACAACACGAAAAGAATCTTACAAATCTCAGAATAGACTTGCAAACCTGTAGAGTTCGGCACGAGGGTTCTGCACATCACATTCTGATAACCAATATCAAAACTGAAACTACAAGTAGTCTTATTTCGATATGTTACCAAGGAAACAATTGTCAGAATTTTTTTTTCCGACTTAGTTTAGCAAACCAAAAACAACTAAGCACATTAGTCCCTTTGCTAAACCGATTGTTCAAAAACAACCGCTTAATTCGATAAAACCGAAATAAAGATAAACTCCATTTTTCTCACCATGTTCTAATTATCCATAAACTTAGACCTTTCGATTTTAACCAGGACAAATACTAGGTTAGTTAACTAGCATTCCTTGTTTAGTCATTCGATTAGACTTGAATAACCGAAACCTCACTTTGATAAGACAAACTAAGATCAGAATTAACTTAGTTTCTTATCCGGAATCGAATTGGACTAAACAACTCATCCCGTACACAAATTATTTCGTTAATCCATAAATAATTCATACTAACCAAAATAAATCAACTTGTATAATTATTCACCTCAACCGGAAGCAATTGAAACAACATAGACATTAAAAGCACCGCAATTGCACCGTAATTTTGTAAGCCTAAACAATTGGTACCATAAAAAAGCAAGATAACAATAGTTTTTCTTAACCGGAACCAATTGAATCACACACAAATCAATTCTACCAAAATTTTGTAAGCCTAAAAAATTGATACCACACAGTAAAGCAAGATAACAATAGTTTTTCTTAACCGGAACCAATTGAAACACATATCCACACACACATCATGGAATAAATATCAATTGAACCGAAATTTTGTTAAGAAAAAGCAACAAATATATATAATATAAAACCAGGCTTTTCTTAAACAGGAAAATAATTAACTAACAAGATTGTTACCTCAAATTTCGCATCCACTTCTCCAATATGATAGCATCTTCGTCCAGGGAGAATTGATATCGAAATATCACCACGTTGTCATCCTTATGCATAAACAAAAGAATAACAACACACCTCAACCTTTACCAGGAAAAGGTTGAAAACCGGTTTTAACAATTGCAAGCAAAAGCTGAAAACCGTCGAAACACATATGCTTTTATGCTAAACCAAAACCGATTCAACATATTGTGACTTTTTCACATATTGTTTCTATCAGAAACCATCATGATCATTTGATAAAGCCTACCTACTAGGGATAGAACTTAATCCCGTTAAATCAAAAAATCACCCAAACCATAAGGGTTCAGAATATATGAGATCGAATATTAAGGTATTAAAACCGAAATCAAACATCCCATAAACATACATAGCAATAAGATAAAATAAATTAAGCACATGATATGTAAACCGAAAACTATCACAAGAAAAATTACTAATCAAATAATTTTATTCATAATAGTTTTATTCATAATAGGCCAATACAATCAATGAAAGAAATCAAAAATTAATGTCTGTTAAACTAGATTAAGTATTACAGCAAATAAATTAATCTCTAGTGGTGCTCTTGTTGTTCACCGAGGTCTCTTCAATGTTCAAACTATTAAAGCATGTCTCAAGAGACTTGTCTGCAACCACTTCTTGTTTCTCAAGTCTCTCAACTTGAATTTTCATATCAGCTATGTCATCCTTTGTTTCATCAATCTTGTCTTTGAGCCAATCTTGATTTCGAACTGTTGTATTGAGATTGGTTCTCAGTTCCTCAAAACATTGGATATAGTCAATCATACTATCAGAAAGAATCCACTTGGTTTTGGTTGGATCTTGAAGGTTGTAAGCAAACAGACATGACTCATCTTGTGATCTGACTGAACTATCAGAGTCATAATCAGACATAATGCCTTTCGTCTTTCTCTCTGATTTCTTATACAAAAGTTATATCAATACATAAGTCAGGCCTTTGTGAATAGTTCTAACAAGAACACAACAAGTTGTGAGCAGTTATACTCTATCACACATATTGGTTGTTCATAACATATGAAATGAATAAGAAAACCAATAACACCCAGCAATTTCCTTTTCGGTCCACAAACAAGTTTATGAACTTACTTCCTTAGAACACATGTAAACATTGTTCCCTAGGATGAAATACTCACCTCATACCCATACATAATCACAATAGAATTCAAATGATTATGGCGATGTCTTATCTACAAAGTTTAATATTTAAGCAATAAACCTCGTATTGTATTCCTTAATACTATGTCTATCTAGAGTTTAAATATGCTTCATAGTTATGTTTTCAATATGCACGACTTGAAAGATACGTTAGGCAGTGAAACAGTTCAAGTCAAATATCACTAACCTCAAGTGGAAGGATGATTGTTGTCGTTGTAGCTCCTTGCTTCTTCACATCTTCAAGACTTCGCAATACTTGTAATGTCTCATATCCTAATACTTTCAAGCTAATCTATACAAAGTTGACTCTAGTACATAATCAAGCGACTCTTAACATGAGTTTTGATTCACTAAAATATGACAACCAAACTTGACATACCAACACTTGGTGGGTTCAACCGAGCAATGCTCTAACAATATGACACTATAGCCTTCTTAATAATGTCTTTGTAAATGCACCATCAATACTGAGTTCACAAACACTTCTGGATCTTTGTTTTGATGAAGCATACTTATGGAAAAAAGAGTGTTGTTTTCATGTTCCTCCACCCAATTAACGACAGCTCTTTGTTTCCAAAATTCATTGTGCATTTTAGTTAATATTTTAAATTCAGTTTTAGCACCTATCTTCTCATTAGAAAACTATAGATTATCAGGATCCATAAGCAGTCTTGATTCAATCTGTTGAGTAGCAATTAGGTTGTTTTGAATTAACATATCGACCTTACCAAACACCTCTCGATTCCAGACTTTCATCTTTAAGGGCTTGCATCTTTTTTGCTAGAATGTATCCAGGTGTGCCTGAGAAGATAAAAGAGTTCCACCAATTCTACATGAGATCTAAAATAGTTGCATCTTGGAGCCACATTTTTTCGAACCTGCAAGGAGTAGGGCCCCATCCTTCATTGAGGGCGGTAAGCATAATCGGGTGATGGTCGGAAAAGGGCTTTGGAAAAGTGGATGGCTCAATTCTTTTGTATTTGTCTTCCCATGAAGAAGAAATGAGAAATCGATCTATCTTACTCCAAGAGGAGCCCCAACTCCAGGTATAATGACTGCCAATAACGGGAAGGTCCATTAAATGATGGTGTTATACTAATGACGCATATTTTTTCATGGACCGAATGTCGGTGTTTCTCCCAGACCTCTCGTGCAAAAATCTAGTTGCATTGAAGTCTCCGCAAAGAACCCAGGGTTCCTCCCAAATAGTGTGAATATCTCTTAATTCTGCCCAAAAGTGATTTTTCTCATTGTTGAGAAAAGGACCATAAACAGCGGTCAGTAGCCAATTAAAATTTTAGAACAAAAAACGACATCTTATTGATACACAAAATGCCCCTCAGAGAGTTTCAGACACAACAACTTTATTAGTATTCCATACCACTATGATTCCTCCATATAGTCCATTGGAGTCTAAAGCAATCCAATCGAAACTATTTCCTGCCCAAAACTGCTTAACTTAACGTCTCTGCCAACCTTCAACATGAGTTTCTTGCAAACAAAGAATGTTTGGCTTCCATAATCTCAGTAACACCTTAAGCTCGTCCCTTCTACTGTTTTCGTGGAGGCCCGCTATGTTCCAAGTCATGATCTTTGTCTTCATGGATCAAATAAATGTACTGATGCTGCTGCCTCATTGATAATATTTTATTTGTCAATGTTTGACTCTTCGAACAATTCAAGAAGGTTGAATTCTTCGCCAGAGGTTGATTTATGCATTAATGCTTGCAGTTGGTGTTGAGTTTGCTGAAAGGATAATCCAATCCTAGGTCCACATTCTTGAAAGGTGTTAACCAGGGTCTGCAGATCTTCGAGTGCTTCGGTTGTATCTCTATCTCGTTGCCCAATGTTGCTAATTGCACTGACGCTAGCATTTGTTGTTGAAACTGGTGAATGAGTTGAAACAGGGAATAAGATTGTTGTTAAAATTATAAATTAATTTGTCATTATTCTAGAATAATCTTGAAGTGTATATGACTTAGTTTCCTGGGTTAAGAAAAGTCCAGAACAATCTAGCTTTGTCTGGCCCAAAAGGGGAGCTAGAGTAGGATGTCTGGACACTTCTTTTTCTAGCATCTTCGGCAATTATCTGGAGGATTCTTTCTCTAGATATTTTTCTTAGTTGGTCGGTCAAGTGGTAGAATACTCTAGAGTTTACAAGAGTACCTTTGGTCGGTCATGGACTATCTATAAATAGGCAAGTGCCGATCAGTAGTAATCCATCAAATCATATCACTTCAAGATTATTCATGTGAGAGCTGAAAATTCATGTGAGGTAGATAAAGAAAGAGTGAGAGCTAGAGAGATAAGTCCAAGTCCAAGTGACTTTCCTGTAAGAAATTGAGTGAGCCAAAGTTGCGACACTAAAGTTCCATTGTATCACTTTCATTTCCAATTAATATAAGCCTCACTTATCATTCAATTAACCAATCTTTGTTTCTTAAATCATTTCTACAAACCCATCTCACTTCCGCATTGCGCCAACAAATTTGGTATCAGAGCAAACCTAACCCAGTAATCCTAAAACTATACCCATGGCAATTAACCAAAGTATTCAAGGTTTCAATTATGCCCAAAGTCTAATTCCAATTTTTGATGGTGATAGTTATGATTATTGGAGTTTACAAATGAAAACATTATTTATTTCACAAGACTTATGGGATTTTGTAGAAGATGGTTATAAAGTACCAAAGTCGGTAGAAACTCTGTCGTCATGGACGGACGCATAGAAAAAGGAGTATAAGGAAAATAAGAAGAAAGATGCTAAAGCACTACTGTTTCTACATCAGGGCGTAAGCAAAGCTATTTTTCCTCGAATTTCGGTGGCGAAAACTTCAAAGGAGGCCTGGAATATTCTCAAAGTAGCATTCTAAGGATCAGAAAAGGTAATCTCCATTAAACTACAAAATTTATGGCGAGATTTTGATAATTTACTTATGAAAGAAAATGAAACTATCCAGAACTTCTTCTCAAGAGTTACTGGCATAGTAGATCAAATCAGTAGTTATGGAGATACCATTGAAAATAAAAGAGTGGTAGAAAAGATATTAAGAAGCTTACCATTCAAATTTGATCATATCGTCGCTGCAATTGAGGAGTCAAAAAATTTATCGAATCTCTCAGTACATGAATTAATGGGTTCACTCGAGGCGCACGAGAAAAGAATCAATAGGTTCGCGGAGCAACCGTTGGAGCAGGCATTTCAATCAAAAATAAATTTCAGTGAAAAGAAAAATACGGAAGCCAGAAAAGAAAGCTTCAGAGGGGGATCATCATCAACATCACCTCACGAGAAAGGGCCGACATCAAATCAAGGACCCAAAAATTACTACCGCGTACGTGGAAGAGCAAAAGGAGGTTATAGAAATAACAACAACCAAAGGTACGGAAAAAATTACTCCTCAAATCTCCGATGTAATGTTTGCAAAAAGTTTGGCCATGCAACTGAAAATTGCAAGTACAAGTGCACCAAATATGATAACTTAAATCACATGGAAAAAGATTGTTGGCTTAAAAATAATGAAGCCAACTATTCCGAGAAAAATGATTCTCAAAATCAAGTATTTTATTCCTGCCTCACCTCGCAACAAGAAGCGCAAGGTATATGGTATGTCGACAGCGGATGCAGCAGCCATATGACAGGAAACAAAGAATATTTCGTAAAATTGGAGGAGCAAGAGATTCCACCGGTCAAGCTCGGAGATGGAAAGTTCCAGAATGTTGAAGGAAGAGGAGTCATATCCGTACGTACAAGGTCAGGTAAAACTCGATATATATCTGATGTTCTTTATGTTCCTGGCCTAGCTCAAAATTTATTAAGTGTTGGACAACTTATAAGAAAAGGGTACTCACTACATTTCTAAGACGGAGAATGCACAATTTATGATAAAATTAATAAACAATTGGTGGCAAAAGTAAAAATGTCAGGAAATTTTGTCTTTCCTTTATCTATGCCATCAATTGAAAATTGTGCAATGAGTACCAATCATATAGATGAATGCAAGCTATGGCATATGAGATACGGGCATCTCAACTACAGATCCTTGAAGGTTCTAAAATCAAAGAACATGGTAATTGGTCTTCCTGATATCAACGGTGGAGATAAAATATGTGAAGGTTGTATTCTTGGGAAGTTCCATAGACTTCCATTCACAAACAAATCGTGGAGATCAAGAAGGCCCCTCGAATTGGTGCACGCCGATATCTGCGGTCCGACAAGAACAACTTCACTCAGCAACAGAAGATATTTTCTCCTATTTGTGGATGATTATACCAGGATGATGTGGGTGTACATTCTCGAGCAAAAATCTGAGGAATTCACTAAATTCCTCAGAGTTCAAGGCGTTGGCAGAGAAGCAAAGTGGCCATCAATTAAAATTATTCCATACATACCGTGGTGGAGAATTTACCTCAAATGAGTTTAACAACTACTGCAAAGAAAACGGTATTAAGAAGGAGCTTATCGTCTGATACACTCCACAACAAAACGACGTCGCGGAAAGAAAAAATCGTACAATCGTGGAAATGGCTCGCAGCATGTTGAAAGCAAGGAAGCTACCCAACAGTTACTGGGCAGAAGCAGTCAACACGGCGGTCTACATCCTTAATCGTTCGCCAACAAAAGAAGTTTTCAACAAAACTCCATATGAAGCTTGGCATAAGAAAAAGCCCGAGGTAACTTCTTTCAGAATTTTTGGTTGCGTAGCATACTCACATATTCCATCCCAACATAGAGAAAAGTTCGATGAAAAAGGATAAAAGCTAATATTCATCGGATACAGCGAAGAGTCTAAAGCATATAGACTTCTAAAGCCAAATACAAAGAAACTGGTAATTTCAAGAGATGTTATTTTTGATGAATTCAGATCATGGGATTGGAATGATGAAGAAGACAAATACGAGTTGCCACTACTCATCGAAGACGAGCCAGATCAGCCACATCAAGAAGAAAGTACTCCACCAGCAAGCCCGAGATCTCCTAGTCCAACACAACAAAGTCCAAGTTCATATGAAGCAAGTGCCCCACCTAGAAAGGTGTGTTCCCTAAGAGATATTTATGATACATCTAATTGTGCATTTATAGCACTAGAACCTCAAAAGTATGAGGAAGCGGCAAAAGAAGAAAAATGGAGACATGCCATGGACGAAGAAATGCGAGTGATCGAGAAAAATAAGACATGGGAGCTTGTCAATCAGCCAATTGATAAAGAAATAATTGGTCTGAAATGGGTCTACAAGACAAAGTATAATAAAGACGGTTCAGTCCAAAAGCATAAGGCAAGGCTAGTTGCAAAAGGATATTCCCAGCAACCAGGAATTGACTACTATGAGACATTCTCCCCAGTCGCTCGCATGGAAACAATCTGAATGGTGTTAGCTTTGGCAGCTCAACTAAAAATGAAGGTCTACCAATTGGATGTAAAGTCGGCGTTCCTAAATGGAGAACTTGAAGAAAAGGTGTACGTCGAACAGCCTCAAGGATATGTCCGCAAAGGAAAAGAAAAAAATGGTATATCGTCTCCGCAAAGCACTATATGGTCTCAAGCAAGCACCGCGTGCATGGAACAACAAAATCGACAAGTATTTCCGAGATAATGGATTTGAGAAAAGTCCAAGTGAGCCATCACTCTACATCAAAAAACAAGGTACAGATTTTCTAATCGTCTGTCTCTACGTCGATGATTTAATTTATGCCAGTACAAAACAAGAGATGGAAGAAAAATTTAAGAAGGAGATGATGAAAGAATATGAGATGACAGACTTAGGACTTATGCGATATTTTCTTGGGATTCAAGTAAAACAATCTCCAGAAGAAATATTCATCTCCCAAGAAAAATATGAAGAAGACTTACTGAAAAGGTTCAACATGATGGATTGCAAACCAATTGCAACTCCAATGGGTACCAATGAGAAATCGGTAAAAAATGATGGAGCAACAAAAGTTGATCCAACCTTATTCAGAAGTCTAGTCGGCTCACTGATCTACTTAACAAATACAAGGCCAGACATCGTCAATGCAACCAGTATTGTTTCTCGGTTTATGAGCGAGCCAAGCAAGTTACACTATGCAGCCGCAAAGAGAATTCTTCGGTATATCAAGGGAACGAAGGATTTTGGCATCAAGTATACAAGAGAAAAAGATAATGATTTAATTGGCTTCACAGATAGCGATTGGGCAGGTTCTATTGAAGACCGAAAGAGCACATCAGGATATGTTTTCTGTATGGGAACAAAAGTTATCTCTTGGAGTTCTAAAAAACAAAGTACGGTGGCATTATCGTCAGCCGAAGCAGAGTACATAGCATCAACAAGTGCAGCATGTGAGGCAGTATGGTTGAGAAGAATAATGACCGACCTACAACAAAGGCAAAAGCAGCCGACGACTATCTACTGTGACAATATGTCTACAATTGCAATGACAAAAAATCCATTCTTTCACGGACGGACGAAGCACATAGAGCTACGACATCACTTTATCAGAGAGCTGGTCGACAACAAGGAAATTGAGATCCAATTTTGTCCAACACAAGAACAAAATGTCGATATTTTCACTAAAGTCGTCACAGTGGACAAGTTCAATCATTTTAGAGAAAAGCTTAAGATCACAAATTAAGAGGGGGTGTTAAAATTATAAATTAATTTGTGATTATTCTAGAATAATCTTGAAGTGTGTATGACTTAGTTTCCTGGGTTAAGAAAAGCCCAGAACAATCTAGCTTTGTCTGGCCCAAAAGGGGAGCTAGAGTACGATGTCTGGACACTTCTTTTTCTAGCATCTTCGGCAATTATCTGGAGGATTCTTTCTCTAGATATTTTTCTTAGTTGGTCGGTCAAGTGGTAGAATACTCTAAAGTTTACAAGAGTACCTTTGGTCAGTCATGGACTATCTATAAATAGGCAAGTGCCGATCAGTAGTAATCCATCAAATCATATCATCTGAAAATTCATGTGAGGTAGATAAAGAAAGAGTGAGAGCTAGAGAGATAAGTGCAAGTCCAAGTGACTTTCCTGTAAGAAATTGAGTGAGCCAAAGTTGCGACACTAAAGTTCCATTGTATCACTTTCATTTCCAATTAATATAAGCCTCACTTATCATTCAATTAACCAATCTTTGTTTCTTAAATCATTTCTACAAACCCATCTCACTTCCGCATTGCGCCAACAATTGTGTCAAATGAGTTGGGTTGGATAGGAAGAATGGGTCTTTCCACTATCATAGAGTCACTGGTGAAGGCTTGTGGATAGGCTTGTTGGACTTCCGGGTTTCCGTTTGCTCTATTATTGATCAATTCGTTACTGTTCTCCTAGGGGACTACAACTGGATTGAATTCAAAATTTGAAATCACATTAATTACTGTTGATTGAGGTTGCAGGTGATACTCAGAGAAAAGTGCCTCGTCTACAGCGTTGACTGTGCTAAAAGTTCTGGGATGATCAGGAGCAATAACTTCTCTTATTGGGACCATAACCATTTGTTCTGCTATCCCTGTACAGTTGCAATTATCACCGGATCTTCCATTGTTGTTATCGGAGATGCCATTGGTGTTATCTGAAGAAGATGGAAGATGATCATGTTGAAAGAAGTGACGCTCAAAGAAATCCCCAGATTCAACCGCTTGAAATTCATGCTTTTCAGTTCTCTTTATATCATCTATAATTTCTCCGGCTATAGAAAATGAAATCCCTTCCATGTGTATCATCTTAAACTCACCTTGAGAAGTAAATGGACATGCAACTAGAAGAAAAATAGAAGAGTAATATGAACCATTTAAAGAGTTAGGATGTACTGAGATAAGACCCCCCCGTATTTTACCTATTTTCCTGTAAGATTTCAGGTTCGAAATGTGAAGGACTCCATGAACTGCAAGCCAAACCGGTTTAGGAAGTAAAACACCCAGCTCTTTAACATTATTGATGTACGGTGACCATTCTGAGAAACTCAACTTGGCTTCTTCAAAAACTACTTCTTTCTTAGCCAGAACTTCATTCTTCTTCTGACTCGTATCTACGATGAATACAACCTTGAGAATAGAAGGAGAAATAGGAGCTAAAGTTACAGATCCTTGAAGTTTAAACATTGATTTGATTATTTTTGCAATAGTATCCCAAGGAGTCTGAGTGTCTTGAATTTCACAAAAAAATGCTCATTTCCATCTGTTGGTGAAGATTTCATTTTTAGGAGCTCTAAACGTCGATGATGGAGTGATGAAACTAGATACAGGTGGTTGAAAGGTTGTTTCCATGCTTAAACAAAACTTGATTGCTTCGGAAAACTCATACCAGTATACCACCCTTTGCCTTCACCACCAGCAGGGAAGAAATAGATTTCAGCCGGATCTCTTTTGGCGATGTATCTTGTTAATTTGAGCATCTCTCTATTTACGAAAAAATTCTTTACCAGAGATAGCTTATCATTTCCTTTGTTGAAACTCCAGTATGTAGGTGTTTCTCTTAATTCTGATGATTCCTGTTGAAGTATTGAACTTATCCATTAAAATGCTTCTAAGGGTATTATGAATTCCTTGAAACCCATTTTGATTTCTTTAAGATATACGCCGTGACTTCACCACCATTATACTTAACTTTTGAAATTTCGAAAGACTTGTTGCTTATGGAAATGAATTTTTTTTCCCCTATTGTTGTACTTGAAGATGATTTGCCATTTCCTATTGATGTTGTTTTACTCCTATTATTAATGCCGTAGTTTGATCCACCTACTATTGACGCCCATGATGATCCATTGTGGTTCTGATGATTCGTACCCATGGTGGGTAAGAATTGAAGAGGGATTTGTCCTACGTTGTAGTGCCGGTTAGGTGTACAGACAACAAAGTTGCTTGGAGACTCATTCTTTCTACTGTAATTTGGGTTATTTGGAGAGAACGAAATAATCACACTTTTGAGGATAAGTATAACTTTAATACGGACTTGGATTTGAGTAATGATGCTAAGACTTTGGTTCTTACTTGGGCGTATGCTTTTCGGGAAAGACTTCATACTAATTTTGAGTATTCCGTCCAAAATTAGGACACTGTATTTTATTGATGTAGCTTTTGCTTTTATTTTCTTTTAGTCTACTATCTGCAGACTCCTGTACATTCTTCTTCTCCTTAATAAAGTCCTCTCTTCTAATCAAAAAAAAAAAAAAAAACTTAAAACAAAAGATCTATGACTAATGTTTTCAATTATAATTGTTTGTTTGCTAGCTTCCCATGTCGTTGTAGCTTGCTAAGAAATAGTTTTGGCTTTGATACTCAAATAACAACAATTGAATCGTTTCTTTTAAGTTTGTTTACCAAATTATAAACTTATAATATGTGAACACGAAAATAACCATCAATAAAAATCTAAAATGTTGTCTAAATCGAATCTTGTTTTATGTTTAAATCATTATATGAGTAAAAGATTGATATCAATATCTCAACAAGCAAATGCAAAGGAAACCGAAACTAGTACTAGTTTTACATAATCTAACCCTTGGTAACAAGATTAATCTCTTGTTCATTTAGTAACGCATACTGTTTTTCTTTTTGTTTGTAGTTTTCTGATTAGACTGTGATAAAAAAAAAACTGACTGAGATAGAGTTGCACCGAAGAGAGAACAAACGGAGAAAACTGTTTTTATTTATCTAATGAAAATAACAAAGAGAGACAAGATAGTAATATTATAAATTCAGATGACCTTAAAACTCTACGTAAACTAAAATAATCCAGGATTGACTTACAAATGAACGCGCTTCTATAAATTCAACGGTTTCATCACCTCCTCTTCCTCTTTCACCACCAGTATCCTTTGATTCACAAGAAGATGTTTCTTCACGAATTTCAGCAGCAGCACCACCACCTCCTCCAACAAGTGTGATTAATAAAGATAAGTCAATGATTTTCGATGCGTCTGGAAGTGTCGCCAAAGATAAAGGAAAAAAAGAGGAGATGGGATATCTGCATACTGGCTCCATCGA
This sequence comes from Papaver somniferum, assembly GCF_003573695.1. Taxonomy (NCBI): domain Eukaryota; kingdom Viridiplantae; phylum Streptophyta; class Magnoliopsida; order Ranunculales; family Papaveraceae; genus Papaver; species Papaver somniferum. The sequence goes on along the minus strand of NC_039359.1, from coordinate 52,977,322 downwards.
ACTAGATTTTTGGCCTACACTCGGAATATTTGGAGGTGGTGGGGGCAACCATCATCATTTGTAGCATCTGCTGCAGCAGGAGGAGGAGGAGGAGGTATGGAAACCATCCTCCTGCTCCATGCAGCGGCGTCACTGTTATTAATGCGTTCAATAGAATAGAGGTTTAGTTTTTATATTACCTATGAGTTTGAATTTAGTAGTTTGATTGTAAGTCTCTCATCTGTGTAACTATACTCCTTGTGTTTGAATTTATTACTTCTGTTGTTGTTTGGAGTTCTTTTGAATTTGGTACTTGTGTAAGTACTTCCATGTCTTCACCATTATCAAGTCAATCAAACTCTATATATATCAGGTTTGGATAACAACATTTCGTTTAATATTATTTCTCCAACACCACTTTGAATACTAACAAAGTTTTTAATAGTACAGATGGAATAATTAATCATCTTTGTAATTATTGGAATTTTGCTTTTTGTGATCATCGTGAGTGTATGTTGTTTAAATAATAGAAGATCAAACATCAACCATTGGCATGTAGCAGTACCAAAATTGTGTAAGAGTGTTAAAGGTTCAAGAACAAAAAAAAAGAGTAGAAGAAGCAATGATTTGTAACCTTTTGAATGTGTCTGTAACTTTGTAACTTTAAGTTTCAGTTGAGTACTTCAATCTTAGTTTGTTTATAAGGTTAGCTTTATGTTAAGGAAAACATGTTGGATGCAATTTTTTCGGATCTTCTCTCTCATGCGATTTTCTAAGATGAGAATTTTTTCATAGTTTTTTCTTCGCTGTTCATGGTGCGGTATCATGGATTTACTTCCTATTCCTAGTATTTTTGTTCAGCATAAATCTTTCGATTTCAATTGGTTTCATTCTGGTCTCAAAATCTTGGAAATATTTAAAGGAAGAGTCTCTTGAATCGTTCTTCATGTATCTTCTATTGTTTGGTTTTCTTCTACCCTTAAAGAATCTCACAATGAAGATCTACAAAACAGAAGGCCTCTTGGGACGGCCAAAAAAGGTCCCAAGAGGACAAAAAACCGTCCCAAGAGGTATTAGGGACGGTTTATGTACCGTCCCTGTTTCACCGTCACTAATACTATTTGGCCATGTTTTCTTTTTGGGACGGACATATTTTAGTCTTGATTTAAATATTTTATGACTATTAGGGACGGTCAGGCCATCACCGTCCCAAATATCCTTCTTTAGGGACGGTTTTTTCAAAACAGCCGCCCCTAGAAGCTACTTGTTTTGTAGTGTCAGTTTGTGAAGGATACGATCTTTTAGTGGGACATAATATGATGGCTACAAGTATATGTCTCTTCAAACAATTGCCTCTTTCCAAAGGATACTTTTTTGTTTATAGAAGTCAAAAATTCTTAAGTTTAGTTTGTAATCTTTTCATGAAATATTTTTGAGAGTTTGTTAAGGATTTGTGCTATATAATTCCGCGTTCAGTGTTATCGAAGTGCTGTGAAAAACATCCAGGTATTGTTGGATGATTAAGACATGTGCCGTTTACCTGGAAAAACATTAAATACATGGCATCAAATATCTTAAATAAAGAAATTACTTCTGTCCTTTTTCTTTTTTCTTTTAATAAACAAGAAATTACTTCTTTCCTACTTTTTTTTTGTTTATAAAGTTTGATCCATATAGATGACTAGATTTTGATTTTGCTTTAATTCAACAAAAGTATTTGCATCCTTTTTGTTGTTGTGCTGTTTGTGTCGAAATGTTTGATGAGATATAACGAGAAATTAGAATTATGAATTGGTTGCTTTAGTAAATTGCTCACAAACTGTTTGTGCTTCTGCCGAGATGAACCATTTGTTACTGTAGACACATCCTTTAGTGTTTTGTTTATGTATAAACTTTCCAATTGGAATATATAATCAGAACTAATCGGTTCCTTGTACAACTACAAAAGAGCAAGCGAATATTGTTCAAATCAAAACTCGATAATCTCTCATCAAATTAGATATTGTAATACAATGAAGTAATTTATAATTGTTTCATCGTATTTAGGAAACTTATAATCTACTTATAAAGATTCCTTTCAAGTTTCAAGAAAATTGACCACTAATTAGTAATTAATCGTTCATCATATTAGAAAATAAAACCTAGAGAATCTGGCACTTTCTTGATGATTTCTAAACTATAGTTATCTAATGTATGTCAGACTTCTTGATGCAAGATATCCTACGTTTAGATCAAAATTAGTAGAAACCTAAACATTTGTAACTACCTTAAAAGAAACAAAAACCAAATGGAAAAAAAGAAGAAAAAAGTAATTCCTTCGTGATAATAATACTAGAACAGAAATTAACAAACTGAAGCAGATTCGCTGCAAAAGAGTGCAACTAGGCTGACTTTCGACAATGTCCCAGTAAGTATATAATTTGGGTGAACAATATTCTTAAAAGCTGACCTTCAGATATCTGAGGACAAAAACCCATGGTTCATTAAATCACTAGCTAGATCACCCATGTCAAAAGACAATGAAGCAGATCCCATTGTCTCACATCAATGTATAGGAAAATAAAAGGAACTAACGTTTGGGTGCTATCAAGAATGGAGCCAAATCAGATCCCATTCCCTTTTCCGTTTCAGTTTGAGTGACTCCCCCCCGCCATCTGTATCAGATCTAAAGGCCTCCGCGGAAACCAGATAGGAACTGATTCCCTTCGGGTGTGATGGAACAAGAAGCCGCATTCCCAACATTTCCCATGAAAAATGGAATGTTCGGTCCATCTGAAGGAGAAGAAGAAAATCTCTGTTTAAAATGATGAAACAACGGAGAGTGTGATAAATCGGAGGCAACCCTATTGGATCCAGCATTGGCGGTAGCAGCAGCTGTATCCGGAATGAGGTGCTCTGGTAAAGATGAGAACTGACGCATCTCCGGATGCTGCTGATTTTGATGATGATGATGACTATTATGATGATCAGCAGTAACTGTGAATGGACTCAATGGAGATGTTGGTACCTCCATAATGCACGGTATCGCCTGAGGAGAGCTTCCGTAGTCGGTTTGGGTTGAAAATCCCGATGATGAGTAGATATTGTTGTTCCTCAATGTAGCTCCTCCAAAATCTCCCACGCTGAAGTAATCATCGATCTGTGTGGGAGCCAAAGGACGGTGTGTCCTATTGTTCTGTTGAGCACCAGTGAGAAGTTCAGTAAAAGAAGAAGTATGTTGATAATGAGGAGCTTCATCTGGTTTTTCCTTTTCCTTATCGTTAGCAGTTCTTTCTCTAGCTTTAGCTCGGATCTCAGAAGTGCTAGTACAAGCCAATAAGGACGCTGAAAGATTGTGTTGTTGCTTCGGATTGTAAGCAGAATCCATCTCAATTTCTACTTCATCCATGTACAATGTTGGCTCCATATTGACGGTGCGGTGGATTCTCTTCTCATCACTTGGTTGCTTTGGTGCGTCTAGAAATGCAGCATTGAGTGAAGGAAGCTGAGTACTGGCATTAGCAGCAGCTTTAATCAACCATTCAAAAGCCTTGCTAGGTTGAACATAACCTAAGCGATCTTGTAAATCATAAAATTGTATAGCTGTAGAGACCGATAAACGAACTCTCCGATCCCTGACTCCCTTTGTTGTTAACACTTTACTATGACGATCTTTCCCACCAGAAGCTTTTGACACCTTAAAAATTCTTGATGATTGCCAAGCTCTATTAGTTATAGGGTTTCCAAATGCTGCTTCTTCATCTTCAGCGTCTTGTTTTTGTTGGTGTTGATCAGCACTTCCTTTTCTTCCTATTTTCATTGAATCGTTTCTGGGGTTACTAGTAATCCTTGACAGTTTACAAGGACGGTGATGATGACTCTGAATATCCTCCATACTGTAGAGTTACGGTCATTGCCTCATTAAAAAAACCTGCAGTCACACATGTTGTAGAGTTAGTAGGGTCATTGCCTCGCAGAGAAAACCCGCCGTTACAACTTGTTGGCCGATTTTTTATTTTGCTTATGATTTGTGAGATTGTCCTACAACTTCTGGTATCTATATTATTCTTTTATTTTTTTTATGAGATCCATAAAAACGGGATCCAGGCCCTACCCGAATCCCAACTAGTCGAACTAGCTCCACTACTAGACCAAATCCGACATAACCTAACTATACAATTACACCAATGCATACAACTACACTAATGCAAATTTTTACGGTGGGGATTAAATCCCTAACTTTCTCATTTGCTGGAGTTTTGTTGAGCTATAAGCTTATTGGACTCTTATAGCCTACAGAAAATGGGTCATTTGTCCAAATATTTTTAAAACATGGTTCTAATGGACGAGTAAAAATTAGTATGGGTGAAATTGACACAAAAAAATAGCAAAGATGATACTGGATTCATCATGGATTAAACTCAAAAAATAGCGAGGATGAAACTGGATGCATCCTCATGTAAATTAAAAATAAGAAAAAGTATTTGAAAATGGGTAGGATGAAATTGTTTACATCCTGACTATTTTTACATTTTTGTCCATTTAAACAGTATCAAAATCTAGATGTCTTTTTCACCCAGAAAATTGTTGATTTTGGTCTTTTTAACCAATTTTGTGTACATCCTATTTAACACACTACTTAAAAGTTATTGTTCAACTTTTAAAAATCAGAAAAGGGGGAAATTAATTAGGCAACATAGTTTCAGAATAATTTCAAAATAGCAAAGAAATACTAATAGTTCTTTTTTCAATGGATATTTTTACTTCTAATTTCTAAGAATGGATTTCTATTTTTGATATCCAATTAAAATGTCAGGGACATGACTAACAACATTCCTTGTAATCTCACTTGTCAAACTCATGTTTTTAAGTATGGATATTTTTGAGCATTTTCATAAAAGTGATTTGTATTATAATTGATGTGCCGTGGTTATTACCTCATTAGGTGCGTCATTGCCTCAAAAAAAAAAAAGTTAAGTGGAAAAATTTAGGTCATTAAATAATCAATGTCCGTCAGGATCATGATGTGTCTCATTGCCTCCCATTCGCAACTCAACCTAAATGTGATGAGCTTGTTCTTTCTTTAATGGTAATTGGGCAGACAATGGGTATATCAGGTACATCACATGAGTGGTTATGTGCTGAACATTGGTTTTACCATGTACGTACTTTAATAATCTAATGTATGGGTTGTGCCCTGATTCTTGCCCAAATCATACTAATGTCTCCCACTCACATGTCAAATAAGTTCGTATATTAAGACTCGAAATCTTTAAAAATATCAAAGGGCGTGTTCTCGGAATCCGATGCTCCACCACTTGCCGGGAAAAAAGAAACCAAACGATAAACAATTAGTGGTGGAATTTTATTAATAGTGATTAAGGGCACTTTTCTTTGTTTTGGAACTTGATTACTGACTCCGAGCCGTTATATACTACTTTAAGTGATAGTAGATTTCTTTCATGGCATTGAAGAGGCGTGGATGAACATACCGTCGAAAGGTTAAAGCTTTTTTCCGCCGTGAAGAGCTAACCACGTGCGGCCAGTGGCCTAAAATAGAACAATTATTTCAGACGAAATATCAGCCAATAATAAAGTCCCCCTCTTCTTACGAAGCATTTTTCGTAATTTCTAAGATGCTTCTGCCTCGAATTTGATTGTTAAAAGCCAATCTTAGTACTTTGGAAGGTTATAGGGTTCCAATATTGTATATTAGTGTTAGGTTATAGGGTTAAAATATGGATATATTAATTAAATATTCTTAGTTTTGACATCAAACAAATATATCTTTATACAACAATAAATATGCCCCTATCATTTAAAAACTTTATCCATTAAAAATTAGATTACTTTAATACCCTCACTTAGAATATTATTTTTCATTTAAAAACCTTATCCCTTAATAAATTTCTTTCTCTAATACTTGACAACCGCCACTACCACCTCCACCGCCACCACCATTCCACCACCACCAGTACTGCCGCCCCACCACTCCACCACCACCACTACCACCATTTACTAACTACAACCACCATCAATATTCCACCACCACCACTGATATTCCACCACCATCGTCATTGAAGATGTTGTGCCGCCATCAAAGTTAGTTGTCAACAACTGAATTTGATCCAAAAAATCAAAAATTCAAAAATAACTTTACTGACTAATATTCAGTTTTTTTTTTTTTTTACGTTAACAATCGAAGTTGATCCCAGTGAATGGAGTCAACAACCAAAGTTGATGCAAAAAAGTGGAACCCAGAAACAATGTTTCCAGATTATAGTCTCAACAACCAAAGTTGATCCCTTTAAGTGGGATCAACAATTGAAGTTGATCCCATTAAGTGGGATCAACAATGAAAGTTGATCCACAAAAAATGTGATCAATAGTTAGAGTTGACAGCATATATACGAGCCTGTTTACTGTAAAAACCAATAAACCTGAAACCTGCAAACTGACATATCCTTAAGAAATACAAGAGTAACAACAATTTCTGCAACAACCATCTATGATACAAAAAAACGAAATGATATTTAGAAATGAGTGAACTTGGCGTGAGTCGAACACGCACCACAAATTCAACATTCAAAGAACTTTACATCTATAAAATCCAAAGACACAACCAGTACCATCAGTCAAACAACAATACATAAACACAAACCAACAAGAAATCAAGCTAATTTTTTTAACAAACATGACTATACTAATCCAAGGAAATGTTGTCAACAAATAGGAGCCAGTAGTTGATCTCATAGAAAATGTTGTCAACAACAGTTGTTGATTCCATAAACGGGATCAACAACAGTTGTTGATCCCATTAAAACTGAAGTCCAGAGACCATTCGTCCATGGAAGTTAATACCTAAGAACTGTACCTGTAAAATTGATCTGGAAAATTATTGAATCCCACCACCACAATAAAGAATAACATTCACCAACAACCACCACAGCCGCAACAACACCACCACCACCACCCACTACCAGTCTATGACCAAACACAAACCACCACCATTATTATCCATATTAATTCAATCAGAAAGTTTTGAAAAACTTAAAATTAGTTTCAGAAATTTCATATCTGAAAATCAATCAATTAAACTTTCGATTTACTTACATGTTCAATCGTTTATGAAGATGAATTCTTCAAATTATGAATCTCATAAATTTTTCTCTTTGATTTACAGTAAATTAAATCTTCGATTTAGGTTTTTCATGCTATATCGATCTAAATCAAGTTAAACCTAATATATATTTTCCGATTGGTTTGTTAATGATTCCGTGGTTGCGGTGGTGGAGGTTGGATACCAAAATCGGTTGTTGTTGATTGTGAAGAAGAATATGATGATGGTGGCGATGGAGATGGTGGTGGTGGTTTTGGTGCTGGTGTTGTTTGTGGTAGAGACGATAAAGATGCTGCTGGTGGTGGTGGGAGCGATGATGAAGAAGAAAAAGAATAGGATATGAAGAAGAAGAGACGAACATGATCTATTTTTGAAAAAGCAGGGGTCTAACAACACCACCCAATATTTCGCTTATCAATCCGTATAGACTAAATCCAATATACTTTGCTAGAGAATCAACTAGATAGTCAGACTCAATCTAGATTAAAGTATATCGAGGAGTTAATATCTCTGTCTTGTTTTATTTACACGAGCTAACAGAAATCAGCGAGTCCTTAATCAAACACAAGTAATAACTTGGATAGTACCAAAGACCAATATCCAAGGATCAATCAATGACAATCAACAACCAATGGTTGGATTACTCTAATTGATGATCTAACACACAACCTGTATTATTTCAATTATAAAGATAAAAAAAATATAATGCGTAAATTGAAATAACACAGACACCAGAAATTTTGTTAACGAGGAAACCGCAAATGCAGAAAAATACCGGGACCTAGTCCAGATTGAACACACACTGTATTAAGCCGCTACAGACACTATCCTACTCCAAGATAACTTCGGACTGCACTGTAGTTGAACCCCAATCAGTCTCCCACTGATCAAAGGTACAGTTTTACTCCCTACGCCTCTGATCCCAGCAGGATACTGTGCACTTGATTCCCTTAGCTGATCTCACCCACAACTAAGATTTGCTATGACCCAAAATCGAAGACTTGACAATAAAAAAATCTTTCTCACACAGACAAGTCTATCAAAGGATCAATCTGTCTCCCACAGATAAACCCTAAAAGGTTTTGTTCCGTCTTTTGATAATAATCAAGGTGAACATGAACCAATTGATAATCCGGTCTTATATTCCCGAGGAACAGCCTAGAGTTATCAATCACTTCACAACAATCTTAATCGTATAGTAGTGAAACAAGATGTTGCAGAATCACAAATAATGAGACGAAAATGTTTGTGATTACTTTTTATATCTTACCTATCGAAGATATCAATCTCAAGCCAATCAATCTGATTGTACTCGTACGATAGAAAATGCAATATCAATCTTTTATACACAACTACCATAAAAGTAGTAACGGTCTGGCTTCACAATCAATCTGATATGTATCACTCCCCCTTAGTCAATACTCCATCTCACATGGAAACCACTCCCCCTTATACAATGATCCGAAAACCATATGTATTTGTAGTATGAACTACATATTAATTCGCCCCCTTTTTGTCAATAAAATTGGCAAAGGTACAAGAACGGGATGAAATTTCCGAGAGAAAAAATACATATCAACTAATTTAGATGCAATCATAAAGCCGAAGCTAAATGCATTCATCAAGGTGTTTAAAGATACATGATAACCTCTGTAAAATTCCACATCCGCACACCCCTCAAGATATGACCATTAAGCACAAGTTCAAAAGACCTCTCCCCCATTTGATGTCATTCCCGAAGGAACAACAAGAGCGACCTTAATTTCGAAAGAAAAGAAGGATTTTTATTGGACACAAAAAAAACCATGAGAATGATTTCCTATATCCAAAAACTCAATCAAATTAATCACAAGTAAACCCATGATTAATTTAATCGGAATACGCAATCAAATTAAACATAAAAAGTGATCAATTCAATTGATTATGCTCAACATAAGAGAACTTATGGAGACACGAAAATACTCAACTAGATTAATTACAAGAGAACCCATAATTAATCTAATTGGAATATACAACCAAACTAATCACAAAAGTAATCAATTTAATTGTCATTTGTTTTTCTCGACATAAGAAAACTTATGAAGCAATAACTAAATAATCAAACAAGATGATTAATTTAGTTTAATATGCTCGACATAACATATCTCATGGAACAACAACTAAGCTAAAAAATCAACTTGGTTGTATAGTGCTCAACATAAGATACATTACGGAGCCTCACATTAATACATATAATATAGATTAGGGATGATCAATACTGCGGAATACACAAGGATTCATTCTATTTTCCATCACTATTTGCATAATGATATTTAATAGACATAATCCTTGAAAACAAAAGATTTTAACCTATCTTCCATCAAATATTTGACAATATAGGCTTAACTTTTGTATTAGTTAAAAGTCCATTCATTTTTTATCAATACGTGAATACCGATCACGAACGACTTTACTTTTGACAAAGTATGGGACGAAAATAGTTCACGGACGTAAACACCAATATCCCATAACAAATTGCAATATAACAAACCATAAAGATTAATACTGCAAAAATCATCTTCCAAACAAATTTAGAATTTAAGTCAATAAATCTAAAAACATGAAGCTGAAAACGTTAGACATAGCTATGTGTAATCACAATAATGTCTATTCCAAACTCTAGTAATCCTTCTCAAAAGAAAGGATAAATTCTCACAAGAACTTTCCTAGGCATCAAGACAAACTCGTATTGCACATATAAGATGATTTGTCCTTAGAGAGTAGAATCAATCTTTTTCGCCTAGATTTATACCAATAATAGCTATCAAAGGTGTATAAAAATATTTTCAAAGAATAACATATAAATTCATTAATGATCATGCACCATAGTTCACATAAAATGATTGTGAACATTAAAGAATCCCATAGTAATGTGTACTACTTCCCATTCTTGAACTTCCTTCTTTGTGATTCACCAACAACATTCTTGCAAAAGCTAAAAGTGAGCTTAGAAGAGTACTACTCCATGAATCCAAGTGCCCAAGTTCAAGAGAAGTGGAACAAGTGCAACGAAACGGAGCAGAACACTCAAAAACAAGAGACAGGAAAAATACCAATCTTAACTCATCCAAATTCAATAATTATCACCTCCATTTTGAAGAGTATACAAAGAGGAAGAGACTGCAAAAATAATGAGGTCATTCCGAGTTCTGACGAAGAAGTTACGGCCAAAACAGCTTTACCGAATATCGATGTTAAGTATGCATACGGGTTTGCAAACGAATTTTCGTATCCTGGAGCAGTATGCAGACGGGGTTTGCGAACTTAAACCCCTGGATTTTGGTTTTAAATGATGTTATGCATACTTGGTATGTGTACTATGAATTCCAAACATTCCGAACTAATGTTTTCAAACCTAAACATTTAAGAACCTTAAACACGGATCAAGTTAGGTAGAAATGAACGATAATCAAGGTACATGGATCACTATAAGTACTCAAACAAGTAATAAAAACATAAAAATTTCTCAAGTTTATAGAATACCTTTTTAGAAAAGTCCAATTGAATTCTACAATCTTACCGAATATAATATGTGCACCCCATTTGTTGTGCTTCCCTCACCGTATACATAGCAGGGAATTTCTTGGTGAGGATGCACTTTCAACACAAACAAGTTGTGTTAAGGTGAACAATGTCTTGCTCACAATGGAACCAAGAAAGAGTTTCTTTTCAACAACTCTTAAATCTTGTAGTGTTGATAAACACCCAAGGAACTGTTTTTATAAGTCTATCAAAGAACTTCAAGAGAACCCAAAAAGATTTGTGTTTCTGATTTCTTGTTTTCCAACTTATAAAAACAGTTTCTGCAGATAGTTTTTAGTACTGCGAAGGGAAACTCTTTTGATAAAAGGAGACATTCTATATTTTTCATAAAAGAAGACAATACTACTATCTAGATAGGAAGTATCAGGAATTGTGAAACAAATCAATTCATGATTTGAGGTGATACACTCAGATGACTGAGATTTAAACTCCTATTGTAATTCATTTAGTTTATCACAACTAATTGGATTACGCAGAGGAGGAGCATTCCTATCACTTATTAGTAAATCAATATCGACCTCAATATGAATATTATTCATCATAACTTGATTTAGCCTGTCAAGAGATTCTTGCTCTTTCTGGAGGTATAAATCAACATCAAGAGATAAGCTCTCAAGCTTCTTTTCAAGCCCTGAAAATACTTCAAGGGATTTTAAACCTGGTGGAGGTTTAGATAGAATTTCTTCTACAGATTTTATCAAATCAGTCATGGAAGAGAATTCTGAAATCCCTGGGTCTGGTGGTGCATTTATTGAGATAGCACTACTGTCCAAAGAGTCAGATCACTACAAACACAGACTTGTATGGTCTTGAACGTGTTTGCCTGCTCTGATACAAATTGAAAAAGCGGGGGTCTAACAACACCACCCAATATTTCGCTTAGCAATCCGTATAGACTAACTCCAATATACTTTGCTAGAGAATCAACTAGATAGTCAGACTCAATCTAGATTAAAGTATATCGAGGAGTTAATATCTCTCTCTTGTTTTGATTTACTCGAGCTAGCAGAAATCAGTGAGTCCTTAATCGAACACAAGGAATAACTTGGATGGTACCAAAGACCAAGATCCAAGGATCAATCAGTGACAATCAACAACCAAAGGTTACTTTAATTGATGATATAACACACAACCCGTATTATTTCAATTATAAAGATAAAACAATATAATACGGAAATTGAAATAACACGGACACCAGAAATTTTGTTAACGAGGAAACCTCAAATGCAGAAAAACCCCGGGACCTAGTCCAGATTGAACACACATTGTATTAAGACGCTACAGACACTATCCTACTCCAAGCTAACTTCAGATTCGACTGTAGTTGAACCCCAATCAGTCTCCCACTGATCCAAGGTACAGTTGTACTCCCTACGACTCTGATCCAAGCAGGATACTGCGCACTTGATTCCCTTAGCTGATCTCACCCACAACTAAGAGTTTCTACGACCCAGAGTCGAAGACTTGACAATAAACAAATCTGTCTCACATAGACAAGTCTATCAAAGGATCAATCTGTCTCCCACAGATAAACCCTAAAAGGTTTTGTTCCGTCTTTTGATAATAATCAAGGTGAACAGGAACCAATTGATAATCCGGTCTTATATTCCCGAAGAACAACCTAGAGTTATCAATCACCTCACAACAATCTTATCGTATGGTAGCGAAACAAGATATTGTGAAATCACAAACAATGAAACGAAGATTTTGTGATTACTTTTTATATCTTACCTATCGGAGATATCAATCTCAAGCCAATCAATCTGATTGTACTCGTACGATAGAAGATGCAAGATCAGATCACATAACTACGAAAAAAGTAGTATCGGTATGGATTCACAATCTCAATGAAGTCTTTAAGTCGTTAACCTGGTTTTAGAAGAAGAAAACCAAAGGTTAAAGGAGAACCGACTCTAGTATGCAAACTTGTATCACACATGAGGTGTGGAGATTAGTTTTGCACATATACTAGCGTTCCCCTTATATAGTCTTTAAAATAATGGTTTGCAATTAACTTACCTTGGTAACAAAGTAATCAATATCCACCGTTAGATGAAAACCTGATTTAGATTCAAGCTAATATTTCTTAACCGTTAGATCAAAAACTTAGCTTGTTACACACACATGACAATGCACGCTTCTAGGTTTGTTAACCGTACCCAAATGTATGCACTTGTTGGTTCAACAATAATTAACCAAATGGTTAGCCATATTAGAATTCCATATCAACCACGTTCTTCTTCACCGTAACTAGTTCAAATGATTTCGAATGAACTAGTTAGAGAGTTGTTCAATTGCAAGGAAATCTCATGTACTACACAAGACACAATTGAAGCAAAGATGATTTGATTCACTCGAATCAGTTCATGAACTTTTATAGCCACGGTTTGCAAAGTGCATTCCTTAGTCTTTTTAAGTTTAAGTTCAAAAATCATCTTCAGATATATAACCTTATCAAGTTCGCAGACTAGGTTTGCGGACTTAAGTTACCGGGCAGAGTTTACAAACTCCAACAGAAATTCTCGGGTATGAGAACTTCGCCGGTTCCCGGACTGGGTTCGCGGAATTAGTTCCACGCAAGTAGTTTGTCAACTACAGCAGAAATTCTCGGGTTTGAGAACTTCGGCAGTTCGCGGACTGAGTTCGTGGACTTGGGTCACGCCATTCTTCCGGTTCTCTTGATCAACAAAGTTCGCAAACTTTGGTTCAAGGAATAGGACTTATACATAAATGTGTTTCCACAACAATTCTTATGTCCACCATTGGTTATGTAATCTAAACTCTCATTTCAATCATTGAAACATTCTTAGAGGATGTAATACAGTGGTTACACCATTTCTCGTCAAAGCAATTTTCAAGATGATTGAAACATATCATGACTTTCGTCACATCGTAAAGATAAACTTGGTAAAGCGAAAAGCTTACCAACTCATATTTCGAGATATAGATAGGCGAGGTATACTCCGCACGAAATACCAAATATGTATAATCAAAGTATATATATATAGCGTACGACTTCTTGTCTCAAAGAGTAGGAGATAGAGTAGATAGACTTTTGAGTGATAGATAAATTCAAGTACTTACATACCTTTTTGTCGAGAAGTTCTACTGGTTCCTTGAGTAGTTTTTCTACTTGCACGATGAATCGCCATGAAGTCCTAAAGCTCAACTATACTTTCTATCCTAGTATGATACTTAGCTATAATAGACTAGAAATCAAGACTTATAGTTTTGATCACTAACATTGACAAACATGCTTGAGATAAAAACGCATGCGAGTTCGACCGAGCAATGCTCTAACAGTTTTGACTATAGGTAGGAGGACAAATATGGAAGAAATAAAAATATTAATGGAGACTGGGAGGGGTATAGTTATTTTATCATAAGGGTTATATAATTACCACTTCAAATATTGATATTAGTGTTTGTACCGTCTATAAAATAGGCGGAAATCTCACTAATCAATCTCGTATAGAGGATTTCAGAAGTATCTCTCCCTACGAGATTTCTCCGTGAATATAAGCACAACTTACCAAACCACATTAAATTTTTGTCTCTTTTATTTGCTAACCATAATTTACATCATCATCACCAATCAATCGTGTCTTGTGCCTAAGAATTATTTTAGGTACGAATAACTACAAACAATAATCTCACACCCTTTCATCAATAGTATGGGTGAGATATGGCATAACCCTATGTGTGAACGATCCTTACTACTTTTATATTACTAGTTAATTAGTGGGAAATATCTTGATTAATTTGTTGCGCTTACGACATGCATCAGTCGACGAATGTTTGAAACAGGTAAGCAGTGGTTTATTGTGAAATTGATAAAAAAAAATTGTAAGGTTTATGTTGAAGTTTTACCACATATATCTTTATCGCAGTTTAGATTAATTCTTTTTTAGCCCTCGGACATAAAATCCTGGTTCCGTCGTTGATCTCAGTGAAATATTGGTCGTCCCAACGAGTTTCTCCCTTGCATTCATCTTGGCCACTGGACCGAGACTGAGAATATTGACAAGATCTCGAGACATCGATTAAATTGGACCCTACTACAAATACTAGTATTGATCTTAATTATTAAAGTACTAATAATCCGAACAGTTATTAAGACGTAAAGGCAAGGTTTTCAAACTAAATGGTACTTTGTTCTGTATTAAAAATCCATAGCACTGTAGTTAATGATACGTACTTTAAAACTTATTTGGGTTAGTGTTTTAAAATGAAAGATCTTGGGAAGTTAAATAATTTCCCAGGCTAGAGGTGGCACGTAGTAAACAAGGATTTTATATATGCCGGAAGAAATATACATTGGATATTATCATGCAGACTGGGTTATTGGGAGCAAAACCTGCAGAATTCCCAATATAAACAAATCATCTTTGGCATTAGCAAGAGGTAGGATCGTCTGATTTATTTTTCTGTCACAATACCAGACCTTGCATACTCGGTGCATAGTTTGTCACAATTTATGCAACATCCAAGAGTAAAGCATTCGGAAGCAGCGCTTCATGTGGTTGGATATTTGAAAAAAAATCCAGGACAAGGAATCCTGTTGCATTCTGATAGTATCCTTAGTTCAAAAGGATGGTGTGATTCAGATTGGGAAAGTTGTCCATTAACAAGTGAAAACGCGGGAGTATAACACCACACCTAAAGTTTTCGTCTTGCAACCTGTATGTACTAAACTTTAATAAGATTTCGAGAGTAAAAACTCAATTGAGGAATAATACAGACACCGAAAATTTTGTTAACGAGGAAATCGCAAATGCAGAAAAACCCCGAGACCTACACTTGAACACCAAACTTTATTAAGCCACTACAGAAACTAGCCTACTGACAAGATAACTTCGAAATAGAATGTAGTTGAGCCTAACCAAGAATCACATCGATTAGGGTACAGTCGCTCTCCTTACGCCTCCTCGCAAGGCTCTGCTAAAATGATTCCCTTTGCTAACGTCCTTTATATCCTAGAAGTTGCTACTACCCAAAGTCGAAGACTTATAAACAAATATGTATCCCACAGATAAGTCTATTCGGGTTTTACGTATTTAGATTCAAAGATCAAGGTGAACATGAAATAAACTAATAATCCAGTATTATGTCTCTCGAAGAGCAGCCTAGAATATTAGTTACCTCACAATAACTTAACTAATAGATAGAAGAATTTATTGCAGAACCACAAAGTCTGAGAAGAAAAATTTTGTGATTTCTTTGTATCTTATCTATCGGAGTTAAACTCGAGATAATCTTAGAGAAGATTAAACTCAATATGACAGAAAATTAAGATCAGGATACTCAACTATCAAATATAAAATAGTTGGACCTGGATTCACCAATCCCAAGCGAAGGCGTTAAGTTGCTAAACAGAATAATGGTTTTCAGAAAAACTAGAAACCTAGGTTCTAGTTTGCAACTAGGACACACAAAAGTGTCGGGATTGGATTTCCCGGATGCTAGATGTTCTCCTTATATAGTCTTTCTATATCAGGGTTTGCTTAGAATCAAAGATAAGATAGCTTGGTAACAAAGCAATCAATATTCACCGTTAGATGAAAACTTGAATTGAGATTTAAGCTAAGTTGCCTTTAAAATAAAGCAACCAATATCCACTGTTAGATGATTTAGCTTGATATACACAAATGAAATACACTTATATTTAGATGAGGGTGAACCATACCTAAACGTGTATATCCAGTTGACTCATTAATAGTTAACAAAAGTTAGCCATATGAACACTTTTAGCTTAGTGATAGACACATTTTTGTGTCTAATTTGTCCTCAATGTCCGTATTGTTGGAACTCTATTTTTGTACTAATATTGTGTTTTTATGTATTTTTTAGGAAATAAACATTTTTGGAAAATTCGGCTCGAAAAGTTGATTTTGGCACCCGGAGGACAAGTGTTATTCGGACTCTCGCTTTTGGATAAGGGGTAACCTAATTACTAAGGGGCCCCCCAGGTCACCCCCAAGGCAGCTGCTATTCGCACCCCTACTCTGGATAGGGGCTACCAGTTTCTTCCCCATTTGAAACGATTTTGGCGGGAAATTTCTAAACAGTTATGGCAGAATTTCGATCGTCAAAATGAAGGGGTTATGGGTCGATTCAATGGCTGAAATTTGGTATAGAGATGTGATATAGGTTAAGGAACATAGTATGGGTGACATGATCGATCAAATTTGGCTGGAATTTTCGGTATGATTCACACACCCAAAACAGAGCACGTGTACTGTAACACGAGCAAAATTGAAGTTCTTGTATGCATGGGGGAGTTATGCTGGCGTTGGAAGAGTGTTGAGGCGTGAATAAGTCGAATGGGAGCATGCAGGATCAAAGTTAACGCGTGCATGGGATTAAAAATGGAAATTTTCGTTATTATTGGCAGCCGAGAATATTTGGATTAAATGGAGAATATATGCAATCAATGGTCGGATTTTTGGCTCCAATTCACTATAAATACAAGGAAAAACAGTTTGGGAAAGGTGTCGAGAGTTTGGGGTCGAGAGGAGGTCCAGAGAAGCAGAAATCAAGAGTTGATGAAACTCTGTTGCTGCTGCTGCTGCTGATGAAGAACACCAAGAACACGAATAACAGACTCGCAAGGACAGTCATTTATCAACAGTGTCTAAGACGCACACCGTGGGTCCCACTGCAGTCTAAACAGCAGCAACACTTTTCTTTTATCGTTCATTCTGTGACGCTTTTTGTGCGTCGCAGATTACAGTTTTAAACCATTTTCTCCTTTTCTCTCTATTGTAAACACCATTTGAGCTATAAAAATATATTTTTGAGCGTGTTTTCATCATGATGAGTTAAACCCCAACACTGGGACGACGGAGGAGGCTGAATTTCATCCTTGGGGTAATTTATTTTATTCTTTTTTATGACTTTTGAATTAATTGGTTGTTATCTAATTTGATGATGTATGCTTAGCTTAGTTGTTTTGATACATCATGCTTAGGACTCACAATCAATGTTTTAAGAATCTATCTTGGCAAAATCAGAGTCTATGTTAATTTTATTGAGTTTTAATTGTCAAAGAGTATATGAATGAACCTTGTGTATTGAATTTAGCCAAATCCTTAGTCCTTGTACCTCTCACCCATTGTTAATATTTTTGTATATATATTTTTATTAAGTCTAAAAAATTATCCTTCACAAGTCCGAGAGTTTGAACCTCATTACTACAACCCCAGAAAATCTTTAATCATTTTGGACTTACAGGACAAATGGAATAATAAAAAATAATAAAAAACTAAAAATTCTACCTAAGCACAAATCCGCATCGGCGGCGCCAAAATGATTAAAGATTTTCTGGGATTGTAGTAATGAGGTTCAAACTCTCGGACTTGTGAAGGATAATTTTTTAGACTTAATAAAAATATATACAAAAATATTAACAATGGGTGAGAGGTACTGGGACTAAGGATTTGGCTGAATTCACTACACAAGGTTCATTCATATATTCTTTGACAATTAAAACTCAATAAAATTAACATAGACTCTGATTTTGCCAAGATAGATTCTTAAAACATTGATTGTGAGTCCTAAGCATGATGTATCAAAACAACTAAGCATACATCATCAAATTAAATAACAACCAATTAATTCAAATCATATTTCAATTTTAGATTAATGCAAAAGTCATAAAAAAGAATAAAATAAATTACCCCAAGGATGAAATTCAGCCTCCTCCGTCGTCCCAGTGTTGGGGTTTAACTCATCATGATGAAAACACGCTCAAAATATATTTTTATAGCTCAAATGGTGTTTACAATGGAGAGAAAAGGAGAAAATGGTTTAAAACTGTAATCTGCGACGCACAAATAGCGTTACAGAATGAACGATAAAAGAAAAGTGCTGTTGTTGTTTAGACTGCACTGTGACCCACGATATGCGTCTTAGACAGTGTTGATAAACGACTGTCCTTGCGGGTCCGTTCTTCGTGTTCTTGGTGTTCTTCATCAGCAGAAGCAGCAGCAACAGAGTTTCATCAACTCTTGATTTCTGCTTCTCTGGACCTCCTCTTGACCCCAAACTGTTTTGCCTTGTATTTATAGTGAATTGGAGCCAAAAATCCGACCATTGATTGCATATATTCTCCATTTAATCCAAATATTCTCGGCTGCCAATAATAACGAAAATTTCCATTTTTAATCCCATGCACGCGTTAACTTTGATCCTACACGCTCCCATTCGACTTATTCACGCCTCAACACTCTTCCAACGCCAGCAGAACTCCCCCATGCATACAAGAACTTCAATTTTGCTCGTGTTACAGTACACGTGCTCTGTTTTGGGTGTGTGAATCATACCGAAAATTCCAGCCAAATTTGATCGATCATGTCACCCATACTATGTTCCTTAACCTATATCACATCTATATACCAAATTTCAGCCATTGAATCGACCCATAACCCCTTCATTTTGACGATCGAAATTCTGCCAGAACTGTTTGGAAATATCCCGCCAAAATCGTTTCAAACGGGGAAGAAACTGGTAGCCCCCTATCCAGAGTAGGGGTGCGAATAGCAGCTTCCTTGGGGGTGACCTGGGGTAGCCCCTTAGTAATTAGGTTACCCCTTATCCAAAAGCGAGAGTCCGAATAACACTTGTCCTCCGGGTGCCAAAATCAACTTTTCGAGCCGAATTTTCGAAAAATGTTTATTTCCTAAAAAATACATAAAAACACAATATTAGTACAAAAATAGAGTTCCAACAATACGGACATTGAGGACAAATTAGACACAAAAATGTGTCTATCAAATACCCCCAAACTTATTATTTGCTAGTCCTCGAGCAAAACTAATAAAAAATAAATAAAACCGAGTTAATCTCGGGAGGGTTTACCAGAGGTGTGCCCACAAAACCATTACTACAGACCCTAGCTTATCTATGCAGAACCTTGGAAGGCACTAAAGAATCTCCTTGGTTGGCATACTTATTGATTATAGGAGGAAGTACCCTGATGCGAAATTCCAATTGATGTACACGAGTTTGCACTCAAGCATACTAAAATTCATATAAAGTGACAAAGCTCTACTAAGATAGTTGCACTATGGACATCATATTCGGAGTCAAACTAATCATATGGATAGAAAAAGGAGATGGAAATAGAAAAATGTAGATGGTTTTGATGTTAACCAAATGATCGATGTTTCACATATCTGTCTGAAGGCCACTGCCAGAATGAACCTATCCTAATGGACTGAGATACCGGTCTGACTAATATCAACACAACTGGCATATACAAGGGAAGCAGTGGTCAATAACTTAAATCTAGATTAACAAACTGGCAAATACAAGGGAACCAGCAGTTGACTACACAGAACAATAACAATTTCTTTTTTTTAACTTAACGGCATGAATAGATCTTTTTGATCCAAGCGCATGCTTCTTGTCAGCAGATTACACGATAGTTCCCACGGGTCTTGCATTCCACGCTTGCTTAGGCGACGGAAACAGGGAGAACACACGCATATTGCTATCCAAGTGTTAATACTTATTCAGATTGGTCTAACTGGTCCGGTCTCTCTTTTTTTTTTAGTAACTCAGTCACTCTAATTCATCATAGCAGTGGTAACAACTTGAATCGTGTGCCCCACCTAATCACTTAGAGAAACATAGTTTAAAATGAAAAAATAAAATAAAATAAATGAAAAGGACTCAACGAGATATGGTGCAACTATCATGTTATTTCTAACACCTGAGCTCTGTGCTTTTATGAATAGACTCTATAGATGTTTCCATCTAATCAGATTGGTTCCTCAACTCCTATAACCAAGATGTTCCCATCCACTTAGATTGGTTAGTGCAAACCTTAATAGGCATAAATTTCTAGGCTCTGGAGTTTACTAATTGCAACTAAAAAGTTTCTCCCATACCCCCAAACTTAAATCTAACATTGTCCTCAATGTTCTAAAGATGAAACTAAAAGCATGAACAATGAGAAACTGTTACCATTTGAAGCGAAAGAGTTAAGGAAAGATATTACCGTGTTGCATGAGCATGGGATACCTCCCAAGAAGTGCTAAGTTTAAAGTCTTCAGCCAGACTTAGGAAAGGATTAGTCAACTCGAACCATAAAGTAACAGTCGAAATAACTGTGGGTCTTCAAAACTAAATAGCGCTGACCCAAGGAAACTGCAATGAACCAAGAAAATGAACACGACTAGCAAGCCCTTACTTAGTTTCCTGATTAAGAAATTTATATCTAATTGTGGTTCAGGTTCAGGTTCAGGTTCTAAGAAAGGGTCTAAATAGAAAATTTTCATTGGCTGCATTTCTTCATAGGTGGGGTCCAAATCATTAGGTCCTAGAGTCTGGAAAAACTCAAATATGATCTTAGAAGAGCACAATAATAACCTAAATAACTGAGGATCCTCTAAGTAAATAAGATTTGAATTACATAATTGACCACAATGAGAGTAGTGGTCATTCTTAAGAAAATGTGTCGATTCTAATTTCCTATAGCATTTAGGTTTAGTCTCACAACTTAGTATTCGACACATTTGGAATATAACCGTTCCCACAGTTGGAAGAAAACTATTTGGTGGGAAAACAAAGTCAATCTGGGGATCATAGCCTGGGAAAACCACATCAACCAGAGGATGGGTTTCTAACAACTGAACTTCTTCCTGGACATCATTAGGTTCGGGAAAACGAGTATGAAGGTAATCTTGTAAAATTGTCGAGGCAGAGATATCAAGTCCTAAGTGAAGGGACTTTCTGAGAGTTAAAGGTAAGGCACTAGAAAGGTGATAATCACCCCCAAACTTAGAGTTTTGGGTATCTCTAGATAGACTAGCTACAATTTCCCTAATTTCTAGGTCATCAAATTCCTGGAAATGGTCAATTGATTCTTCTAAGTCAGGTTCATCCTCACTCATCTCTACGAGTTCATATTATTCGTCTAAGACTATTGTTTCTAAATCGCTAGACTCTAAAACATTATTCTCAGAATAAACTCGTTCCTCTAAATCATTATCGGCTTTGTAAACAGGAAATACTACATCGTCTAAAACGAGGGTATCTCTTGTCAAATCCTCGTCCTTTTAAATAGGTGAATAATTATTAAAATTATTTGGATTTGAACTAGAAATAATATTATGATTGTAAAGCTCAATTGGAGTAACCATTTCCTGATCACTATTCCTACATAAGTATGATTCTCCATCAACACTATCCTCATCATAATAACATGAAAAAGATCGAACCTCATCAAAACAAGTAGTGCTACCAATTCTAACCTTGTCATCTTGATTATGAAAATAACTATCCTGATTTTTAAGGGTATTATTGGAAACACTATATTGGAAAGTAAGATTATTTCGAGCAAGTCTTTCGTTCGTATCAGCCATCAGCTTGAGGGATTCCTCTATAGAAAGTTCACTCATTATTGTAGTTCTTTAGTCTAGAATTACACTATTCATCTCAGCTAACTTACGCGTCGACTCAGCTAACTCCCTGAGGGACTCTTATAAAGGAGGAATAGGAACAAAGGGATCATAAAAAGGACTACTTTTCAATAGTTTGATTGTATCCTCTAGAGACGAAGAACTAGTACTATAATCTTCTTGCTCGTAAGACTGATGCATGTGTGGATAGTAATTGGGCTCACCAGGGTATGACCCATGTCCTTCCAAATGATGGCGTTCCCAACCACTATTCCCAACATGGTCATAGAAAGGATGATGTCCATATTCAAATTCAGGTCGATAATCATTGTATTGGCTTCTGTCATACAAGTTCGACATTCTTAATTGCACGGGAATTCTACACAATCACAAACAAGGCTGACTCGACCAAATCAAACCTACTGATTTCTAGCAAACAAAAAGCATGATGGCTCCACTTAGATTATTTCTAGACCAGCTTCTAATCCTTCGAAAGGGAATTCGTTACAATTTAAGCAAACCCCTCTGGAATCAATCCGAGTCAAAGTAAGTTGAATTGAGGCGAGGGAATCTCAGTGGATCTTTGATACCCAAGGCCTCATCGCTATCACAAGGCGGCGCAGTCACGCATTCAACTCACAGAAACCATCATGAACTTCGAAGTATGCTAAAAAGAGTAACCAATATTTTTCGAAAGATTTTCCTACCAATCTCGTTACCCTATCGGTCTCGTTATAATCAAATTTTAAGCTTGGGTTCGCGTTAGGTTTCGTTTTCCTAAGGCGGGCAAGAAGGGAGCGGTGATGAAATCCGAACCCTTATCTTGTATTGGCCAGGCCTTTCCCTTTACTAGGAAGTTAAAAACAATCCAAATTCGTCCTCAATCAATGAATCACCTTAAAGAATACAGTAACTCGCTTACATGAGATTCGCGAGTGTTTCGATGGACTTACCCCCCGTACCAGACAGGGGATGAACCGTTGAAGTCGACTCGGGCCACGACTCCTATGTCATGTACGAACCCGAGGAGCCGAGACAATATAGTAATCGTCGTCCTTCCCTGTACACAGTTTATATATGATTTTTTTTTTATATATAACCCTTCCGTAGGGTTTAAAAAATAAATTGTCCAAAGTCCAGTACAAAGAAAAGAAATACAAAAAATAATAATAATAGTTACAAAATAAAATAAAAATGGAAAGTCTCTAAAAAAAATAATTCTCTATTTTTTTTTTCTCTTTTTTTTTTTTTTTTTTTTTTTTTTTTTTTTTTTTTCCTTCTCTTTTAGCTTTAAGCTTTGATTCCAAGGTCTTTAGTATCCAACTTCAAACCTGTAATACAAAGACACAACCAAAGAGACGTAAAAAGAACAAATGGAATAATAAAAAATAATAAAAACCTAAAAATTCTACCTAAGCACAAATCCGCGTTGGCGGCGCCAAAATGATTAAAGATTTTCTGGGGTTGTAGTAATGAGGTTCAAGCTCTCGGACTTGTGAAGGATAATTTTTAGACTTAATAAAAATATATATACAAAAATATTAACAATGGGTGAGAGGTACTGGGACTAAGGATTTGGCTGAATTCGGTACACAAGGTTCATTCATATATTCTTTGACAATTAAAACTCAATAAAATTAAAATAGACTCTGATTTTGCCAAGATAGATTCTTAAAACATTGATTGTGAGTCCGAAGCATGATGTATCAAAAAAACTAAGCTAAGCATACATCATCAAATTAAATAACAACCAATTAATTCAAATCATATTTCAATTTTAGATTAATGCAAAAGTCATAAAAAAGAATAAAATAAATTACCCCAAGGATGAAATTCATCCTCCTCCGTCGTCCCAGTGTTTGGGTTTAAATCATCATGATGAAAACACGCTCAAAATATATTTTTATAGCTCAAATGGTGTTTACAATGGAGAGAAAAGGAGAAAATGGTTTAAAACTGTAATTTGCGACGCACAAAAAGCGTTACAGAATGAACGATAAAAGAAAAGTGTTGTTGTTGTTTAGACTGCACTGCGACCCACGCTGTGCGTCTTAGACAGTGTTGATAAACGACTGTCCTTGCGAGTCCGTTCTTCGTGTTCTTGGTGTTCTTCATCAGCAGCAGCAGCAACAGAGTTTCATCAACTCTTGATTTCTACTTCTCTGGACCTCCTCTCGACCCCAAACTCTCGACACCTTTCCCAAAACTGTTTTTCCTTGTATTTATAGTGAATTGGAGCCAAAAATCCGACCATTGATTGCATATATTCTCCATTTAATCCAAATATTCTCGGCTGCCAATAATAACGAAAATTTCCATTTTTAATCCCATGCACGCGTTAACTTTGATCCTGCACGCTCCCATTCGACTTATTCACGCCTCAACACTCTTCCAACGCCAGCAGAACTCCCCCATGCATACAAGAACTTCAATTTTGCTCGTGTTACAGTACATGTGCTCTGTTTTGGGTGTGTGAATCATACCGAAAATTCCAGACAAATTTGATCGATCATGCCACCCATACTATGTTCCTTAACCTATATCACATCTCTATACCAAATTTCAGCCATTGAATCGACCCATAACCCCTTCATTTTGACGATCGAAATTCTGCCAGAACTGTTTAGAAATATCCCGCCAAAATCGTTTCAAACGGGGAAGAAACTGGTAGCCCCCTATCCATAGTAGGGGTGCGAATAGCAGCTTCCTTGGGGAGCCCCTTAGTGATTAGGTTACCCCTTATCCAAAAGCGAGAGTCCGAATAACACTTGTCCTCCGGGTGCCAAAATCAACTTTTCGAGCCGAATTTTCCAAAAATGTTTATTTCCTAAAGAATACATAAAAACACAATATTAGTACAAAAATAGAGTTCCAACAATACGGACATTGAGGACAAATTAGACACAAAAATATGTCTATCACTTAGCCATATTCATCAAACACTTTTAGACTCAATTTGATAATCAACCATGATTTTGATAGGTGATCAAATGTATCTAATATGTGTTTTAGAGAGTTGTTTAAATACTTAATGTCTCATAGAAATATATGTGAAGCATTTGAAATATATTCAGCTTGGTTAGTATGTGTAAAAGGTACCCATACTATAATTAATTCATGAACGTTATGCCATTGGTTTGAAAACCGGGTTAACATACCTTTAAGGAATTGAAAATTCAGGAACTTTCTTTCCCAAAATAAGTTCGCAAATAAGCATGAGTTCACGAGTACAGACAATTTACTTTGCATACGGAGTATGTAAACAAGTTGTCATAACATCCGAATTTATAACCTACCTGTACATGAACTGAGTTCGTGTACAACAGTTCCGGACCTTACCTAGATTTGCTGGTTCGTAAACTACAACTCTGGATCCATCACTGATAAATCAGTTAGCATACCAAATACGCAAACAAGAGTTCCGGACACAAACTAGTTTCAAAGTACGCATACTTTGTTGTATCCAGAATTTTAGTAGTAGTTCTAAAACTCTAAATAATTGATTTGAAACATGCTTAGAAGAACGACAATGATAATCTTACACATACCACTAGCTTCAAGTAACTTTCAAACGATTATTTGATCAATAGGAAACATACTGAGTTAACATCAAATGATTGTCTCACACAGATAATGTTCAAGGTAATCTTCACATAATCATCTGAACTTAATTTCTAGTTTCCAACAAAATAATTTTTTTATTAGGGTTATTTGACGTTTGGTACCCACCAAATGTCCGACACCTAGTTTTGATACCCAATATTTGAAATATTAAGGGTTGGTATCTTGACCTGACGTTGACTACTAAGTCAAACCCTTGACCAAACTTAATGTTAACTTTTAACTTTTAATTATTAATAGAAATTAATTACTTAACACGTTAACTCGCCGTTCGCACGATGATTTCAATAAAACCGTGTGACCTTGTTCATTTTGATCTTACGTCTACAACTTGAATAATCCAACGGTTACAGCTTGACCTTGAACATTTGAGTTTTTATACTAGTTAAGGGATTTCGTCGAACACCTTCTATGTATGCGAATTTCCGCTGGCGATGAGATAATTCTCGTAGAACTCAACTTAAATCACTTTGTTAATTCATTCTCTGATTAAAGGAAAATGAGAGAAGAATTCATGTTTCAGTTATTAATTTTTTTTTTGGAAGCCATTGGTTCTTCAAATCCGAGTGAAGAAGACATGAAACAAGGGTGATAATTCAAGTCGCGTATTATATAAATGATGATGATCTTCCTACGATTTCACAGGAACTGCGCATTTAATGTCTCTAAAACACTCTCTCTGTTCATTAGGGGGTAACACGATCATTGATTGCAATTCTATTGTACCCAGGAATATAAATACCAAGTACTATCTTATACACATGAGTAGCACTATCATGAGTGTCTCTGATTCCTGAATTAGATACTCTAATCGGACTTCTTCTTCAAGTGTTATTAGTGATCAATTCATATTAAAAAATAATGGAGGCTTTTGAGAAAACGTATAAGTCGATTTAAGAATCACAATCAACACGCCTTGACTCTATTGGGGATATATGATTTTTGCAGCCCTGCTATGCCTTCTACTGTTGTCCATTTGATCTAGTTGCAGGGGCACAAGATCGAGTTGCAGAGGCACAAAAAATGATATGAGCCGTGAAAATCCCCTTACGTTTGGTTTTAGGGAATTCCTTTTAATCATGGCTATTTGTTCGAGATGTCATATTATATTCGGACATGTGTAATTTCATCAACGAAAGTTAGGAAAGTTCTAGCCATTATTATCACTGATATGGCTAATAAAGTAAAAACATCGGTTCTGTCACAGAATTATCAACTTAGTTAAGTCAACGAGTCAGCTTGACGGTGAACGGTAGGTCAAGGTACCAACCCTTAATATTTCAAATATTGGGTATCAAAGTTAGGTGTTGGACATTTGCTGGGTACCAAACATTAAATAATCCTTTTTCTTGACCAAAGTTGTCAAGTAGATGAATAGAGCATTCTAAGCTTTAAACTCATATTTCGAGAAATATATGAACGAGATAAACTCAACTCAAAATTTCAATGTGTATATAATTTAAAGTCTATATAGCCATACGACTTAGTCTCATTTAGTATATAGAATTGAATAGACATCTGAGTGAAAAAAAATTTAGTCTTCACATAACTTTTGTCGTCGAAGTTCCTCTAAAGTCTTGAGTATATCTTCTTCTTCAAATGGTGAACGCCGTAAAGCCTAATACTCAACTACACACTTCTATCCTAATCCGAGACATGACTATCAGTAGACTAGAAATCAAGATATAGTTTTGATCAATTAAATTCGACAACAAGGTTAAGATAGCAACACTTGTGAGTTCGACCGAGAAATTCTCTAACAACAAGAAGTTCGCTAAGAAGTTTGTTTGTACTTCTTGGTTTCTCGCCTGAGTCTTGGAAAACTAAGAAGCATCATACATTTTCTCGTTCATCAGCAGAAGCAAAACACATATCTATGGCACCGGTAACATGTGAATTAAAGTGGTTGAAACAGTTACTTGGTGATTTAGGGGTTCATCATACTCATGGGACACTAGTCCATAAAGGGCCATAAATCACATTTTTAAATGACAGATTAATTACGTTAATAGGGTTTCACAAGCAAATTCTGTCATAATAGTGGGGTCCATCATTTAACACAGAAAAAACCGTCATTCTGAAACGTGATAATTTACTGGGTGTGTGATTTAATAATGAACAATATATAACGAAATATGTCTGACATATATATTTAGTTTTTATACGCCCCACTAGTCTTCTATTTGCATGCCCAAAAAAGGCTAGTCACATATAGTACAAGTTGCTATAAGCCCGAAAAATAGTTAACCACCGGCTTACTTGCCATAAATCTTTTCACCTGGTTCGATCCAACAAACCCCAATTGTTTCTAAATTTACTTCTGGACCTGGTAAAGGAGAAAAATGGGCCATCAACACCCCGAAACGACACAACTCATTCATATATTGACTTCAACTCTCTTTCTCATTTTTATTTTCCTCTCTAAATCTAGAACCCTAACTTTTGTTACAGGTCAGCCATGGATTCAACTATGGGATTAGGGTTTTTATTTATTTCGACAGATTCTTCTCTCCTGTTCAATGAATTAGGGTTTTTCTTTATTCCCCTTTCTGAGATTAAGGTAAAATCTCTTTATCTTTTCCTTTGAATCTGATTATAGTTTTTTATCCTCAGATTATAACTGATTTGATGTTTGAAAATGAATAATATATGCGGAGAATCTTAGTTTCTGTGTATTTATCTTAGGTTTCGTGAGATCGATTTGGATTGATTCGGTGGATTTATTCTCAATATCAGGTAATGGATTTCTACTTATCTTTGTTTTTTCGTTTTATGTAATGATGATTGTTGTAGAATAAGCTGAATCTGTTGTAGTTTTTGAAGGAAACAAAATATAATCTTGTTACTAGGATTGCATATGAACATATAATATCAATTTACAAAAAAGATTGTAGTTTTTGTCTGTAACGATTGTGTGTATGGAGGTAGTGATTCTGTTGTATAAGATGTCAGGATGTGAAGGCTACTGGAGTCAACACAGAAGTAGCTGAGTTGATGTTAAGGTCTACACTTCTCTATCTGTTCAATTTTATTTATTTTTCGATTTCCCATGGCTCAAGCAATGAGGAAGGTGTGGCTAGCAGTTATAATTTTTTGAAGCTTGGAAGATCATTGAAACCAAGTCTCTCTTAAGATATCATCGATTTTACTCTGCTCAGTGCCGGAATACATATAACTGATTTAATATTTGTGATTTGGCTTCTTCTCGAACTGCCAAAACTTCTTTTAAGCGTTTTGATATTAGTGTTGTAGGAATGGTGGATGTGTATTAATAATTTGGATGATATGCTATTGATGTGGTGCAGACACTTGCAATACCATGGGCAGTGCATGTCAGACGTAGGCAGCACATATAAAACCTGAGAATATGAGATAGTAGTGCGAGACAGGTTGGTAATTTTTTTTCCGAATTTCTATAGTCGTGGTCTTCTTTACTGGGATATCCAATTCACATATTTCTAATAATCTTGGTAATTAATTTAGGTGATCCCATGGAAAGAATAAGGAAGTTGTTGCTGGCTCATGACACAACAACTGAAAAAGAGTTTAAGGTATATGTTTTATTAGTTGCGTTGTGGTTGTCACTTGTAGGCCAACTTCCTGATACCATTAAGCTTCGTTTGGTACTCATCCATTTAGGTTACTCATTGCTGAGCTCTTGGAAGTTGAGAGCAAGGTATGATTCTCCTCTGTTATTTTTTTTCCTTCACTTGTCAGCTAGTGTTCATGGACCATGATTAAACATAAGTGTTCCAACATGTCACAGCAAGTTGTACAAATTTTATCCATTGGTGCTTTATCGTCTTGCATATTTCTAGATCTACTGGTGATGTATACTTGAAAAGGGCGAAGTTCAACATGGATCCTTTATTTGCTAAATTTTTCCTTTCAGATCCTATTAGATGGCCTATACAAGTGTTGAACCAGCTATTTCTGTTCAGCAATTGCAGCCACTTGATCAGTTTCTTATATTTGCATCTGATGGGCTATGGGAGCACTTTATCTACTTGTTCAGTTTGCATCTAATGGGATATGGGCCCTTGAGTTTCTATGCGACGAGAATAAGGAAAATGAAGCCAGCTGGAGATATAGATAGGGAGCTTCAAGGTGATAAGGCTCGAATTGCACTAAGACAGTTTCTTACCCGCTTGTTCAATTTTCTTTTCTTCTTTCTTTTTCCTTTGTAAATAATATTTAAAATCGTATTCAGAGAGAGATTCTGTTTCACTTTGGGTGATTAATAAAAATATAATTTCAACTGTTTTTTTCATTTTCAGTGTTTGTTTCAACTTCAAATAAGAATTTTGTTTCACTTCACAATTTAGTTGAACCAAAATAAGTTTCCGAGGACCAAATATGAAATTCAGATTCATAAAATCTGAATACCGAATCCGAACCAGCAACAAGAAGATGGCGTAACATTTTGAATTTAGTATTTTTATTTTTATTAATTAAAATCGCTTTTTATGGCGGATATGATCCGTTATTGTATTTAATATATAATAATCGTGGTATTAAATAACAGATTTTAATCGTGATCTAAAGTAACATATTTTATTTGTCATATTTAAATGACATTTTCTATTCGTCATTCATAAAGAGTCACACCAAATAAATGACAGTTCGAATAACAGATGAAAACCGTGATAAATCATGTTTTATAACAGATTTCATTCGTCATTTATAGCCCCTTATGGACTAGTGGGATGAATCTCTTCTGTGATAATTAGTCAGCATTATACATTTCTCAAAATCCATTATTTCATGAAAGAAAAAAATATATAGAAGTAGATTGTCATCTTGTCAGAGATTCCATAGCAGGGAAGATTATATCATCATTGTATACTCCTACAACGGTGTAATTAGCTGATATTTTCACAAAAACGTTAGGGAAACCTCAGTTTAATTTTTTTTTTCCAAGATGGGCACTCGAGATCTCCATGCTCCATCATGAAGGAGGGTAGGAAATATAATAGGAGTCAATATTTAGGAGATACGTATTTTAAGTTGTTTGATTTATATTAGGAATGGTATTAAGAACCAAGGATTGGTGTCTTGATATCCAAGTCTAGTAATTGTATAGATTCCTTGAAGAATTAATGAGAAAGACAGACTTACTGAGAATTTGGCAATTTTCTACAAGAGTAAATTTAGTTACATTGTTGATAAACTCAGGTTATGAAGTGATGCATAAGCTCCATCTTGTCTGTTCAAAAGTACTTCAGAACTTCCTTGTTCAATGACCATACCATCTTTGACCACTGCAATGGTATCTGCTCCTTTAACACTAGATAAACGATGAGCTACGACAATTGTTGTCCTGTTTTTCATTACTTTTTCAAATGCTTCTTGTACTATATGTTCTGATTCTGCGTCTAGTGCACTTGTTGCCTCGTCGAGTAGAAGGATCTTAGGATCTTTCAGTATTGCTCTTGCTATAGCAATGCGTTGTTTCTGGCCACCGGATAACTGGATTCCTTTCTCCCCAACTAAAGTATCATACCCCTATGGCAATGCTGATATGAAATTATGCGCATTTGAGGCTTTTGTGGCTGCGAGGATCTCCTCTTCGGAAGTTATTCCTTGTTTACCATATGCAATATTACCTTTAATTGTGTCGTTAAATAGTATAGGTTCTTGACTAACTAATCCCATTTGTTGCCTCAACCAATTAATCTTGAACTTTCGAATTTCCACTCCATCCAATAATATACACCCAGAATCGACATCGTAAAATCTTTGTAATAGACTGATAACTGTTGATTTACCACACCCACTCTCCCCAACAAGTGCGACTATCTGCACAGCATCCCGATAGTTGTTATTCCATATGAAACGTTCATACAAAACTCAATAGTCGGAATAAATCACTTCCTAAGATAGAGCATGTTTATTTTTTTGTTGACTCGGCGGCCCGAGTTAGATGTGGGACCTTCTTTTTTTAGTTAAATCTTACTCGTGATCTGAGTCAGACCTAACTCCTTGGTTAGAAGAGTCAGATCTAACTCAAAAAACAAATATATTGAGTCAGATTCAGATAAGTCGGGTGATTTCAGTCAGATCTGAACGAGTCAGATCCAGACAGGAAAAAACAAACAAGATGAAAATCACAGTGAACCATTGAATGAGATTACCTTTCCAGATGGGATGCTTAGGCAGAAATCTTTTAAGATTGGTACAGCAGAACGCGATGGGTAATTGAAGCTGATGTTACGAAAATCAATATCGCCTTCCACATTAGGTAGTGTTAGGCCTGTATTGCTGCTTGAATCAATCTTAGGTTTGCTACTTAGAATTTTAAAAATAGAAGCAGCAGATTCCCTAGCTTTGTTGAAATCAGGAGCCATAGCATTTGTTGAACTATCCACTACTGAAATGAACAACACAAAGATAACCTGTACAAATAAAGCGTTACAATAACTAACGCGACGATTAAAGGATCATATAGGAAATTAAACAGACGAAATTACCCTAAATATTTCTTCAAAAGTTGTCTTTCCATCTCTCACAAAATGGTTGCCGGCGTAAAAACAAATAGCAGCGCCAGCGTAGATTAGAAATACAGCAAAGCCAAAACCAACTCCAGTTATGAATCCTCGGCGGTTTTCTTGTCCCCTGGAGTTCATGCATTTAATTTTGTAAAGCTTAGCAACCTTTTCTTCTGCGTTAAAAGATGCAACCGTTCTGATTCCTCCCACAACACCAAATGCAACTTGATTTGCTTCTTCATACTTCACCTACACATGAATAGAAAAATAAAGATTCAATTTGATTAGTTAGTATTTATTTTACCGTAGAGTAATATAGAAATCATTAAGCACTACTGACCTTTCCGCCATCTTCACTTGAACTTTCTATAAACTTCATTTGTGCGTATCCTTCTAACGAAAATAGAGGCAACAACATAATAAGCACAAGTGTGTATTGCCAACTAGATATAAAAGCCATGAGAAGCGCTACAGTTGTTGTCGATATGTTCTGCACCCACAAGGACAAGTAATCTCCAACAAGAGTCTGAACCCTCAATGCATCCGTAGATAACCATGTCTCCAATGCACCACTGGAAATGACACCGAAATAAGTATCTGAACACTATAGCAGGTTTTGTTAATAAAGAGATTTTATATGTTACCTTGAATTTTTGTGGTCATCAAACCAACTCATTTCTTGGTGCACAATCTTTTTGAAACACAGTGATCTAACCCGCTGGACTAGTTTACCACCTGCAACCCCTATAAAGTACTGTTGCATAGGTATAAAAATTAGACCAATACAGCCAAGTGCCACAAACATCAAGGACCATATCCTTGCATATCTGAGAAGCTCATTTGGTTCTTCATAGAAAATCCTAATTATTCTCGAGAGTAAGAATCCAAGGATAGGAGGCATTAGGCCTTTTATCCCTGACGCAACCAGTCCTAACATTAAAATTACCACTTCTGCCTTGTTCGAGTAAGCTAGTAGTTTAAGACAAGCCTTGTGTTGCGTTAGTCGATCTTGCTTGTTAACTATTTCAATATCTATTTTCTTGTCTTTTATGTCAACTACTCCGTCTTGAAGTACTGGAGTATCGACATAAATATCATCGGAAGATGGCACATATTCACTGTTTGTAGCATCCTCTTGAAGACGAATGAGCTGAGAGTAGACTCCATTTAGATTCATGATTAGTTCCGCGTGAGTTCCTAAACATATGCGTACATCGATCAAGTTAGGAACATTATGGAAAACTTAATGTAATGTATGCGCACGATTTTATTTTCTTAAATAACATTTTTAAGTTACCTTGCTCCACAATTTTTCCTTGATGTACCACATTTATGATTTTGGCATCTTTAATGGTTGTTAACCGATGGGCAACAACGATAGTTGTTCGATTCAACATTATACGTTCTAAAGCATCTTTCACTATTTGCTCTGACTTAACATCCAATGCGCTCGTGGCTTCATCGAGAAGTAGGATCTTTGGGTTCTTCAATATGGCCCTTGCAATTGCAATCCTTTGTTTTTGCCAGCCAGATAGCTGAATGCCGCTTATCATTGTTTCAATCCCCTGTAAAAAAATAAACAAAGTATAATTAAGCAACCATGCATACATGCTTGAATGAAGCATAGAAATGAGTTTTAAGTATTACCAGAGGCAACTCGTCAATGAAATTTGCAGCATTGGCAAGCTTGACTGCCCGCTGAATTTCTTCTTCAGTTGCATTTTTCTTTCCATAAATAATGTTTTCTTTTATTGTAGTTGCAAACAGTGTTGGTTCTTGGCTTACTAGTCCAACAACATTCTCTCTAACCCACTTAAGTTGTAGTTCCTTCAAGTTAACACCGTCAATAAGTACTTCACCAGCTTGGGGATCATAAAATCTCTCTACTAGACTAATCACAATAGACTTCCCACTTCCACTTTGTCCAACCAAAGCTGCAGTAGTTCCACTTGGAACGCATAGTGAGAAACCTGATAGTACCTGAACATCAGGTCTTGTCGGGTAACTGAAGTAGATTTCTTTCAAATGTATATCTCCCTTGATGTTTTCTAATACAATTCCTTTCTTCTCCGTGACATCGATTGAAGGCTTTCGCTTTATTACTTTAAATATCTTGTAGCCCACAGTTTTTCCGGCTATAAATACACTCAAGCATGGAAATGCTTGGCATAGTGCACTGGCCATTAATACAAAAATAAAAGAGGAATAAGATCAAAGGAAGAAAAAAAATTTGTTCAAGTATAATAATAACAATGTTACTTAAATTCCACCAATTCCAAGAGAGAATATAATGTTGGTGATATTCCCGCCATGGAAGCCTTTCTCAGTTATCAACTTAGAGCCATACCACATTGCTAGCCCGTAAAAACTGTACAAAACTCCAAGTGCAGCACCAAATCCTAGGCCAGAGGCAAATGCTTGCTTTGTCATGAAGGTATATGTTTTTGGTAGTATTTTGTTATACTTATTTACTGCTTCCTTTTCTCCAGTGAAAGACGCGACCTGCGTATTTATAATTTAAAGCTCTTAATTGCTTCGGATGTAGTGCTAAATTTTGCGATCCGGTTGAACTTGAAGTCATTTGTAAAACAAAAATTGAGTTTGTTATCAAAACACTGCATTGCGCGCAATATGGTTGCTGCTTACCGTTCGAATAGCTCCCACTGTTTGTCCGACTACTTCTGCAGCCTCAGCATTTGCTGCTTGTCCTTGGTAAGAAACTTTCGACACGTACTTCGCCACGAAGATACTAGTAATTTCAAGGGGAGGAGCGCATGATAACACTAAAAGGGCGAGAGACCAACCTTTTCCAAACGCAATGGCATATGAAACCAAAAAAGTCATTACGAGCTGTATGAACTTCCCAACCTAACAAAACCAAAATGTATATATAGTTGAATCCTTTACAACTCTTAATCTTTGTCTTACAACTTCCCAAAAAATTTGGCAACAAATAACCGGCTTAAGGAGCAAGAGCTACGAGCAAATGACATACCTTTTCACCAATGGCATCCTGAATAATGCTAGTGTCACAAGTTAAGCCTACAATGACTTCCCCTGTTGTGGTTTTCCGGTCAAAGAATGTAATATCTTGCTTCAGCACAGCTTGTAGATATGCAACCCGAATTCGATTTGCTTGTCGCTCTCCTGTCACAATCCAGCAAGACATCTCTGCAGGACATACAGAAGAGAGCCAAATCAGGAATTAGTCGTCATGCGTAACAGATTAAGATTTTTCCATCGGCATATGTGCATGTTCATTTTAGTACGTTTTCTGTGGCATATGGGCTACCAACTATGAGGATAACTCCTATAGAGACTAGAGAGGGAGATGACCCACAACAAATACCATTTCATTTTGTTATTTTTAATTTTGTTTCAACATAAAAATTGTTTCCGAAAGAAAATTTGGTTTGGAATTTTCACCATTCACTTTCTTCTTTCCTTTCTCTTCTCTTCTAAAAAAACCCAAAAATCTTTTCATCTTTTTTGCTCAAATTTGGTCCTTTTTATATCAGATCTGATAAAGGATTATTGTTTTTCTTTTGTTTTAGTAGATTTTCTGATTGAATAAGATGTTGTTTCTTGATTTGTGGTGTCTTTTGACACATTTCTTCATCGTTTTGGTGACTTTATCTTCGCTTTTTGGGAGATTTTTTTTCCGCTTTGAGAGCGATTATTTCTTCACGTTAATGATGATTTGTTCAACCTCTGTTGGTCGGTTCATGACATATTATTCTAGATCCGAGAACATCGACGATTCAACACGGCATCGCTTTAAGTTCATCTTCAACAAAAGGGATTTAGGGCATCCGGGTTTTTCGTTCATATATACAAGATTAAGGGCTAAACACTCCTTTCTTTTTGGAGCATCTCTTGTTATAGAAGATGAACATTCAAAATGATCGGAATTGATTCCGGATTATACCATCTTTTCTCTCTACTTTTCATACAAAAATTGGGTACCTTTGCAGTATTTTGCTCTTTCTCTTCGCGAATCACATGTAATTGGTATCTTTATTTGTATTTGGGTTTTAATCTTCTTGTATTTTGATGTTCTTTTTCTTATAAACAATCATGTAATCACCTTTTTGGATTGAATGAAAGGTGATCTGATTGTTCATCAAATAAAAAAAAAATTATTTCCAAAATTTTATGTGTGAGTCACGATTCAAATTCAAATCAGGCATGCAGTCAGTATACCAATTACCATGGCATATTATCACCTAAGTCAACCGCGAACCCTAAGGGCGACTCGTACAGCTTAAGCTAAATATAGGCTTCACTTGACAACTAGCCATTTTAAATAAAAGAAGATCCAAGACTTGACATTTTATTCATTATTTTCCCTACACAGCAAGGAAATATCAACACCAAATTCATTACGGGAACCATCAATGGGACAATAGACACTAGAACTAGAAGCCATTATGAAAATGCAACTGTCTTCATAGGGTGGCTTGGTGAGCACAAATTGATCGTTACGTTACATGGGAGCGTACGAACGTAAGTCACTCTTGTCATAAGTACTGCGGACCTAAGCATGTATATTTTTATAAAGTTAGTTATTTTTTAGATTTTCTTTTAATATTTTAAAAAATTATTGCCAGGAAAATTATCTTCTTCTCCTTTGAAAAAACAGTTGATAATTTCTAATAAGATTAACAACTATATATTTTACGTTTTTCAACACATAACGCTAGCCTTCCACGGTACAAGTGACAGTCGATGGAGCCGATGGGGACAAGTACGTTATAGGATATCACCCATGTACAAATTGAAGGGCGAAGGCCGTCCAGAATTTTTTGGATATTTTTTTTCACGGTTTTTGCTTATAAACGGTGTTTCTCTCTGATATAAAATTTGTGTATAAAATTATTCTCTCAAACAAAAACCGTTTAAAATTTATTCTCTCATACAATTAGTTTATTTCATTATTAATTTCAAGAAAGAAAAGATTTTGTTTAAGAATTTGTGATTCTAAAAAGCAGTTATTCCTTTCATTTTAGAAAAAAAGATAATTCCGCTCATTCATTTTTTATCCAAAAAAAGTCACAAAATTAAATGGACGGGTGACTTAAAGATATCCGTATTAAACACCAAAACCATTAATGGGATAATGGACAGTACAATGGGAAACCATCGTGGGACATCATAAGGTGTGAACTAGAGGTGTAAAATCTATCCCTTCCTATGAGAATTGCATTATGCATGGCACTGCCTTTGGGAAGGCCCTCCAAAAATTATGGTGCGCATGGTTACGCTGGCAGGTACGGAATTAAGTCACTCTCTGAATAAGTGCGAGTTAAAGAGCTTGTTGCCTTTATGGCTCAAGGTGCACCACATATTGTGCAGAATAACCTTATCTTTATACTACTATATAATAAAATTTCACTTACGCATGAAGGTGGCAATGCCGACCGCACCCCTAAATAAACCGTCTTCAATGCAACCTACAAACAGAGAAAAAAATACTTATAAATAATTAGTCAGGGCCCAAAAAATATAATCGCCGATAAGTGTAGAAGTAATGTTAAACAATTTGAAGAATAGAAGCAAAATGGCAGAGCTTCGAGCACAAAAGTACCCGTCTTGAAATAGTTGGTGGCTCTACTTGTATTGTTAACACAAAATTGGTTAAAAAGACCAAAATCAATAATTCCTGGGTGAAAAAGATATTCAGATTTTGATACTGTTTAAATGGACAAAAATGTAAAAATAGTCAGGATGTAAACAGTTTCATCCTACCCATTTTCAAATACTTTTTTTTATTTTTAATTTACATCAGGATGCATCCAGTTTCATCCTCGCTATTTTTTAAGTTTAAACCAGGATGAATCCAGTTTCATCTTTGCTATTTTTTTGGTGTCCATTTCACCCAAACTAATTTTTACTCGTCCATTAAAACCATGTTTTAAAAATATTTGGATAAATGACTCGTTTTCCGTATTGTTAAAAGTTCTCGTACTATCCCTTGATTTTTTGTAAACACCCTCAAGGATATGTATAGTTTTAGTTAATTTCTTTCAGGAAATCTCCTTCCGTCATAACTATAGGCTAGGTAATTTTGTGGCAGATAAACTTGTTAAGGGTGTTGTTTCCGCTGGTATGGATCAAATTTGGATTTCACATCCACCTCACTTTTTTTGACTAGTCTTTCCTATGAAGATGTGGTGGGGAAAACGGAAAACCTTCACCATGCTGCAAGGTTCATTTAATCTTTTATTATTATATGTTGTTTACATAAAAAAAATGTTAAAAGGAAAAAAACAACAACAATGGTGTCTTCTATTTCATGGAAGAAGAATGGTTTATTATTCAAAATTTAATATAGCTGCTGATGTGGGGAACCTGGGGAGGGAAAATATAACAAAAACCCTATTACAGGGGTTTTAAGGATTTGGTTTTGAGAGTTTTATGGATTCAACTATCCTAATTGTGGATGAAGGTAGACCTAATATAATGGCTCCAAACCTAAATCTAATTAATATAGGAACCCCTAACCTAATTTTTCGATCCCTAATTTTATCAAATCTCAATCTAAACAAATAAAAAGAAAAACCGCCTCCTCTCTTCTTCTTCTTCTCCGCCTCTTCTTCCTCTCTTCTCCTCCTCCATCACCTCTTCTCTTTTTCTTTCAATTTTTTTCTTTAACGACGATAATCATCGATTCTAAGACAATAA
Source organism: Papaver somniferum (assembly GCF_003573695.1). Lineage (NCBI taxonomy): Eukaryota > Viridiplantae > Streptophyta > Magnoliopsida > Ranunculales > Papaveraceae > Papaver > Papaver somniferum. The sequence goes on along the minus strand of NC_039359.1, from coordinate 52,938,464 downwards.
CGATTTTAATTAGGTAAGAATCCAAAAACCCACTTCTTTTTTTTTTTACAAGAATATATCAAATTTCATAAAAATTAGGGATTTAGAAATTGGTTTCAGTAGTGATTATGGTTGGGAAATCAATATTTTCCCATCCGTAAATATATTATATGGTAAGGAAACCCACCCGTAAAAGAAAAATCAAAACTTTTGCAACCGTAAGTTGTCTTGATGTTTTCTACGGTCGGAAAACCTGACCGTAATTTTATCCAGATTTTGTCGACAGTTGGGAAAATATGAACTCCCAACCATATATTTTACGTACGGTTAGGTTTTCTTACCGTAAGTTTAATTTTCAAAAAAAGAAAAAAAAATTATCCGAGATTTTGATTGTAATTTTTAACTACAAATCAAATGATTAGTCTAATTTTATTGTTAATTTTATCACTAATCTTATTTAATTTAGTTATATTAATCATTAGCATTAATTAATCATTAAGATAAGGGGTTTTGGAGATTATTATTTGATGACCCGATCTTTTATCATCTTGTGAGCCCTCAAAATTAAAATCTTGGAATCCCTATAATAGGTTTCTATAACAAGTGTTAAATTGGCTGAGAATTATTCTGTCTTCTATGAATTCGAATGCCATGAGCAAATTTATATCTTCAGGAATACAAGGTGTACAAACTACCATAAGTAGTTAAGAATATAACACGGTAGAAAATGAGAAAGAGAAAGCGATGTATAAACTCAACTGACATCAAGTAGAATTGCTGGATGATAGTAACGTTGAACATCTCTTATCCTGGGTCAACATCAACATTTTACATTTCCTCTTAAGTAGGTAAAGTGCTATATTCGGTACAAATTGAGATTGCTAAAATTGTCACTTTAGGAAAGGTTAAATTAGTAAAAGAGAAAATCAATCTGCCACTTTAGGAAAGGTTAACTTGGTTGAGTGAAAAATTTCAGTTTTAAGTCAGTAGTGCTACGTTGACACCTAATAATACCGTGCAAGATCCCGCGGGATGATCCAACGGCTGAGAAGAAGAGCTTGCTTAACATTTGGATATAAAAAGGTGGAAGTGGATCCCCGTGTATCTCTCTTTCCCCGGGATTTACTCCGGTAGCATATTGGTTTTAAGTAGGGAACAAATGAGGTGGCAGAAGAATATGGGTCAAAAAAATTAAGCATTTCTGGGAACAATGTGACCAGTTGGCGTGGTAAACTCAATCAGTTGAGTTGGTCGTACACTTTTGGACCTGGAATTCTACTCAATCGGGGATATTTTTCTCTGTGTCTGTAGCTACCTGAACTTGTAGGCTTGTTTCGTTTGTAAACTTCTTTTTTATAATAATTTTTTTATAAAAATAGAAAAAAAATATAACCATAATATGTACCAAGACCAGTTTTTTTTAAGAGGCCAAGACCAATGATTAAAGACTAAAATAACGAACTCAAATGCTGAACATCCTGAAGCCTATATTTGATCATTTTGAATGTGGTTCATTCCCACCAGGCAGTAGCTACTGCTGTGCAATTTGGGATATATAGTAATAAATGAACTCTGCAGCGATTTTAGAAGTTGTACGTACCTTGTTCACCAAATCTGAATTTTCAAATCTTCCGATGGAGTCGACAACTTGTCCAAGCATTGGAACCAAGAGTGGCAACACCAAACCACTTACAATTGAAGAGACTGTCCCTATAAACATCATTAGAATATCATATCTATCTGCAAATGAGAATAGCTTGTAATACGGTAGTACTTCTGATCCCTTCTTCTTCTCTTGATCATCTCCATTAACAGCTTTCTTGATCGCCATGGCTTTCTAAACTGGAAATTTTAATTTGGAAATGATAGTGTGGACGATTCTCACACTTATAAGGACCTGTGGGTAGGCTAGGGTAGGGACGCCACAATATCTATGTGTCGTTTTCTTGGATTCAAAATCGTTAATATTATCATTTCTCAAACTCCTCAAAGGTCGTACCGTAAAAAAATCCTAACCTTTCCTTTTTTAACGATTTTTAAAGTACGTGTTCATTGTATATTTGAGTGCGTAATGGAAATAGTTTTTTATAATTTATTTTGAATCATATCCATGTCGAGTTTCCTACCAGATTTTTCAGATCAAAAACTTTATCAACTGTATTTCCTCGTCAAAATCAATTAAAACTTTTTGTTACAGTGAAAGAAATGGAAGTTTAATGGCACGCAAGTAAAAGAAGAGGGGCAGATGTCCTCGTCAATAAGGTTAAGAGCTCACTCTTCATTTAGGGGCAGAATGAAAATTATTCAGGACGATAGTGTTTAGAGATATGGTATTACATATCGGATATTTCTTTTGTAAATAATCGTGCTAAATAGTAACTAGTATCATGGACTTCTATGTCTGTCTCTCAGAGGACATCACTGTAATGATTGGACTTTCTTCACTTCTAATAAGATGTATACCTTTCTACTGGAAAAACTAAGCTTTGCTTTTGGTTACATTAAGCAAACGTTGAGTTATGAGATTGCTGAATTTTACTAATTCGACGACGATAAGTTAATTAACTATTAAAATATCCAAACATTTTAAATATATATATATATTTTTTTTAATTATATTATTGGATAACGATTATTACATAAAACTAATTGGAAGGCTAACAAGCTAAGCTCTAACGACATACTACTACATTAATTTAACAAGTTGTTGTGCTAGCCTACCAGTGAGTCTGATGAGTAATCTAGCCAAAGGAGCCGAAAAGAATGGGTTTGAGATTGTGTCATAAAAGGGGGCAAACTAACTCTACCTTCAATGTTAATTTCTGTAATATTACGTTATTGGAGACTCGAACCTGAGACCTCATGGAACGCATGAAATTTTGGAGAACGAGGATGACCAGATGAGCTAGGTGCCCGTTCTTAAAAAAATAAAATATCATCTGTAATGACGTTACGAAGCCGACATCGAAACACATTGCGGTCAGTTAAGGAAGTCGACTTTTTTTTCAAAGTATATCTTACGCTGGTCATTTTCTATTGATTAGTCATGTAACATTAACGTTGTCTAAGTACCAAAACTACCAAGTGATTTTGTTAATATTAATGTAGTAGCAATGATTATTGATCAATATTGGGCTTACAATTGTGGTTGTGCAAGAAAGTTTGACTTAAAAGACTCGTAAGCATGTCATCAACTATAGTTTGGTCAAGTAATATTTGCAGCGTTCCAAGTATGAATTCATTTTGTTAGCTAAAGTCCTTAGTAGTAATATGGTTATTGATCTATTAAGGTAGTAGTTGCAGTAATGATTTGGTAGTCAGTACGTACACTTGGTTTTTAATTTGTTAGTGAATATCATAGCTCGTACATGTCCCCTTAATTCCATTTATGGTGAATATCATAGCTCATACGTAGAATGAATATCATAGCTCGTACGTAGAAATAAATGATGATTGCCAGCGGGGGCAGAGCCACATGGAAGGTTGGGTGTGCGATTGCCCACCCAGCTCATCTGGTTTCCAACCCAATTTTCACATTTTACCGCAATTTACCCATTTTAACCAATTTTGCACCTCCTTAAATGTCCATTCATTCATAACTTTCCCACCCAATTCTCAAAATCTCACTCCGTCCCTGTCCCTGATTCGCCAGTGACTGATGAAAAGAGGAATTCAATTGAAATAATCAATATCTGAATTTTACCAATATCACTAGGTGTGGTCTATGTAATCTTGTTTTCATAATTCATCACAAATATTATAAAAGAATTTAAAAAAGAAATAGTCGGAACCTTTCCGAAAGATATATCCAGGAAAAGGGACAAAATGAAATACAAAAAGCTTAAAAAGAAAAATTATTTCAACGTTTGATGCTTCGTGAGAAAGTTCGGCACTTGATGTGAAAAGAACTCTTCTATTGTTATGGAGCTCCCTCTTTTTTCAATATTCCGTCCATTTCACAATAGATGATGTTTTGAGAGCTTTTACGCAAATTTCAGAAATGGAGAATGTATGTAACATTTTCATCTATGCCCTTGAAAAAAATCTTCTAACATTAATTGACGTTAGTTCATTTAAAAATAAACTTATATTTCCAAGACAAAATATTACTGTAATATTGTTAATTTTGTGGAAAAAATATAAAATCATCAGCTAATGTGGAATAAAGAATAACCCTAGGCACTCATCTAAACTGTAACAGAGAGAGTATAATCTTTATACAGTCAAAATAAAATAAAATAATATTATAAATTTAATTGTTTATTTGTCTTCCTCGGAACTAAAAATAAATAAAAAAATACTTTTATCTCTAATAGATAAATCATACTCCATTCGTTCTACTTTTAGAGAGTTTTCACGCAGATTAAGAAATGGAGATTGATAAAAAAAAACATTTATGCCCATGAGAAAAGAATTCTAACAATATTAATTGGTATTACTGCATTTAAAATAAACTTATACTTCCAAGATAAATATTAGGCTTAGTTGGTAGTTTTGTTGGGAAATTTGAAAACCATCAAGTAATATGGAGCAAAATAAAAAAACCCTAACCAATTATCTAAAGTGGAAAGCATGGAGCTTATACTTATTAATTGAAAATTTGAGATACAAAGACCGCGGAGAAATCTGGAATAAATTTTCAGCAATAGAACTCTTCTATTCTTCAGAAACTTCCTATTGATAGGAGTTAATTCCATGAGAACAACGTGTTTTTCATCGTTTGATTAAAATAATTATTTCCATGAAATTATAAGTAAAGCTTAATCTGAAATATGTTTTAAACTTAATTACATGGACAGTCTTTTCTTGTTTCGTCCAAAATTCCGATGTCATAGAATACACTTTCCAAAAAATTATTTTCTTCCTCCGTTATCAAACACATTCTTATTGTTGGAGCTCCAATGCATGGTCAGGGAAAGAGATTTTAATTTTGGCCCGGAGGAGATTCAGGCCGTCAGATGAGATTACAATAAGTAAGCAGACCATATTCACCCCATAACGATCGCGGTTTCTTTCGTGGCCAAGCACCCACGACTTTGAATTTGCAACACTGATAAACGTTACTAAGTTAGGATCTCTTGACACGTGTTCCATGCCTTGGAGACCGTGGTGGAAACGTGGGAACAACATGCGTGACTAGAGGTGTAAATTGGGTTGTGCCAGCACGAGTACAACCCAGCACAACACATTAAAATTTGAGCACAACCCAGCCCAACACGTGATTTAGCACGACATGACACAACACATTAATTCCATGGGACGGACTGGGTTTGACTAATCAGCACAGTAGCCCAGCACAGCACGCGACACGGATAAACACGTGGTACGGAACAACACAGCACTTTAAGAAAGCACGTCATTATAGGTATATATGTATATTTCACAAAAGAGCCATTATTCTAGCCAATTATTAGCATTTTATTATTGTTATATTAACTTATTTTCATAATAACACATATAATACTTAAATATATGGAAAAAAATTATATTTGAAAAAAATATAAAATAAATGTGCCCGGCACAGCACAGCACGACATAACACGTTTATTTTTCTGGCACAACCCAGTACAGCACGCCTTCTAGCACGGCACGACATGTCATAATTTCTGGTACAACACAGCACGACACATAGCACACTAAGCAAGTGATTTCTTGGGCCGGGCTGCGCTGTGCACGTTTTGGAGCCTGCACAGGAGCAAAGGTTAAGGGAACTTGCAAGGGAACAATATAGAGATTCATCATCTAGCAGCTCAGGAAGCGTTCAAATGGACAGCTGAACTAGAGAGCAGAATGGAGTTCGAATTAGATTCCCGCAATCTAATAAAACTAACCAGAAGAATTCATGCTGAGCAGATAGATAGCAGATTCAAGTATAAAGAAGAACAAATTAGGTTTTTTGAAATTGCTACTTGGAACACTATATCTTCCGGTAAAAACAATCTAGTCATAAATCTGGCGATTTTAAGTTTGGTTTGCAACCTTAATAGACATTGGATGTCATCTGAGATACCCAATTTGATCATGGAAATCACTAACGAAAACAATGCTGTGAACTACTCTATGTATTACTAGGGTGGACTTTTTTACCTATTTCTTATAAAAAAAAAAGGTGCGACTGTTTGACCTTAGAGCATCTCCAACAGCGGCTGCTAAAAATTCTACGTGGAGATTTTATTTAGATCCTTATTTATAGGGTCATATGTATGTGGCGAAAATAGAAACGCTTTGTTCATGGACTATCTCCAACAGTGTGGGTCTTATTTTGTGGATTTGTTTTTTTGGATAATGATAAAATTGATTCCCTTTTTCCTATTGGTTTAGAAAAAAATATTTCAAAGTAAAAATTTAAAATATGGTTAAAAAGATGACGTGGAGGTCATTCCCAAGGTCTAAATAAGACTTTCTTCAAGACCTTCATATTTATTTTAACATCCTTCCTACTTAATAGCACCCACCGTTGGAGATGAATTTAATGTAAATGAAGGTCTAAAATCCTATGTGTCATAAAAAAAAAAAAAAACCTTCACCTTTGTTGGAGATGCCCTTTGTATTGGAACTTTTATAGTCGTCACTAAAATGGTGATGAAAGTAGCCGTCCGCAATAAATTAGCAACCAGAATATCAAATTTGACACACTAAAATATCCCCAACCATTCACCGACACGCAAATTTATTGCAGCAATGGTGCATTAGAATAGATGTTTCCTGTCCAAACTAAGTGCTTTCAACGTTCTCGAGTACATGCTTGACTAAATATAGGCGGATGCTCGCTTTGGTGGTTCATCCATACATGCTATTCCTAGTGTGTCAAATTTACAAATTCTAACCCTCGCCTCCCACAGAATTTGTGATTCTGAATTAACATAACCCTCACCTTTGGTTTCCTTTCTTAACTCGCTTGTCTACTTGCGAAAACGTGGGAATTTCAGAGAGTGCGTACATGATGATATTCTTGATTTTCACTATCATTGTCACTTGCAAGAGATTTATACGATTTCCTTACTTAATCATCGATTAGTATAAATTGCGCCATCATCATTGCCTATTTAAACCCAATTCCCCTACTTGTTACGACGCTGTATTAGTTGCAGTTTAACTTTGCGTTCTTGGGTAATGGACACGTGCGATCGAAACTTTGGACACAAGTGTGGAAGTTTTTGTAGTGCAATTAATAAATTTGACTTTGATCAAATCCTTTCAAAAAATAAAAAAAAAAAAGAAGAAAAAGAAATTGGTGCCGGTTTACCCTTGGCAGAGGCTGCTAGGAACTAGTATCAATCGATTAGTAGACTTTCTTTCAGCAAGATACCTACACGGTTACACCTCTTCTCCATCTAACAACAACTAGCTAGCATGAAGTTTTTAAAGCTGCGGTCCATGCACATACCTTGTAACAGTATACCTGCACTAATTTTCGTTCTATCTAGCACAGACACGGCCGTTAATTAATGTCCTTGGTCGGTCGCACCTTCAAAGCGATGCATGTGTTTCTGCAGTTCACCAACCTATATCCATCGAGCAGAGCCCATCCTATCTTGGCTACAAGCATGGCTAGACTTTGAATATAATGACAGCTAGAATCATGCCAAAGAAGACGTACGTTATCGCATTCATTGGATATATATCTTGAGCAATTATCGGGGGTATGGAAGGAGCAAACTATCGGACACGCAAGGGCTTTTTCAAACAATTGAAAATTAAGATACGTACACACTAGACCCACGATGACCGACCTTTTGGAAAGGGTTGGCTTTTCAAAAGAATTTGTTCGGTTTTAGATGGAGGATCATCTTCTTATCCATGCACTAGTCAAAGATCTTGCTTCTTGTTTACCCGGCATCCACTTTGGAGCCAAGAAGAGTAGCCTTAATTCTTTTTTGTTCTGCCTGAGAGAAGTATGACGTGTCTTGAGAAATCAGTTAGTTGCGGGGAATGTTGGTCATTAGAAATAAGATGGTGCAGTCTAACATTGATAAAAGAATAATTTTAGGACCCTAAAAAAGTATTTGCTTAACAAGGTTATTTATTTATCGATAAACGATATTATTCAATTATTGGTGAATTAAAAGAAGATATTCAAGAATTAAATGACACCATTCTAACCTATGCTATGGATGGACGTCGAACATTTTTTAAACTATCGTGTGATACACTTATGGAATCACTTACAGACAATGAAATTATCGAGCTAGTAATAAATTATGAGAATCATCATTAACCAAATGATAGTAGCCTTTTAGAAAAAAGAGGTATTTTAAGCGGTAGTAACTATAAAAAGATGACTTTTTACAACAAGAGCAAAATATTCCTGAAGTATTTGTTCATGTATTATAAAAAATTAAGGACGATACATATTTTGGTTTAGGTGGAGGGAAAATAATAATCTTTAAATGCATATTGTGAGAAGAAATGGCTTTTTATACGAACATTGTTGGTTGGATGATGTATCCTGGTTTATTGATATATATGTTTTTGTATGAAATTTAGTGATTATTCATTTATATTTCATACGGCCTTTAAGGATTCAATTTTTCTTATTCATTGATGCATATAGAGAGCTTATTCATTTATCCCCTTTTTCCAAGTTGGAACAAAAGAAAATTATTAATTTGGCGATGTTGTTCGTTTATCGAGGTTAGACTGTACAGTACTATGTGGGGTAATTTCCAAGTTGTTAGCTTTTTATGACTTAACTACCCCGTCTAAATTTCATATATCATGTTTAAATCCACATATTTGGTTAATTAAATCTGCAATATGAACTTGGATCTATAAGAAAAGTAAAGTCAGATACTCTTCGAATAACCAAGTATTTGAATCCAATGGTCTTGATATAAAATTTGGGCATTTTTTTCCAAACAAAAACTATTATATAAATATTTAACACTAGTGGAAAACAGAAGTTCCGCGACCGTCAGGACAAGTCATATATACGTGTTATACGACTACTTTCAACCGTCTCTGTTGGGGTCTCTGATAAAGCGTCGCTGTTTCGTACGACCCTAAGCCACGGGTCTCAAAATAACGACGTATTTTAAGGATAACGAACTACAGACCCTTAACCGTGGGTCTCAGATTTAAATTATAATATAAAAAAAAATATAGATTCAGATTTGCTGAAATGCCTGAATGGCTAAATCTGAAATAATCTGACTGCATCAAAGTCAAGTCAAGTCAAATTGAACTCAAGTCAAAGTCAAATCAAATGGAAGTCAAAGTCAAGTCAAAAGAAACTCAAAGTCAAGTCAAATGAAACCCAAACTGAAATTCAAATTTAAACTCAAACTTGAGAATTCCACATTCATTCATTTTATCCATTGGGTTTAAAATTACACAAAAAAGATGAAATTTTGATTCAAGATAATACATGTCCAAACTAGCTAGCTAGTAAGTTCTAACAAAAAGATGCTAATAGACAATAAGCTAAAAAACATGTTAATCAATAAAACGATTAGCTCCTCCGATGAAGATGAACTTATCCAATACTTCATAAATGATATCAAGTAGAGCATCCATGTGTTGTGTCCCTGGTTCACATACGACAAAGAACGTCGTTCCAGCAATGCAAATCAACAACAACACAATGACTTCGTTCAGTTCATAATACACGGTAGAACAAAATAAGTTACTAGAGTATACTTCATATTCTTTCTTTTAGTGTTAGAAGCACGTGTGAGGTAATTTGAGAAATTAAACCGAGATCTGGTTCATGTAAACAGCAATTGGCTCATCAGTAGCAGGTATACAATCATGCAACAAGAGTGAAAACATAAATGAGGAAAGCAGGGAATTCAGGAAAAATAAAGGACTATAAGGGAATTACTTTTGTGGAACGCTTTTGGTATGCAAATACTAATATCACAGGGGAATAATATTCAAGCTCGTATCAATATGCAACATGTTATATATATATATATATAGTGGAATATAAAAGGTGCAGAATATAACCCAAGATTCGGCATGCTATTCACTATAATACAAGTACTAGTAAGTTGAAGGTTTATTCAAAGATGTGCTACAAGTCCTTATAAATTCAAAATTTCTAAAAACAAGGGCAAACCAGCAAAATGATAAACTTCCCGATGATGAACTAAGCCCAACAATTCATATATTTGGTGCACCTGCAGCAAACAAAACAAAAAGGGATTCAGTTGACACTTCAGTTGAAAAGGTACACAGAAAGGGATTTAAATCAATATTCTATGACGCATAATGGAAGGGTCGAAAGACTACAAGTCCAACATGGAACAACAAGCACCAAAGATCAAAGTCTATAAAAATACCCCACGTACAGTTCAGCAATTTTCCAGGAAATCTACACAACTTGTCATTGATAACTCGCGTACCACAGGGATAAAAGATCATTAATTGGAGTCTCCTCTAACCAAACCACCAACTGTAGTTCTCTAGACATAATGCACTACCTGAGGAGAAATATTCATAATCTCATATTCTTTCTTAATCATTCCTAATAGATCCATCACTGCTAAACATAGACCACGCCAAAATTAGGTTTCAAAAATCACACCATTTATAAACCCATAATAAGAAAGTGTATCATACTATGTATATAAGCATTTCTTTCACAGAATATTAGTAAGATACAATCCAAAGGGCTCTGTCAGATAAACCTATTAAGCTAAGACATAACTCGAGACCTCAGAATGATAACTACGTTGCCGATTACAAAGCAAATAAGCTAGCCTACGTTTCCAAACCATTCAAGTTAGTTTTCAAACAGGGAACCAAGACTCCAAGTTAATAATTCTAAATATATAAAGAAAGCAATAGACAACAGCTACTTTTTTTCCAGGCTTTATATCAAGCACGGGTGACAATATTTGGTTCTTGAGAAGATGAGCTTACACAATTCAAGTTATAAATTTCGCAGAAGCACCTTCCTCAGATTGTGCTTTCTGAAACCAACAACATGATTGAATAGTTATGATATGACATGAAGCACGTAAGTAGTACAACAACTACATAAGTATAATGAGTAAAGCAATTAATACACAAACATTTGACATGAACAGAAATAGCTTTTACATGAATTTGCTTTCTAATACACGTGACTTCATTCCATATTCTGCAAGGCAAAAACATTACATGAACTCAACAATTTTGCTTTTCAAGGAGTTCGTGATCTACTACATAACTTCTGTAATGTAGTAAATTAGAAAAGCCTTACTGGACGTCATGCCATGAGCAAATTTGCTAGACCATGTAGTAAATTACAAGGCAAAAACATTACATGAACTCAACAATTTTTTTTTTAAGGAGTTCATGATCTACTACATAACTTCTGTAATGTAGTAAATTAGAAAAGCCTTACTGAATGTCATGCCATGAGCTGAATTTGCTATACCATGTAGTAAATTAGCAGCACAGTGAACACATTAGTTGATGAAGGAAATATACCTGATTTCAGATCCTTTAGGCTCACGAATCCTGACCTGAAAGATGAACAATGGCATTTTAAAAGTTAAAGTAACCCATACAAACAGAACGTTAATAAAAAAACACCTGTTCAAAAACCTACGTTACCCCCGTTAAGGATTTTCACTTTTGCCAAATGTACGTGCAATCAACATAAATATAGGAATGCCACCTTTGCCTGTATCTGTGACTGAATTCTCTGAAACCCTGATGTCCTTCACATAAAAAATCACAAGGCATCATTGTAGAAATAGAGAAAAGCATTCAAGCAGCATATGCTATGTAAAAATTATGTATAACTAACAAGTATAATGTAGCTAATCATTAACCAACATGTGGTACTCAAGCAAGCCAAGGCATCCAAAAAATGTACCAACAACCCATCTATTCTTATACTATCTGGAATGTAATTCTCTTTTCAATACAGTGGAGAAAATAGGTATGTGCTAGTTTCATATTCAAAAGGGACTAAGTTAATTAAGCCCAATGATTAACCATTTAAATACAACCAAGATTATCTACCAGTAGCAGCATCTTCACCAATCTATGACCAGAATTCATAACAATGTGCTAACATACATACAACAAAGAAGAATAAGAAATCCCTCTGTTGCCTTTTCCACTATTATAAAACTTATCATTACTCACATCAAAGCTATCTAACATGTAAGCTAATAATCATTTGATGCAAAGAAACTGCTCATAGCTATCTAAGTGTTTCCCTTTCAAAGTAGTGCTCTTGAAAACTAATATGTAGCTAATTTGAATTCTAAGTAGGAATTAATTAGTACATGAATTCCACTTGCACACATTACCATTTCATTAACTTATAATAGAGTCCAAAATTCAGGGAAATGTTGAGATTACTTAACTTGACCTTTGATGGTAACTGACCACCAACCTTGCAGCACTCATTGGGACCTTTTTACAAACACCTGGAGTGCAGAGTTGAGATCCACAGTGAGAGAGATTTCTGTTGTTGGGGTAAGGCTCACATATCCTGCAAACACGAATTCTACAAGAATTCCAACAAATTTAGGCCTTGATAGCACCCACAAATGAAAACAGAAAAGAAAAAAAAACACAATTGTTTCCATAAAATTTAATCCACTCATCATCAACCACACAATAACCATTTATCAGGATTATGTTTAATCAAGTTAGACAAGAATTATGGCTCAAACCTGCAACAAAAACACAACAACCAGTTATTAGATTAAAAAATACACAGATTTGTAATCAAACAATGGTGATAGAATTAAGAGGTGAAGCATGGTTCTCAGCACTTCCTTCCCAAACCAAGTACCTCAATTATTAGTCCTTCCACCTGCAGTTTTGAGAACTTATCACTTATCACTTACAAAACTTCACAAAAGAGTTCATTCATCAGACCACATAGTACAAATTTGTTTGGACGAGAACCAACACAATAATAACAAACAACTTAATGCAGAATCACCACCAATTCAAGAAAACCCCTAAAATTAAAGGAGAAGAAAAGATAAAAACCAAACCTCATATCTCTTCGACATAATCAGTAGAGTTGCATGCTATATGAACCCTTTTGTTTATCACATCAAAGTGAACTGGTGCATAATTGTTCAGGAGAGTTTTACTTTCCTACAAAAACCAAAATAAATCATTAAATTTCAATTTCATGAAAAACCCAAAAATAAATTTAAATCAAAATTACAAGCAACATGGTAGAAATAATCATAAAACCAACAATCAATTTTACCTTCTTTCTGGTAAATCAGTTGATTCTTCAAATGTTGGTGAAGCCAAAAACCAAATTCCCCTTAAAATGTTCGAGAAATTCAACTGAGGATGATAATTGGTCTTCTAACTAAAAATCCTACAACAAAATCAAAATAAATTCAAAACCCTAACAATAAAAAAATCTACAACAAAGAGAGAAAAGGGGGAATAAATGGTTTTACATACAATATTGCAAATGGAGTGATGATAAAAATGGTTTTTCATGAAGATATGTTGGTTTAGATAGCGGATCTGGGAGTGAAAAAGAAAATGATTTTTCTTTGAGCTCGGCTATGAGAGAGCTTCAGAGAGTGAGACGATGGAAGAGGAAGAAAAAAAAACAGACAACAGGTTTGAGATCTACTTGAGGGATTTCCGAGGAAGAATTAAGATAAGGGTTTGCTAGCATGTTTGATTTAACGACATCTGGGGTTATTAATCAGAAGAAGAATCAAGAGAAGGGATTTCCATGGAGCTCACCGATTCGCTTCTTCTGTCGACAATAGCAGAAACCCCTTTTTAATCATCATATTCTTCTATAATTGCAGCGAACTCATCTCCTTCCAACCCCAAATTGTCTTCATCTTTGTCTTCAAGATTCATAGAAAACCCTTTCTCCAATTCCATCACAGACTCATAATTTCAGATTCGGAAACCCTAGAACACCCTAAAACAAACATCTTTAGCAGTAATCATCCATGAGATGATTATTTATTTAGTTAGAGATTTTGATAAAACCCTAGAATGATAGAAAAAAAACTTGGATTGAATCTGTTCCCATCAGATTTGAGATTTACAATTGGACAAGTGAGTTGAGGGATTTTATAATTAGAATCAAGAGAAGGGTGGGTTTTTATTAATTTGGTTGAAACTACATCTAAGGTTTACTGATTTCTCCATTTCCATGAAGCCAGTTCCTTAGGTTAGATAGGGAGACCGAGAGCAGAAGAAGAAAGAGAAAGAAAAAGACTGGAAATGGGTGAGAGAAAGAAGTATTTATATGCTCCATAAAATAATGAAAAATTATCAAATGTGAATCGGTTTGGAAGGGTCGCGGGATCGGCAGTAGATTTAGGGTAAAATAGTAATTATTCAGAGACGGCTATAAATGCTCTCGGAATTTTTCCTTGTTTTTATCATATCAGAGAAAGCTATCTTTGGTCAACGGTCAAACTACCATTACTGGCGGTCTCTGATGTGGGTTGCTAAACACCCATTTTTCACTAGTGTAAGTTACTAATATGTCCCCTGAGAGGAAATACAAAAGCAAAAAAAAAAAATCAAATTCTTTTTTTTTATAAGAAAATAGATCCAAAAACACTAGATAACTTTGACAGTATGGTTAAGATGAAACATTTTAAGACCAGCTGTGTAGCTAGGAAAGTACAGAATCCAGTTATAATCAGGATTATTACAGAATTCCTGAATCAAAAAGATTAAACTATCGTCAGACCATCTAGAGTTGATGATGCTTCGATTACACATTTTTAAAATACTTGCAGACAAGAAATTGTCTGATCTGTTGACCAAATTAAAAGATAAAGCCTTGAAAATGCATAACTTTAAGTTCCGGTTCTCAAAATGATAGTTGTTGAATATTTCCTCTTTAGCTTTCACGTACATTTCAATAAGAAGCTTTAATGTCGGTTCAGAGTCAGTTTGAAATTCAATGTGGTGTCCTGAAAGATCCATTGCCCATTGAAAAGATGCTTCAGCTCCTTCTTGTTATAATAGTTCTCTAGAGTTCCTGCCTGTAGAATTTCCTCTGGATTCTCTGAAGTTGCCTTCATCATCAATCAAAGATAGTCCAATAGTTGAGTCACAAGTTTCTGGTAACATAGAAATAGCTATACTAATTCGATATCTAAAGTAGCCTGGGAACTGCCAGTGGTTTAGCGGAGTAATTTTAAGATCAGGATCATCCAGTGGGTTATAATAAAGTCTTTGGTTTATGTTATATAGTTATCTTTTTGGATACAGTTTGAGGAGTTCAGGTATTTTACTATGGTGTTGGAAGTTTGCCAACTATTCTGGTCTAAACTATTTAACACTTTATTACATCGAGCCTTCCAAATGTGTCAGTTAATGGTGCTACATAATTTTTCCCATCCTATAAAGCTATTTTCTATCCCTTTATCTCTAAACCAACTATTTATCCAATCATGACAAGTATTGGTTCCGTTTTTAACTCAATCCATCTGAAAATTTAGATGGTTCCAAACTTGCGAAGAAAATTGACATTCTAAAAAAAAATGAGAGAGAGTTTCATTATGGTTGTTACACAATTTGCAAATGGTGTTTATGTTTGGAACTTTGGCCGCTACTCGCATACTAGTATGGAGAATAGAACTAGCTACTTTCCACATGAATATTTCTATATTGGGAGATGCTTTTAATTTCCAAATTTTTCCCCAGTTAGTGGCAAAAGTTTCACTATTATTAAGTTTGTTGTATAAATATTTTACGGAGAATTGTTTGTTCCTGGTTAAGTTCCAAATAGCTTTATCTTCTATGTTATTCGTAGGAATTGGGATGCGCTTTATTATGTTTACAGTGTGATTGTTGAAACATTTTTCCAGTTGAGAAGTATCCCAAACTTTATCATTTGTAATCAGGTCACTAACAAAGTTTAGATTAGTAGTATCTATATTAGGTTTAGGTATTGTTGGTTTAACATATGGTATCCAGAAGTCATTCCATATATTGATTTTGTTTCCGTTTCCTAAGGACCAGAAGCAGTTGGACTGCATTATGCTAATACCACTTTTAATCCCTTTCCAAAGCCAGTTATCAGTTCTTTTTGGAGTAGGATGTGCATTATGTCGGTATTTGGGTAGTAGAATGATTTTAGGATTGAACCCCAAAGAGAATCAAGATCTTGTTGAAGGCTCCATCCTAACTTAGTAATCATTGCTTTATTAAATTATTTAATGTTTTGTAGGCCTAATCCTCCATTTTCTGGAGAATTGCAGAAACTATCCCAAGCTTTGAGATAGGTTCCTTTTGGAGTTTCGATATTTTTTGCCCACCAAAAATCGCGTTGTAATTTTTTAATATTTTTTTAAACCTTTTTAGGTAGTTTAAATAAAGACATTTGGTAAATGCTCATAAATTACGTAACAGATTTTATCAGTACTGTTTTACCAGCAGAATTTAGATTTCTTTTTGGCATACCAAGGAGTCTTGTTTTTACAATTTCAACAATTGGTTCGAAACACTTAATTTTGGACCTATGTGTAAACAAGGGAGCACCTAGGTGTTTATCTTCCAAGGGTATGTTTTTTATGTTTAGGTTTGTTTGAATAGTATTAATTATTTCATCATCTGTATGAGCACTAAAGAAAACACCCGATTTGCTCAGATTTATTAACTGATCTGAAGCCTTTCCAAAGTCAAAGAAGATTTTCACTAAGTTGTTGCTAGCTTGAGTTGTAGCTTCGCAGAAAACCAAACAGTCATCAGCGAATAGAAGATGTGTTATAGAGGGAGCATTTTTAATTACTTGGTGACCTTTTATCATTTTCAAATTTTCAGAATGAAGAATAGTTCTGGTCAGGGATTCCATACAAAAGAGGAAAAGATAGGGGGATAAAGGGCTCCCCTGTCTTAGCCCTCTTGTTGGTTTTAAACAACCGCAAGGCGATCCATGCGTGAAAATAGGCATATTTTGGGTTGATAAACATTGGTATATGAGATGACACCAATTGTAAGAAAACCCCATTTTTTTTCATTATTCTTATAAGGAAGTTCCATTCAACACGTCGAATGCTTTAGACATGTCAACTTTTA
This sequence comes from Papaver somniferum, assembly GCF_003573695.1. NCBI lineage: Eukaryota > Viridiplantae > Streptophyta > Magnoliopsida > Ranunculales > Papaveraceae > Papaver > Papaver somniferum. The sequence goes on along the minus strand of NC_039359.1, from coordinate 52,921,502 downwards.
ACCCCATTAGACCTTTTTTTTCTCATATTGTGTAATAATTCGTGAGCTACAATTATGTTGTCAGATATCTGCCTTCCAGGAATGAAGGAATATTGGAAGGGTGAGATTAGTTTATTCAGTAATGGCTTCATTATGTTGGCAAGAATTTTAGATATCACTTTGTAAATAGTATTGCACAGTGTTATTGGCCTGAATTCAGCTGTTGTGACAAGTTTGGGGACTTTGGGGATAAGAGATATAGATGTGGAGTTAAGTTCTTTTAAGATATATCCAGTCCTAAAAAAAGATTAGATCATTTTGATGAGGTCAGGGCCAGTTGTTTCCAGAGTCTTTGAAAAAGACTGGTGAGAAACCATCCGGTCCTGGGCTTTTATTAAGTTCCATCGCAAAAGAGTGTTCCTAATTTCTATATCAGTTAGAATAAAAGCCAAGAGTCTGTTATCCATGTCATTTATGCTAGTGGGTGTAAGATCAATTAGGTCTTCATCCATGGATGGGTTCACTGTGGTAGTTACGGTTTGGAAATGTTGAAAGAGACAATTAGCTATGTCTCTCTTTTCTTGAAGCCGGTTACCATGTTGGTCCCTAATAGTATCTATTATATTTCTCCTTTTTGACTCAAAACTTATGTCACATTGGAGAAGAACTCGAGCTCCAAGTAGTCAACGGAAGAGTTAATTAGTGTTTGGATCCTAGAATTTTGGTACGATAGAGTATTTGGGTCCTAAGTTTATCCAAATCAGTGTTTGGATCGTTGACCCGTTAGTCAACTAGGTAAACTAGTCAATCCTTTAACATTTGTTAAGATTTTATTCGCACGTTTGCCGCACTGTCAACTCCGGTATTTATCTCCGCCACATCTCGACTGATAAGAGAATAATTATCTCCTTTAATCACCACCTCCGCAACAACTTTACTTCTCTTCAACTGATAAGAGAACAATTATCTCCTTCATTCGTTCATGCTAGTTTCGATTGTATTCCTTGCAACTTATAAAATCATGTCATAGAAAGATTCGGGCAATGGAATTGGGGGAATTCTGCAGGGAAGGAAAAAATCGATTGATTCTAAGATAAGTGAAGGGGGTTTCGTAATAGCTCGCTGCTTATATTGTTATAATTGTACTACAATCGGTGATATGACGGATTTGCAGTTGGTGATCTTAAGTATCTGTATTTTAAGGTATGGTTAATCTTATGGCTAATGTAAGATGAATTGTATCAAGAATAATTGGGTACATGAAGGACCACATGAACCACGAAATACTATTCATAGAAGAATGACGAGAGTCTATTTGAGAGCAACAAATGATGATTCCTTCATGGACTACAACATTACCAGGTCCTGCCGATCAAGTGTTCGATAGAAGTCCCCCATACGTTTCCCTTAGTTTGTACAGCCCTGAGTCATGGTTAAATGGGAGTTTTCAACATCTTAGAATAGAATTCATAGGTCAATAGAGACACTGAAATTTTGGTAAGAGTTTGGCGGGATTCTATATTGATCTGTTGATGATAAAACAAGGAAGAACCTTGCTTGCTTCCATGGTTTTAGTGATGAACAGAAGAGATTTTACAGTACTCAAGTTGAAACGGTTCCCGTTGATTGAGACTGTAGCCACGCATGCTTTCAATCTATACCGTTAAATTGAAATTTGTAAACGGAAATTTATAAGGGAAATGTGTTAATTATTTCACTAATAGAAGTTAACGGGCATTAACAGTGTGACCCTTTGACCTACTTGACTAACGGGTCAACGACCCAAATACGAAATTGGACAAACTTAGGACCCAAATATTTTAGCATACCAAAATCTAGGACTCAAACACTAATTAACTATCAACGGAAATGGTGTTTGAATTTTATAGCTTGAATTGGTGGTGGTGTTTCTGGTGGTAAAAATGGTGGAGAAGAAGAAGATAGAGGAGGATGTTAATTCTGTCGATGGTGGAGGTGGTGCTAATGGTGTGCTGGCGTACAGGAAGATGATTCTATAGATGGTGGTGGTATTTTGTTGTAATTAAGATGGTTGAGAAGAAGAAGATAAAGGAGGAGGATGATTAAGTTGATGGTGGAGGTGGTGTCAATTGGGATGATGCTTGTGCTTTCGGGGGTGGGAAAGATAGCCGAGAAAGATGATTCTGTAGATGGTGATGTTATTATCGATGATGGTGGTGGATATGGTGATGTTGTAGTACAATACATGATGCATCCGGATATATCAAGAATTAAAAATTAATCAGTTTTGATACATCATGATAATGACGATTTTGATGCCTGCGTTTGTCTTTACTGTAGATGATGTTGGTGTTTCTGTAGATGGTGTTGTTGTTAGGGTTTATGGTTGTTTAGAAAGATAATGGAGTAATATGATATTATGGATGGTAGTGGAGGAGGTGGTCCTGGAGATGGTTGTGGAGAAATCAGTTGAAGATGATATTGCCGATGGTGTAGATAATGGAGAAAGTTTGGTTCTGGTACTGATGCTGGACAGGCGGAAGAGAACAAAGCTGGTTGCAGAAGAAATAAAAGAATAAGAGAAAACCGAAGGGGGTATTATAGTCTGTTTCAAATTTTTGGATTAACTATCATTTCTCCCGGCCAGACCCATATTTTACCTGTACAATAACACCTGAGATGGCACTTTATTGGACATATAGGACATTATGAATTTAAATATGAATCAAAAACAATTAAATAATAGGATCATGGAAGACTTTTTAATAGATTCAGATATATGTGTAACTAATCAGATGCGGATCTTATCTGGCTCAAATATCCTTGAATCTGAGGTATGGACCTAGTCAAAATACCTCAAACCAGACATTAGAAAAATGAGGAAAAATAAGGAAAATCATATGTATGTTAAACGAAGACAAGATCATGCTAAAAATAAGGAAAATCAACCTGAGTCTAATTAAAATCCTTTAATAACTTGTTAGATGCAGACATTTTTTTTTTACGTATTGTAGTAGTAAGCTACAGTGTTAAAGGAGTAGTTTCGAATGGAGCTCAAAGGACTTCAATATGAAAAGATTGCTTTACTAACCTTAATAAAAAAAATTATTTGCAAAGCATACAAAGCTAAAACCCAAATATTATCTAAAGCTAGCTTTGTAAACCAAAACCCAGAATTGACGGATCGAACAACTTCAAAAATGCGATTATAAAAAAACAAATAATAACATGATGGTTGCCTTAGTGTGGGAAACACTATTCATGCAAATGGTCCAACATTTCTGTTTTAAAGGATTTAGTTAGGGGTGATTTTTTTAGTATCTTTTTCGTGACGGTATGGACAAAAATATCTTTCAGAATAACCTTTTCATGATTATCTACTAATTTAAATCGGATGCGATTCGTACGACGACAGAAAACGCAAAAATATGTCCAGTATCAAGGCTTCAGTGCCTGACCTAAATTTAACAAGCTTACTTCATTAGGCTGCAGTTGGTCATTGCTGGGAGTTTTCTCAAAGCCACGGGGTGTAACAACTTTTGTACGTTCCGACTTTCACTACAGATGAGATAAAAAAATCTTCCATGGATTACATAGTGCAGAAGTCACCTCTATTTTCTTCTTCTTAATATTTTTCCAGTTTCTTTTCTTCATTTTGTTTTTAGTTTGCAATAATAAAGATTGTTGGAAATTTTGGCTAGATACAGGACAACGCAACAAGATTGATGATATGTGTTTGTACCATGATAAAATTGCCACACATTGGGCCTGAATGTTGTTTGGACAACCATTTAACTGTCATTCAGATCTTCCATTCAGCTATTCGACACAGCCCACCAACCTGCCTAATGTGCCATGAAATCAACTGCCGGTCAATGGTCAAAGTCAATTGTCGGTTAATGGTCAAAGTCAATATCAATATCAAGTGGTCAAGATCCAGTTCACCCGACCGGTACGCTGGTCCATTTTGTCTAGCTTACTTCACTGGTCCAGTTCGTCCGGCTCGACTCTCCTAACTCGGTTCATGGACTCGAATCTTCAACTTCGGTCAATTTATGCTCTCAGTCAATTCATCACCATGCTACAAGCCAATCTAGTATTCAGTTTGCTAGTCGTGCGGCCATCCATGTTGCCATCTAGTCTAAAATTCAGTTTTCCATCCATCATGCCATCCTGTCAACCAGTCAAGCCAGTCTGCCAACAATTTTTTCAAGTCAAATCTCGACAGACGCCGCAATCAACATGCAACCATAGGAAAAAACAATGCATGCCTACCAAAGTCTACCCGCCGGTCAAAGTCAAGACCCAGTAGTCAAATCTTTTGGTCCATGACAGTTTGGCCCTCCAGGAAGGTTCTAGAAGTTTATGGATTGCTTGTTGACCAACTCGTTGAGGAGAATGTTCTGAAACATTCCAGATGTCTTGCTTGCCAAGTTACTTCATATGAAGTTTATCTCGAATCTAAGGTTCATCTCATAAATTCAATGTATAGATAGAGGGGGTCTCAACCCTAAAAACACGTGGTTAGATACACTAAAATACACCAGAAAATTCTAAAAGAGATCAAAAAATCATTGTAACCGATAAATCAATAGAATATCTCTCATTATGGGGATTTGTTTGTGGATTAGGAAAAACTCGCTTACCACCTTAAATTTGTATCCCTCTCATTTATATTTGTTCGTGTTATTAACCCTATTTTACATTTTCTTATTTATATTTATTTTACATCATCTTATTTATATTTGTTCGTGTTATTAACTCTATTTTACATCATCTTATTTATATTTATTTTACATCATCTTATTTATATTTGTTCGTGTTATTAACCCTATGTTACATCATCATTATTTGTATCCCTCTTATTTATATTTGTTCGTGTTATTAATCCTATTTTAATCATCTTATTTATTTTTGTTCGTGTTATTAACCCTATTTTGCATCATCATTATCAAATCAATCGTGTTCTGTATCTGAAAGTATTTTCGAGTACAAATAATACGTAAACTGGAAGACCCCAAAATATTGAGTTGTTTGATGGGTGATGTATACAACAAAGTAATATATATTATGTTGGAGAAAATGAGTTATTTAATAAATGATCTTTTGGTCTTGGTGTGGTTTGATCTCATGACCTAAGGGTCTAAGGATACTCACTCATTTTTGAGTAAATGAAATGGATCCTTTAGTCACACATTGTGGAAAACTAAAGAGGTGTTCCACTATATTACCATGTTCTCCTGGATATGTTGTAAAACAATGTGGGTGGAGCGAGTGGGGCGAAAAATACATGTTTCGACCCATGCCCATGCGCGTTTACCAAGCACCAAGTCCGTGTCTACTTGAAATTATTTTTTGCAAGTTTTTAACTTGATAAATAATTTATTTAAGAGTTTTATTTATGGAAAAAATTCTTTTTTTGTGTTTAATTGTTTTACAAGAAACAAAACTCGTTTTATAAGAGAAAACCTAAACCTAACTTGATTTGCAAGTTAATTTTCCTATAAATACAACTCGAAAATCTTTTTTCAAAACACACAAGCAGCGACCATCTCTAGGTCTACTTTTCTTCATCTTTTTGCTTTTATTTTCGTGCGGCGTTTTACTTCCATCCCCGTTGCTGAGTTTAAGAGTGGGTAACTTGTATTGTGCTAATACAAGTTATATCAGGCAGTCTTATCCTGGACACATCTTCGCACGTTGGGGTTTAGCATTAATTTAGAGTATACCCGCGAACTAATGTGTTAAGGACAGCTTGTTGAACCTGTGATTCTGCCCTCATCAATTTGTTCATGGTAGAGTTATTTGATACGGTTCTTTATATTTATTGTTTGATACATCTGACGTTTCTTCCAACATATTATGTGAACAAAATTCATAGGAAAATTATGAGAAATCTTTGGTGAATTTAAGGACCATAATATATTTATTAATGAAAGTTACAACCTTCAAGAGACAAACACACCTTTTTGGATATTTTCAACAACGTCACGTCTTATTGCCATTACGATGGGAGGTCCTGTCCTGACTCCCGAAACCGTACATCCTCTCTGTAAACCAAATTCAAATCTCAGTTTGAACTCAAACAAATGTGATGGTTCTTATGCTTAAGCAGAAGCCCTGACCTAAGACTGAGACCTAGATCCTGGTTTGAGTATCATTATTTCCTCCATTCTGTTTTTCTTTAACGTATTTGCTTCTTCTATTGAGATTTGGTAAGCATTCATCAACACATCTATGGGCATTGCTCTTAATACGGAAGTCTTTCCAACCAATGGGCTCGTTATAGCATTGTCGTTAGTCTTGAATGATACCCATTCAAATCCTTCATTTCCAGCCTGTTTAACGACAACGAAATTTTGAGGAACAACCAATATCTAGCCTTGGTTGAGTAGACCGTTGAAGACTTGGCGACCTCGGTTACCTACAATCTGTCACCTGCAACTTCCTTTCATGACGTAAATAACACTGTGATCGTTCAAGTTCCAGTGTGGAGCAAGTAGGGCATTCTGCATATACAGCATGCGTCATGCATTTTAAGTAAATTAGTCAGTCGTATGGCTAGCCTGCTAGCTGCATGTGTTTTGTATTTTTTTTCTTAGTTTTTCATTCTGTATGATTTGATTGTTAATTACCTGGTAAAGAACTCCCCTCTTTGCACTCATTTTGATGTAGTTAAGGATGGGTAAGTTCTGACTGTTGAGAGTAGTGATTCTACCACCTTTTTCTGAGTAAATATCAGCCCTAGTTGGATTGGCAATGTTTTGCTTGAGTCTCATACTGCATATAGTCTCATACTGCATATAGTTTCCTCTTATGTTACACGGAAACTTCAGATGTATGCTCATGTCCCGTGTCCATACGCATGGACATAGATATTGATAGGGACACTCTTTGGACACAGCTTGAGTACTAAGCAATTAAAAATTTATTACTTTGTTCAGATAAAACTCTTCCGTGGGTGTAAATAGAAGGATGTGAAGTTGGAAAAATAAAAACCCAAGATAGCTGACACATATGTGATCCCAATTAAAGCTCAAGCTAGCAAGCCACCACCCACCACAAGATTAATATTTCATAAAAATCAGATCTAAACTTTTGTTCACGAGCGTACTAACTTATGAATGGACAATTACAATTGATTAAGATTGTGTCGTCATTCGTATTTCTGCATATCTTATCAAATTAGTAATATTTTTATGCACACTACCGTGTCCTTGTATCGTGAATTTTTAGAATTACCGTGTTGGACACACGAATACGTGTCCGTGTCAGACACCCGTGACAGTTTCCATGTAACACATGTTTCCTCCGACCCATTTGTGGTCCCGTAAGTTTGTTCTTGTTCCTCTTCTCCTTCACCTTGTTGTGTCCTAATCACTTGGAGCCCACCTTCAACGAAAACAATGTTACCTCTCTGGTCATTTTGTCCCTGTAGTTTCCTCAACGTCTCGGTGCTCATCTCAAACGCCTCAGCCAAAATTTCGACATTGATGCCACTGAAGATGTTTGCTGGAATATATTGCTGACCTCTTACCATTTGACTTTGTTGTTGTTGTCGTTTTTTATACGAGCTAGTTTGTGTTTGCCCGCTTCCGGCTAGTTGAAATATCTACATATATAGGGAATACATAGTTATCTATTGTTTGTATGATTAATGTAGGAGTGAAATATCGTACATTCATTATATATGCGAAATAATAATCATTTAATATAAGCAAAGACTATCGCATATAGTAAAATTGAGATGACACATTTGATAATGTCAGCACAGTCTCGAGTAAAGTGTGATGAATTTTGTGAAGTGTAAAGTATGCGAAGTTAATCAAATGTACATGAGCGATTGTAACACACAATGATTCCGAAAATAAGGGATCTATTAGCTGTCATCCATTATGAAATATCCTATATAAAAGGAAGGGTTATCATGTAATGGGAGAGACCTTTAGAGTGTGTTAGACAAGAAATTAGGAGAGAGAAAGTTTATTTGGAAAGCAAGTTAGGTCTTTGTATTATCTTGTATCCAATTTGAGATCTTTATGAAAAAACGAATGATTTTCAAACCACACCCGAATTGTTCGTTATTGTGGTCCCAAAACTCAATAACACCAGCTTCGGACTCAACATGACGGATAGGTTCTTGAGCATTTAAGTTTTCAATTCGACACTGGCTTAGCCCTTGGTAATGGCGTGGAGGTTGCTGTTGTTGCTGAGTTTTCCATTATCTACCTTGTTGTTCTATTTGACCAAAGCAATCATTCAATATGAAAAGAAAGCAAAGACCAAGACAAACCAAAGATGAGGACTTCATCATGAACAAGCTAAGCTTAGTTTTTTGGAATGTTTTTGAACTAAAGAATGGGATGATGTTGATACTTATATAGGATAGAAAAGAGTTTGAAGGTTTGATACATTTCATTTTGTTGGAAAAAGATTCTTCCATTTCAATGCCATGTTGCACATTGCATGGCTCTTTATAAACACTCGGTATTGACAACTGTTTGATAAAACATGGTGCAGTTAGTTTGTATGAAGAAGACAAAAGGCTTGTATTTTTAATTGGCGTACCAACCACATGATATTCTGTTTATCTAATAGAGTCACAGCTCTAGGGTAGACGAGCCTGATGAAACTGATTAGAACAACATTTGAAGGTCAGAACCAAAGTTGTTCCATTACAAGAACTGGACATAAATAAAACATGCGGGAGTTTTTTTTTTTTTAATCAATAAAACGATATAATTTTAAATCCGCGAGTTATAACTCAAAGTTGTCACTATCCATTCACAAAAAATCCATCAAAATAAAAGTAACACAAAAACTACAAAAAACAAAAGTAACACAAAAACTCCAAAGAATTTGATGAAACCAAAATCGGTTTCATCGTAAAATTTGATGAAACCAATTTTGAAATTTGGGGTTTTTATGTCAATTTTGTTTAAGATGGAGTTTCAATGAATCCCAACATTTAAATGGGGTTTTTGTACCACAAGTTTGATCACCTTAGATTTTTATGACTAAAAAATAAAGAATCTCAGCATTCAATACCTTCGTGGTTGTTAAAGCAGAGTTAGGCTCTTGCCTAGGCGCACGAGTCGAGAATGGGGCACCTAACAAGTAAAAAAGCCCAATGCGCAAGAATGTGACCAGTTTCTTTTTTCTTTTTAAAAATTGGTATTTGAAAAAGGATAGGATGAAACTGTTTATATCCTGGCTATTTTTACATTCCCGTCCATTTAAATAGTATCAAATTTTACATGTTTTTTTTACCCAGGAATTATCGTTATTGGATTAATTGACCAATTTTGTGTTTATTAAATGGAATTTAACAAGAAGATGCGAGAGTTTTAGCTAATTTGTCTCCGCACACTCGTCACAGTGACACTCCCTAATTGGTCGAGAGAGATTCGGACTTACTCCCTCCATTACTTACAAACATATATTTCATTTGGTGACTTCTAGGCACTGCCTGTAAAGCACAATTGCTGTCTATTTAGCCGTTTAGATGAATGGTGAAGCATATATGAAAGAAAATCACAGCGTACAAAACTTGAGATGACAAATGTAGGTAGTGTCAATGCGTTTATTTTTCACGATGAGCTTCAAGGAGGAGGCTGCAGGTAGAGTGACACTATAAGCTTTTGGATGTTAAGGCTTTCACTATGGATTAAAAATCTTCATTGAAGTTCCAAATTAATCTCCATTATGTTAATTTCTAGAAGTAGAGGTATATATCCATGGAGAGATACCCGTGATGGTGGGTTCTTCCGGCAAATTTTCATCTGGAAGGGGATCACTTTCCCATTGAGTAAATGACTTTCTCAAAAACTTAAACTAGCTGGAAATGCAGGAAAGTGCATACAAAAAGCACATGAAACTACAAAATAGAGAGATGAAAAGAGAACTCTGTATTCGTTGATCGGTCTTTCCTTCACAAACTCCGCATTGTAAAGATAAAGATCAGATCACAGCTAATAAGACTCTCATATCGCAAATTGAGATGGTTGGTGTTGGTATTAGTATAAACAGGTAGTATCCATTCAGAGTTTTAAAAGAATCTTTGCCACCTGGAGTACATAGCAGGCGCTGTGACGTCGTAAGGCAGAATTTGCTCACCACAATCCAAGATGACAACATCACGATCTGTAGGACTGAAATCCATTAACGAAGTTGATGGCCTACTGGAGGACAAAAATCTTTCTAAACAACCATAACTGAAGTGGGGATAGCCTACAAAGACATCGAAAAAAAATATAAGTGATACTTTTTTGCTACTACTAATTACTAAGTATTTTCATTTTGTGTTACTTATCAACCATTTTGCAAAAAAAATTGAGTACCAAGAAAACCAAATGCATGCTTCTTAATTTGCTGGAGATTATACCTCAAACCACTACTAGTGAGGGTCAAGAAATGTTAGACGCTATTCCTTTTGAGGATGAAGTTAAAAGTGTGGTTTTTGATATTAATGAAGATAGCTCTCTGGGCATGATGGTTTCTCAGGTATGTTAAAGCTTGTCGGGAGATCATTGTGGATGCCGTTGAATTTTGTTGGTCTAGAAGATTTATTCCCAGAGGTATGAACTCTTTGGTTGATCATTTTAAGTAAGTCTTTCAACATTTTAAGTACATTCTGGCTAAATACAGTTAGATGCTCTGTGTTTGATTATCAAATCGAATATTCTTCATGTTCGTATAAAGCAAGCAAATTTGGCTATCTTGTAAGTTATATCACATGTCATTTTTTGTTTATACGTACAATATCTAGGACTAATGTATACCAGACCTTCGGTTTCCTTTCTTAACTCACTTGTTAATTTACTACCGATAGCGTGGAAATTTCAGAGAGAGTGTACAAATATGAATATATGATGATATCCAACACAACATCATTATCATCATTTTTACTTGGAAGGGATTTGTACGATTCTCCTACTTAATCATCGACTGGTATAACTTGTTCCACCATTGCTAATTAAACCTGATTATGCAAAAAAAAAAAAAAATCCGTCCTTTAAAAGCATATACATTACTTGTTATGATGCTTTTTTAGTGACAGTTTAACCTTGCACTCGAGGGTAATAGATACGTGCCCAGTGGATCCAAAAAAATTTGGACATAAGCGTAGAAGTTTTGTTGTTCAATTAATAAGTTTGACTTCCATCAAGTCCGTCCAAAAAAAAAAAAAAATTGGTGAGAAATTTTAGAGCTAAAAGAAGATTTTGCTGAGAGAGAGTGTTTGTTTTTAATGGTTTATTTATTGACTTTGTATAGCCTCTATGTAAATGTTGCATCAAAAGTTTAATGAAAATGTGACCATTGAGGTTCTCTGAGTGTGTCTCCCTCTCTACTCTCCTCTGTACTTGTTTTGCGACAAAGTTGTGTCGATGAATGACCACAGGAGATACAACAGCAGTTTATGAGTCCAAGGATGTTCATAAGTCTACGCATACTACTGCTGGTGTTAGGAAGTTGCACAAATACTGCCTGGAACTGTTGCTCTTCGGTAATTTTTTTCTCTAATCCGGCTTGTTGTTTTTTCTGTTTTTGAAGGATCCAAGTCTAGTGTGCTAGGAATTAAAGTCCAATGCGTAACTTTTATAACTAGTGCTTAACAGCTGCGTCTTTTTTTTTTGGGAATGTTGTTGCAGGCGAGAAGGATTCTACTTGTCACCTGGAAAGAGTTAACTTTAGAGTGTATTCCTATAGTTAACGTGCTTTTAGTTCTGTTTGTGACTATCCTTGTAAGGGTGTGCTACAAAAGTAGTCATTCATACAAGTTGGCTTTATTTTCTGTTTTGAGCAAAGTTTGCTTTACTGATTTGTGGATGGGCTTGTAAATGGATATGTTTATCCGGAACATTGATTTGGGAAGGAGAATGCAAGGAATTTCACGTTTTAGTAGGGGTGTGCAGAAAAACCGAAACCGCGGATTTCATCCGCAACCGTCCACAAAATTGCGGGTGAAAATCAATTCCCAAGAGGCTATGGTCCGGTCACGGCTGCATTCTCAAATCCGCACGCGGTGCGGTTACGGTTGCGGTTGGATTTCAAAAATCGCGGATTACCCACACCGTAGGGCAGTTAGAAGATTAATGAAATTATTAAGAATAGCATGGGAAGTTTGAGTCTTATATATAAGCATATTTATCTTTCTGAAACCTAATAGCATTTTCTTTCTCGAGAGGAAGAGACCTAGCATCAGTTTTTCTCATCAGTACCCAAGAAGTCATGGCGACGTTCGATTCTTATTCAATCATCACCTCCTTCTGATCTAAAGTTTCTATTGCTACCGGATCTGTAATCGTAAGTAGTTATTCTCTCATTTTCATTTCTTGTGACTTTCGATGGTTATTCTATTTCATCGACAGTATTAGGAGTTTTCAAAGAATGAGTGTCATATTGGTAATGTTGATTTCGTTTAATTAGTTTGGATTTTTTGTAGATGTCAAAATAATTTTGAGTTTGTCATACTGGTGATGTTTGATTTAGGGTTTTTATAGATTAGTTTTTTTCTTCCAGTTTAGGGATTTTGGGTGATTTGGTCCGGTATAAGATTGATGAGAAATGGGTGATTTAGTTTTTTTCTTTCAATTTCCCTTTTTAATTGTGTTTAGATGTCCAAGTGATTCTTATAAGATTATTAAACCAGTTGTGGGTGTGGATTCTCTAATTCAGGTGAAGAAAGGGGAAAGAAATATTACATTTTGATTGAGTGAGTACTTTCAAGTGGATCATCAGAAGGGGGGAAGTGTTATTTCTTGTATACATCCGTTGAGGTGATGTACATTTTCTTGATCTTGTGTATTTATTTTATTGTATCATAGTCAGACTCAAGCACAATTAAATATATGGACTTGTAAATAGGGTGTAGCATTATGTAGTGTGGATGATCACAGTTCAATGTTATCTAATTGCAAACATTCCTTCTCATTTTACAGATGCGGAAGAAATCCCGAACGAAATTTCGGACATATCAATCATGGATTGAATGAACTAGTACTCAAATCCAAGGACTCTTTTTTGGCATAAGAATTTCCATTGGCTTGGCACCATACTTGTTGCATTTGATAGTTTACCTTCCGTTATTGTAAGAATTAGTACTTTTTTGTTTCCGTTAAAAAAAACGTAATACTCTTTTGTGTTACCATTACTATCTTTTGTGTTAAAATTTCCTGTTTCTGAACTTAGTATTTTTATTTGTTTTACTTTTTTTCTCTTGAGTAAATCCGCGGTTAATCCACAACCGGCCCGTGTCATCCGTGGACGTGAAATCCACGGGTGATTAGACCGTACACGGTTTGATTTTATATAACCGCAACTTTGACGGATTGGTTGCGGATGATCCCTAATCCGTAACGGTCCGTCCGTTGCACAACCCCAAGTTTTAGGTTGCAAAAGTACATCCACAACATAATATTACCATTATGAATTTATAATATTTTTCAGTAACTTTCATCCTTTCTTGTCCATTCAAATGAATGGGGTGTAAACATGTCGTATACGTGACCATGCAGGATATTTCCCCCTTTTAATGCCAATAAGCCCAACTGAACACACTAACCATTTTTGGTGTACCTCCGTACTTTTCGTACCCCGAACGTATTTTATAACAACGCGCATCAGCCGTTGGATTGTTTTCATCTCTGACCAGAGCCGCTCACTTTATTTCTTTTGTTTCTCTTCCTCGATTATTCCTCTTTGTTTTTTTCTCCTCTTTCTATTCTAAACAACTGAAATTTATAAGATCCGTCGCTGCAACAGAATCTTCACCTCCGTTTCAAGGAATTTGTTGGCAATCAATGATGGAGATGAAGAATTGAGTTGGTTGTTTTCACTTCTTCGATTAGGTATGCAACATCTCTCAAATTGTTTGATTTTTTGTAATCTGAAATTAGAGGGTTTCTGTAAATTTTTGGGATTTTGTTTCACATATGTTTATGAATGACTTTGAAGGGTTTGTTATTCAATCTTACTGTCGATTTAGGTACATCTGTTTGTGTATCGGAAAGTTTCTTAATGAATTCAATTTAATTCAACAAATTGTTTTAATTGTTTCGACAAATTGTTTTAGTTGTTTGGGGAAACGAAAAATAGGGTATTTTAGGTTACTCATAGGTTCATTGTTAGGTGAAAATGTTTGAGATGCGTGTTGGCGCAATGCGGAAATGTGATGGGTTTATGGAAATGAAATTAGGAAAAGAGATGTTGGTTAATTGAAAAGTGAGGCTTATATTAATTTGGAAATGAAAATATTACAAAGGAAATTTTTAGTGTAGCACTTTGACCCACTGTGTTTATAAACACTTTGGCTCTTACTATTTTAGCTCTCACTCTCACTCTCACTCACTCTCAACTCACTTGAGTTTTTATGATCGATTACAAGTGAACCCATCGTCGCCTATTTATAGGCTTTGTGCACCGACCAACAGAAAAATCTGGAAATGAAACTTTCTGGACAACATTTGCCGACCTAAGACTAGTTCAGAACAGAACTTTCTAGACCATGACCGAATGTCCTAGAGACATAAAACACTCTAGAGTCTGTGACTGACTTCGTAACTAGGAGAATGAGAAGAGTCTAGATATCTCTAGACTGGGTCGACCCAAGGTAAGCCCATGGGTAGTTTATAGTTAGCTATCTAGATAATTCTAGATTTACCCATCACAATTAACAAATATTTTTAACACCACCTCTTAATTGTGATGTTGAGCTTATCTCTAAAATGATTGAATTTATCCACCGTGACTGCTTTTGTGAAAATGTCCGCATTTTGTTCTTGCGTCGGACAGAATTGGAGCTCGATTTCCTTGTTCTCTACTAACTCTCTGATGAAGTGATGTCGTAGCTCTATATGCTTCGTCCGTCCGTGGAACACTGGATTTTTTGTCATTGCAATTGTAGACATATTGTCAAAGTAGATAGTTGTTGGTTCTTTTTTCTTTTGTTGTAGGTCGGTCATTATTCTTCTTAACCACACTGCTTCACATGCTGCACTTGTTGATGCTATGTACTCTGCTTCCGCTGACGATAATGCCACCGTGCTTTGCTTTTTAGAACTCCAAGAGATAACTTTTGTGCCCATACAGAAAACATAGCCTGATGTGCTCTTTCGGTCTTCAAAAGAACCTGCCCAATCGCTATCTGTGAAGCCAATTAAATCATTATATTTTTCTCTTGTATACTTGATGCCAAAATCCTTTGTTCTCTTGATGTATCGGAGAATTCTCTTTGCGGCTGCATAGTGTAACTTGCTTGGCTCGCTCATAAACCGTGAAACAATGCTGGTTGCATTGACGATGTCTGGCCTTGTATTTGTTAAGTATATCAGTGAGCCGACTAGACTTCTGAATAAGGTTGGATCTACTTTTGGCGCTCCATCATTTTTTACCAACTTCTCATTAGTACCCATTGGAGTTGCAATTGGTTTGCCATCCATCATGTTGAACCTTTTCAGTAAGTCTTCTGCATATTTTTATTGAGAAATGAATATTTCTTCTGGAGATTGTTTTACTTGAATCCCAAGAAAATATCGCATAAGTCCTAAGTCTGTCATCTCATATTCTTTCATCATTTCCTTCTTAAATTTTTCTTCCATCTCTTGTTTTGTGCTGGCGTAAATTAAATCATCAACGTAGAGACAGACAATTAGGAAATCCGTACCTTGTTTTCTGATGTAGAGGGATGGCTCACTTGAACTTTTCTCAAATCCATTATCTCGGAAATACTTTTCGATTTTGTTGTTCCATGCACGCGGTGCTTGCTTCAGGCCATATAGTGCTTTGCGAAGACGATATACCATTTTTTCTTTTCCTTTTCGGATATATCCTTGAGGTTGTTCAACGTACACCTCTTCTTCAAGTTCTCCGTTTAGGAACTCCGACTTTACGTCCAATTGGTAGACTTTCATTTTGAGTTGAGCTGCTAGGGATAACACCATCCGGATTGTTTCCATGCGAGCGACTGGGGCGAATGTCTCGTTGTAGTCAATTCATGGTTGCTGGGAATATCCTTTTGCAACTAGCCTTGCTTTGTGCTTTTGAATTGACCCATCTTCATTATATTTTGTCTTGTAGACCCATTTCAGACCAATTATTTCTTTGTCAATTGGATGATTAACAAGCTCCCATGTCTTATTTTTCTCGATTACTCGCATTTCTTCGTCCATGGCGTTTCTCCATTTTTCTTTTTTGCCGCTTCCTCATATTTGAGGCTCTAGTGCTATAAATGCACAATTAGATTTCATAAATATCTCTTAGGGAACGCACCTTTCTAGGTGGGGCACTTGCTTCCGATGAACTTGGACTTTGTTGTGTTGGACTAGGAGACCTCGGGCTTGCTGGTGGAGTACTTTCTTCCTGTGGCTGATCTGGCTCGTCTTCGATGAGTAGTGGAACTCGTGGTTGTCTAGTTCATCATTCCAATCCCATGATTTGAATTCATCAAAGATAACATCTCTTGAAATTACCAGTTCCTTTGTATCTGGCTTTAGAAGTCTATAGGCTTTAGACTCTTCGCTGTATCCGATGAATATAAGCTTTTCTCCTTTTTCATCGAACTTTTCTCTATGTTGGGATGGAATATGTGAGTATGCTACGCAACCAAAAATTCTGAAAGAAGTTACCTCGGGCTTTTTCTTATGCCAACTTCATATGGAGTTTGTTGAGAACTCCTTTGTTGGAGAACGTTAAGGATGTAACCGCCGTGTTGACTGCTTCCCAGTAGCTGTTGGGTAGCTTCCTTGCTTTTAGCATACTGCGAGCCATTTCCACGATCGTACGATTTTTCCTTTCCGCGACACGTTTTGTTGTGGAGTGTATCGGAGTGAGCTCCTTTTTAATTCCATTTTCTTTGCAGTAGTTGATAAACTCTTTTGAAGTAAATTCTCCACCACGGTCTGTACGGAAACTTTCAATTGATGGCCACTTTGCTTCTCTGCCAGCGCCTTGAATTCTAGGAATTTAGTGAATGCCTCGGACTTTTGCTCGAGAATGTACACCCACATCATCCTGGTATAATCGTCCACGAATAAGAGAAAATATCTTCTGTTGTTGAGTGAAGTTGTTCTTGTCGGACCGCAGATATCAGCGTGCACCAATTCGAGGGGCCTTCTTGCTCTCCACGATGTCTTCGTAAATGGAAGTCTATGAAACTTCCCTAGAATACAACCTTCACATACTTTATCTCCACCGTCGATATTGGGAAGACCAATTACCATGCCTTTTGATTTCAGAACCTTTAAGGATCTGTAGTTGAGATGCCCGTATCTCAAATGCCATAGCTTTCCTTCGTCAATATGGTTGGTACTCATTGCACAATTTTCAATTGATGGCATATATAGGGAAAGACAAAATTTCCTGACATTTTTACTTTTGCCCAATTTTATTAATTTTATCATAAATTGTGCATTCTCCGTCTTCGAAATGTAGTGAGTACCCTTTTCTATAAGTTGTCCAACACTTAATAAATTTTGAGCTAGGCCAGGAACATAAAGAACATCAGATATGTATCGAGTTTTACCTGACCTTGTACGTACGGATATGACTCCTCTTCCTTCAACATTCTGGAACTTTCCATCTCCGAGCTTGACGGTGGAATCTCTTGTTCCTCCAATTTTACGAAATATTCTTTGTTTCCTGTCATATGGCTGCTGCATCCGCTGTCGACGTACCATATACCTTGCGCTTCTTGTTGCGAGGTGAGGCAGGAATAAAATACTTGATTTTGAGAATCATTTTTCTCGGAATAGTTAGCTTCGTTGAGCCAACAATCTTTTTCCATGTGATTTAATTTATCACACTTGGTGCACTTGTACTTGCAATTTTCAGTTGCATGGCCAAACTTTTTGCAAACATTGCATCGGAGATTTGAGGAATAATTTTTTTCGTACCTTTTGTTGTTGTTTCTATAACCTCCTTTTCCTCTTCCACGTCCGCGGTAGAAATTTCTGGGTCCTTGAGTTAACGTCGACCCTTTCTCGTACTGCGAGTTGGATGACGATCCCCCTCTGGAGCTTTCTTTTCTGGCTTCCATATTTTTCTTTTCACTTTATTTTTGATTGAAACGCCTGCTCCAACAGTTGCTCCGCGAACCTATTTATCCTTTTCTCGTGCGCCTCGAGTGAACCCATTAATTCGTGTACCGAGAGAGTCGATAAATTTTTGGACACTTCAATGGCAGCGACGATGTGATCGAATTTGAACGGTAAGCTCCTTAAAATATTTTCTACAACTCTTTTATTTTCTATGGTATCTCCATAACTACTAATTTGATTTACTATACCAGTAACTCTTGAAAAAAAAATCTGGATAGTTTCATTTTCTTTCATAAGTAGATTATCAAAATCTCGCCATAAATTTTGTAGTTTAATGGAGATTACGTTTTCTGATCCTTGGAATGCTACTTTGAGAATATTCCAGGCCTCCTTCGAAGTTTTCGCCACCGAAATTCGAGGAAAAATAGTTTTGCTTACCCCTTGTTGTAGAAATAGTAGTGCTTTAGCATCCTTCTTCTTGTTTTCCTTGTACTCCTTTTTCTCTGCATCCGCCCATGACGATAGAGCTTCTGCCGTCTCGGGTACCTTATAACCATCTTCTACAAAATCCCATAAAGAAATGAATAATGTTTTCATTTGTAAACTCCAATAATCATAACTCTCACCATCAAAAATTGGTATTAGACTTTGGGCATAATTGAAACCTTGAATACTTTGGTTAATTGCCATGGATAGAGTTTTAGGATTACTGGGTTAGGTTTGCTCTGATACCAAATTTGTTGGCGCAATGCGGAAATGTGATGGGTTTATGGAAATGAAATTAGGGAAAGAGATGTTGGTTAATTGAAAAGTGAGGCTTATATTAATTTGGAAATGAAAATATTACAAAGCAAATTTTTAGTGTAGCACTTTGACCCACTATGTTTATAAACACTTTGGCTCTTACTATTTTAGCTCTCACTCTCACTCACTCTCAACTCACTTGAGTTTTTATCATCGATTACAAGTGAACCCATCGTCGCCTATTTATAGGCTTTGTGCACCGACCAACCGAAAAATCTGGAAATGAAACTTTCTGGACAACATTTGCCGACCTAAGACTAGTTTAGAACAGAACTTTCTAGACCATGACCGAATGACCTAGAGACATAAAACACTCTAGAGTCTGTGACTGACTTCGTAACTAGGAGAATGAGAAGAGTCTAGATATCTCTAGACTGGGCCGATCCAAGGTAAGCCCATGGGTAGTTTATAATTAGCTATCAAGATAATTCTAGATTTACCCATCACAATTAACAAATATTTTTAACAATGCGGTGATTACTTTGGAATTTGGTGCTTTTAACAACAAATTCCTGCTTGGTTAAGTATGATAGGAGTTGTTAGAAAAAATTTCTAGGAGACAAAAATGTGTGTATTGTTGATGTTTGGAATCTGAACTCATATTGTTAATTCACATTACAGTTCAAAGAGGAAAATTTACAAGTCTCTGAAGTTCAGTTCATTAGTTTCAAGTATGGATTTTGCTATAATCGAGGTTGACTGATATCAGCTAAGGTGTGATCTCAATAACAACCCAGACAATAGGGTGCATTTTCTTTTCTTGGAAGAAGTTTGCTCGAAATTGTTCTGCATTTTCTCTCTCCATGCATGTTGGTTACTAAAGTCATTCATTCTATTTTGATTCAGGTATGTAGTAGAGATGCCTTAACTTCATGGCAACATGATTTAAAATTGCTGATTAAAGGGCGTGTGATGCTTAATTAAGAGGATTCATCCCCTTTTTATCCCATTCATGGGTCATAAAGAAAGTTCTACAAGAGTTCTGTAGCATGATGATCGTCTTGGGCTGCAGTTAGTCTGGGTGAGTTATATCAGTCACATTATTTTTACGTCTCTTATATTTTCCTGACTCTATACATAGCTTGCTCATGCACCATTCTCTTCAGGATGGTAAACAATGATGGTTTGATTATTTTGATGTCAACTTGACTATTTGGTAATGTATCATTCTATGACTAAGTTAACTTTTGGTTTATTACATTCCCATTTGGAACTTGAAATCGGACTAATTATCTATCATTACATCCTCTGACTTCCTTTTTAGAAATTTGAAGTTGTAACGTCGGCTAATACATGATAGTTGAAACTTTCTAACTTCAATGTAGTGCGACAGGAACCGTTCAGATGAAGATGATTCAAACAGATCTTGGCCTTTAAGGTGACACTACAAGGTGGATCAAAGGCAGACACCGTTGATATTAGGCCTGCTGCGAGCTACTGTGAGTGTCCTTTGTTTGTTAACAGTTGCGGCGATATATTAGTGGACACTAAAACTGAAAATTACATGGGCGCGGGGGACATATAGTTTTGAAACTTCTATTCCCTAAGCACCACTGTTTTTTTGCTTTTACTACACTTCACATTTCGTGGATTTGTGCTTGAGAAACTTGATTGGGAACTCTGGTAATTTATAAAAAGATTTTTCAAGAAATTTATCTACACGAAATGTGTTTTCATTTATAATAGGTATTTTGGATTTTTCGTGCAACTTACTTGTATACTTAATAGTTTTAAAATAAAGGGTAAAATGGTAATTTCAGTGGTCACATGGGAAGATGTGAGTCGCTGGATCACACCTCCACATGTCATCACCATGTCGCATATATGAACAGATATTTGTGCATGTGCGGTTCCCACAAGTGGTGAAGGGTATGTTTGTCTTTCAATTCAGATGTGTATAATACATGCGGGGATTAGAGCTGGCAAACGGGCGGGACGGGTCTGGCTTGTGACCAACTCGCGGGTTACGGGTTAATACAAGCCTGAGCTCGCGGGTTGAAATTCTTCACGGGTGGTCATTTATCCTACCCGTGCCCGTCCCGGATAAAACTCGCGGGTTCATGGGTGCTCACGGGTTAACTAGTTTTTGTTGAGTCAACTCGCCAAAAACCGACATCTGGGCTATTTCCGGCCACATTCAGGCCATCTCAATTTCACAAGCAAACTCTAAACTGCTCATTCAATTCCAAGCCATACCATTACTATTATTTCAATTTCACAAGCAAAACTGTTGAATACGAATACCCGGAACTAAAAACTAAAAACCAAGTTAATCATGGATCTGAACTAAAAACTGAACAACATGACCAAATCAAACAGAACTTGTATATATAATCATCACCAATTACAATCATACAATAAACTAAAACATGTGAAATTCAAACAAATCCACCCAAATTACATCTCAAAACCTTAATCAAACCAACTAGATCTATTAAGAACAAGTCAAACTGAAGATTGAACTCAAATCGAATGAAAAAAAAAACATCTTACATATTATTAATCGAACAGACGGCCAAACAAATTCAATCAATTTTCTCCTCGGAACTTCACAAACCCAGAAAATCAATTCGCTCTTGTTTTTCTCTTCAAGACTTCAAACAATTTGTTATTCAAGCTAATCAAAAAATTTATATAAAGAAGAAAACAAATAGGAAAATCTGATTACCTGCCTTTGATCTTTAGATCTAATAATTTTTCGATTTGTTGTTCTGTGAATCTGTGAAGTTCTGTCCGTCAGGAGACTCAGCAGGCCAGGTAAGAAGAAAAAAAGAGGAAGAAAGAAGATGAAGGCGGCCTAGGGTTTTTTCGTTTTTATATGAGGAAGAAAGAACATGACACGTAACAGCTAATTGTGTCATTGTGTGACACGCAGCCTAAGTGGATGTGGGTGGGGACTGGGACGGGTTACTCGCGGGTTGCACGGGACGGGAAGGGGTAACCCGTTTATTCACAAGCCACTAATTATACAACCCGCACCCGTCTTGTTTAGTTACGATCCGATACGGGCACGGGTTTGCACGGGACGGGACGGGCCAACCCGCGGGTTTTGGCTCGGATTGCCATCTCTAGCGGGGATACTTTGACTAATTAACGTTTTTGGACGAAACTTTTAAAGGTCCGGACATATTCCCGAAACTGAAAGTCTGGAGCATATCTCCAAGATTGCAGTCCATTTTGGGGCATATCCACATGCAGAATAGTAGTCCAGACATTGTAATAGACATGTGACTATGTGCGGAAACAAATTGGGTATCTCTGCGGTTTATTGTTCTTTCTCTTCGCAATTTACTTGTAGCTGATATCCTTACTTTTATTAGGGTTTTGATTTTCTTGATATTTTTTTATGTATTTTGATGTTTTTGTTAATCTTGTAAGCGAACATGTAATCACTATTTTGATTTGAAAGAATTGATTTTTGTTGATTGACAAAAAAATAAAAAACTCTTTTAATAGTTACAATAATATTTGTTAACAATTATCTAGACACCAACATTTATAATTTAAAATGATGATTTCACCTAAAAGTTTCACCACACTTAAAATTCTTTTATTAATCACAATAATATTTGTTAACTCTTAGAATTTTTCTTATCACTAATTTTTCAATATTTATCCAAACTAACAATTATATTTAATTTCCGTGGATCAAAATATATTTCTCTTTTTTTTTTTAATTTTCTTAATATTAGAAAAAGACATCAAGACCAAGTCAAAGAGTCTTGACTTAGTAGGAAAGTTGATTTGGACAAATAATCCCTTCTCTCGATTTCGTCGACACAAACAAAAGAAATTTCTTTCTTCTTCTTCCTTTGTTCTTTCCGCCATTAGAAGCCTTTGTTCTTTCCTGAGAGTGAAAATATTTCAGAATATCGTCGATCGATTTAAAAGAAATAGGGTTTGCTGCTGCGATTTGATGAATAATTGAAGTTTTGGAGAAGTAGGGTCTGATATTCGCTGTTGATTTGATTAATGGAGACTAATGGTGTTGGTGTTCGATGCTGTGGGTGTCGAATTTGGGATATGACTTGGAGCTGCTGTCATGGATCGTGTTGATGGCAGTGAGGAGAGGGTTGGAATTTTCTGGTGGTATTTGGTTTGATTTAGTGGTGGTGTTATTCAGTTCTTGGCTGTAAGAATCAAAGAAGATGAATTTGAGATGGGATCGATGGATGGGTTTGTTTGAGAGAAGTGAAGAAATTGCAATCGAACGATGAAGATGAAGAAGATGGTTCCGTGTTGATTCTGGTGATGATAAATTTCGTTGATTCGTCTTCTTCTTTGACGAGGTAAGTGATGACGAGTTCTTCATTTATTCATTATGAATTGATAGTTTGTTTTGTTAATCTATGAAATTGTGTGAAAGATTAGGGCTAAATTTGAGGGTTTTTTGAATGTTTAGATTGATTACAGAAGTGAGTTTTTTAATTAGTATGAGATGCAGAAATAGATACATTGTTGTTGAGCTGAAGCTGCCTTAATCTATTCTTCATCAATTCAACAAAAGTTATAAGTTGTTTAGTAGATCAGTATTGAAAGAAGTAAGATACGGCTTGCCTGGCTGTTGGGAGCTCGATCCAGATCAATGCCAGTTCATTTATATTCTTCAAACTGAAGATGAGCAGGTCGGCGTAGGTTTTTTTCCCTGTGAAAAAAGTAGTCTACTTTTGATCTGACATTGGTGCTTGTTTATAACTGGTTTTCTCTGCCAATAAGCATCACAAGAGCTTCCTTTTGGCTTATAGAATGTGTTTTGTGGAGCTTTATAGAGTTGTTTCTGGCATTATAGGTGTCAGTTATTTTGTGAAGTCGCACTCTTGCTTAGGGAGATATGCATGTATCAAGCTATTTTGCGTAAACACTTTATAAGCTCTTTTTATCTATTCCGATTCATGTACAATTTGTTCTTCCAATATAGTTTTTATGTTATGAACTTTACTCGTGAGATTTACAGGTGAACCAGTGTGATATTTCATTTGCCATGTCATGTCAGATAATCATAGAAGTTTAGGTCAGGATAACAAAGACACTCAAATTAGGAAGTGGTTATTCATAGAAGTTTAGGGAGTTTGATTTGGGGGTTTTCGCTAGGTGATTCTTGGTTAATTTAGAATAATTGTAATCTCCTTAATTGTTAGATGAACTGTTTATATGAATTTAGGGAATGTTGTTTTGGGATGGTTTTCCTTGCTTTATGCTTAGGTATTGCTGGCGGGACTTCTTTTTGATTTTCTACTTCTTAGTGAACTGTTCTAGTTATATCTGTCTAAATGCATTTGATGATAAATGCTAATAGTACACCTGGTTTAAACAGGACATCTTTGGTAGTTGCAGTCAATTATGCAAAGAAATCGTTTAAGCAAACTTTGGAAGCGGATAGGTTGATAGATGTGCTAAAGGACTCGAATGAGAAACAAGTAAGTGAAGAATCGCTATTAAATTGTTTGGGGATTGTTTTTAAAAGTTGTTGTTGCCTTGAGTGAGAGTTTCTCGATTCTGACCAAGTTTCCATGGTGTATACTAGAGATATAATTCTGCAAAGCCGCATAAATATGTTTGTATGAGTTTTGAAATTAGTTTTGGTTGTTGTTTCGCTGATGAATTGGCCAGTTATAACATATGAATAGATGATTAATTTTATTAGAACACTGAAACATTTCCATGAATCAGTTGGTACCAAGTTTATTAAGTTGGGATTACTCTTATTGTGAAAGGGAACTCATAGGTCAGTACCAGCTGCAATCGTGTCCGTAAGATTGGGTTTGTGGATAAGTGTATTTTGGTTATAATGTTTATTTCTGGGATAACATGTGTAGTGTATGTAGAGGTGTAAAACGTGCCAGCCCGGCACAACCCAGCCCACAAAGTCACGTGCTTGGCGTGCTACGTGCTGTGCTGGGCTGTGCCAAAATTTAAACGTGTTGTGCTGGGCTGTGTTTTATTAGTCAAAAGCTCGGCACAACACAGCCCACGGGCACAGCCCATTTATTCACGTGCTGTGCCGTGATGTGCTGTGTCGGCACACGTGCTATACGTAATATACCAAAAGGATTATATATATTTAGATAAAAAACATAGGCAACCCACAAGTCTGATTGGTGAACCACCAGTCCAGCTTACAAGTTAAAAAGGAAATGGGGTATACCCCATTAACTAAACAGGAAAAAAAAGAAAAAAAAAAACAGAGCAAATATTCAGCAGAGAACAAGCTCTATACATCCAAAATATGTCATTTCACCAGACTGAACAAAACCTTGTAGTTGTGGGGTAAGAGAAAACATCTGATAAATGTACATCCAAAATATAGCTTTACAAACTAACTGCATCCAAAATATAGCTTTACATAACTGCACATTCCAAGTATAGCTAATCAGCGGCACAAAAAGTATTTGTAAGCTTTCATGGCTCTGCGAGATCCATGTCAAAAAAGTGGAATCACCTGTGAAGGAACATTTAGAATGAATTTAATCACAAAATAAAGTGAACAATGATTTATAATGTTGATGGAAAGAATTGTTCACATTTGCCCAATATCAGTACTCTACAAAGTGTTTGTTGCTTTAAGCTAGTGTATCTTAAAAAGGGGTAACAGTTGCAAGAACTAAAACAAAACAAGAGGATACTATCTTTACATACCTTCCAGTGACAATTTAACCATCGAACCTTGAGAAGACTTCCTCATATTCATCATTAAACTCCTGTCTTCTCTTCCGAGCGTCATTCCAATCCTTTGAGCACACTAGAGCATCCAAAATATCGGGGGAAAGTCGGCGCTTTTTTTTGCTCAAAATTCTCCCACTCAAACTAAAACAAGACTCCGAAGCCATTGTTGATGCAGGCGGAGTCAGTAAATCACGAGCCATAATCTGCAAAATTGGAAAACTATTTCCATGAGTATTCCAAAATTGCAAAATATCAAAATTACTCCCCAATTCCTTACTTCCAAGGAAAACAGTGACATCCAACTCTAAATATCTAACAAGTTCAGAAATTGAATTGGTATTAGATGTGCCACTTGAAACAGTGGTAGAACAAGTTGATAACAATCTTTGTGATGGATCTAGTTCACCAAAATCAGATTAAGCTTGGGCCACAGTAGTTTGCACATTACTACCATGAGTACTAGAATAATGATTAAACAGTTTCAAAAGCATTTGATGCACAGATGCAAAACTATCAAGAGGTTCTCTATCAAAGGCATTAGCAATTCCTTCTATGAGTATAACTGTTCCAATAATTTTCTTCCTTGGATCCATAACAGACGCCAAGATAAATAGAGGTGGAATAGCCTCCCAATATTTCAGATGTTTTTCTTCCATCAACTTAATAACTCTGCCATAAAGCCTATTATCCCTACATTGTCTAAATGATACTGCAATGTTATACAATTGATTCAAAGCAATGCAAGTGGTGGAATAGTAAACTCCAAATAACTTCTTAGTAGCTGTATAAAATACACCTAAAAACATGGTAAACAACTTACAATTGTCAAATTCAATCATGTCCAGTTCATAGTCAGAATCAATAAGGGCATCCAATATTACGGTTTCATAACCTTCAATTGCTTTCAACATCATGTAAGTAGAGTTCCGTCTATTATGCACATCTAATCCAAATGATCTAGGTTTAAGAGCAAAATTTTGGCAAGACTTCTTAAATTCTTGTAACCTAGAAGGAGCATGAGTAATATAAAGGATTGCACTTCTAATTTTTCTAATAAAGTCCAAGTTATCAGTTTCGTCAATCACCTTAATAGCATCATAAACTATCAAATGAATGATATGACATGCACATCTAACATGAAACAATTTCGCAAAATCAGGATATGGAGGCACAACAGAACGCTGAAAACAGTCAATAGCACTAACATTCGCAGCAGCATTATCCAAACCAAGACTGAAAAATTACTTTCAACACCATACTCTTTCAAAATATTTAAGATAACTTCATGAATATGGCGACCGGTATGAGGATAAGGAATAGTACGAAAAGCAATTACCTTTTTGATTAGCATCCAAGATTTAGCATCAATATAATGAGATGTAACACAAATATAAGGAGATCCATTACATCCTGTCCACATATCCGAAGTAAAAGATATACCAGTAGCATGTGAAGCAAATTCAGCAATCAAAAAGTTTTTCCTTCCATCAAATTTCTTCACAATATCAGTTCTAGATGTATTTCTACTAATTTTTTTATAAGCAGGTTGAAGATAAAGTTGAATAAACTCCTCAAAATCCTCATCTTCAGCTAGAGCTAAGGGTTTCTCGGAATTTACAATGAAATCAGCTAATCCTTCTCTCATTCTACTCTGACTATAAGTAAAAACCGAACCATGTGCAGCCCTAATTACAGATGAGAATGAACCATCTTATGCACCAATTAGAATGGCAAACAAGAGGCCCAAGGATCTTGATTCTCTGATTATATAAGTGAAAAGTTTATTATTTCTGTGGGGTTTTGGCCTCAAACTGGTTTCTGTTCATTTCATTTAAGGAACTCATATGCTTCAATTTTTTTTCTTTTAAAGGAACTCTGGTCTGACATCCTTATGCTTATGCTCGTCTCTTTAGATTCTAAGCTGTATCTTGTCTGGTGTTTCGATATTGTTTTTACTTCAATAATGTTTCAACATTAAAAAGAAGTTTTTTGTTGTAAATTAGCACCTTGTAATCAGAAGAATGCAGCA
Source organism: Papaver somniferum (assembly GCF_003573695.1). NCBI lineage: Eukaryota > Viridiplantae > Streptophyta > Magnoliopsida > Ranunculales > Papaveraceae > Papaver > Papaver somniferum. Next base: position 52,894,013 of record NC_039359.1, on the reverse strand, counting down.
AGGATTGAGTCCTTCAACGGATACCATGTCCAGGACCACTGCATAGTGCTGCTCGTTTGTTTCATAAAATTCTGAATTCCCACTGATTGTTTCGTAAAATTCAAGATCAGCTTGATGACCATATAATGAGATGTACATACTCCAGAACAGTATACTTTTTGTTGGATGACTTGTAACTTGTACACACAAAATTAATACTTTGCCTTGAAAGTAAATTGTCAAGATGGATGCTTCTTGTTAAATAAATTATGGAGGACCGGTGAAAGGATCACACTGGAGTTGGGACAAACTTCGGAAAAAAAATGTGAAAGTTTCATTTTCTCGAACATGTGCATGAGCCATTGCTTAAACTTACACTGAAATATTATCACAAACATTATCTACAAAATCAAATATTTTTGGTCAATAAGCGTCATGTTGTTAAACTTGCATATGAGAAGAATTGGGGTGGAATCTGTAGGCCGTTATACAATGCTCAATTTAATCCTAGCCTGGTGACATTGCAATACTGGCACGACTTCCGTACTTTCTTATCAAAGGGGATTTATGATGCCAAAATTCCCTTCAGATCCAAAGATAGCAAATTACTAAGCACAGATAACACTATACAATTGCAATCCGGAATTACTGAAAACATACATTTGGGATGCCAAATTTCTCACTAAGAAAACCAAAACAAACAAAGATCTTCCAAGTCAACACTATACACACACATCCAGCCTTGAACACAAATTTAAGATAGACTGAACGGGGAAATAAACATTTAGCCTCGATTTGTATTAGCCTGTTAAAACATTATGTATGCACAACAGATTCCCAATGAAACAAAATTTAGCTTATAGAAATGCCATCAAATACATTAGAATCACAAAACCAAAGTGCTAAAGTATGTTTAATTATCAGAATCAGCTCCTCCTCATCCTCTTTTGCTCTTCCTCCAAATGTTCTACTATTCCTTTCCAATCAAATATGCCAAAAAACAGCATACACAATGTTCCACCAGATCTTCTTAGCTCTCCCTGTAAGAGCATTAAGCCTCCAAGCTTCAAAACACTGCAACAAATTAGCAGGGCTAACCCAACTAATACCAAAAGCCTTCATAAAATGAGACCATATGCCAAAAGTATAAGGACAGTGTAGGAAGATATGATCTGTAGATTCATCACATTCCTTACACAAGACACACAAGCTATCTTGAACCTCCATACCCCTATGCTGCAACATATCCTTTATTGGAAGAGAATTATGAAATGTTGCCCATAGCATGAAATTAACCTTAGAAGGAATAAATTGTTTCCATAAAAATTTATTGAAACTCACTTCAACAGCATCACTTAACTGCATTTCATAGCACCTCTGAACTGAGAAATCCCCTTCCATACTAACTGTATCCTCACCCTCTTCAAACCCATAACAAGGACCCAGCTCATTGCAAAACTGTTCAACTCCAGACAATCTTCTCCTAAAAGCACAATTCACCCTCCCCTTCTCAATCAGCTCAGCCACTGAAGCAAATTTCTGTGCACAAGCTCTATAAACTGCAGGAAATCTGACACAAAGTGAACCCTGAGTCGTCCATTTATCATGCCAAAATCTTGCTGATTTTCCATTCCCTATCTGAAGTTTCAAGTGCTTATTCAAAAAAGAAGATGACTTTAGAATACACTTCCACATTCCTATGCCCTATGGTTTAGAATCATCACTAGGAATCAGCTTCCTCTTGACATCATCAGAATCCCAAAAAAAATTCCTCATCAGTCTTGTAATCTTGTCCTCCACACTTGCAGGCATATGAGTAAGTGAAAGAAAGTAAATAGGCAGGCTAGCTAAGCAATGCTTTATAAGTACTAACCTTCCAGCTTTATTCAAAAATTTCTTCTTCCACATGGCCAGCTTAACCTCCATCCCCTGAATAACTTCATCCCAAACTGAAATGTTCCTTGAAGAAGCACCTAATGGCAATCCCAGATATTTAACTGGTATTTTCTCTACCTTACAACCCAATTCCAATGCCAAAGAATCAATAATCCATCTGCTCCAACACTTATCATAGAACTCTTCTCCAGATTCAGCTTCATACCAGTTACCACTTCAAAAATGCAAATAAAAAGCAACATGTTTTGCCTTTAATTTCTCATTTAATTGGTAGTTTCTCTACCTTTCTAACGATATTACAAGGTTTTTCGTCTATACCAAAATAGATTCATTTCTCAAATTAATCCAAGATATTTAGTCATCGGACCATGCCTCATCCATAGCATCTAAGTGTATGTGTTGCAGGTGTTCCTGTTGTGATGTTAGTTCATTCAGAAAATAAGTGGCTTTTAAGGGTATGGTTCTTATGGTGCTTAAGAACTATCCAGCGAAGAACGTCCAAGTCATTGTCGTCACTGATGGTAGACAAATTTTTGGTCATGTAGACCCTTGGTTTTTCCAGGTAACGATTTTGTGATCTATTCTCTTTTATTAACTTTGATGTCATACATGTTTAAGAACATTTGTCAGCGACTCAGTGGTATCTCTTTATATACTTTGTGCTTATGGCTTGTTTCTGATCTGTACCATTGTTGACGATGTCTGGTCGATCATAAGTAGGAATCAGGAGATTGAGGAAATTCCAACTTCAATATTTCCACCAACGACCAACAACCAAAAAATACGTTCTGTCGTCATTATCCTCCTCCTACAAATCAAGGTAATAGAACTTTTGAGCAGTATCTATGTTTGATATATTAATACTCAAGGATAAGTTAAATTAGACATCTCTTCCATATTATTTGGTTTTACGTAATCTCAACAAATGTAAATCACATGCGTGCTTGTTATGTCAATATACAATGTATAATGATGAAACAAGAGGGTGTATTCATGTAACACCTCTTCTATGTGATCCTTCAAACCTCAATTTGAATGAGGTAGTCAAGTAACTAAATTCTAGGGGCTCTTCAAAGCCCCTCCTTCCTTAAAAAAAAAAAAAATATCCAACAAAAAAGAAAAAATATCGTCATCTATGACTAAGCAATGAAAATGGCCATTGTGAATTTCGGGGTACTTTTAGGCGTTTTTTCATAGCCATATTTGCATGGTTGGTCCGGTTAGAAAGCATATTATAATTTACTACTACAAACCATTAACAAAACAATCACACTTCTGTTAAATGGGTCGTTAACTCGGTCGATCCCACCAAATCAGAGTTAAATGGAAGTGTAGGTTTACTTTTTTGTCCCTGACCTAACCAAACCCGATCTGTAACCGTAGATCGCTCAACTGGTACATCTCGAGAATAGTCTCTACGGCTAGGATTAGTCATAACTAAGACCTGATTTATAAGAGATTAGGGTTTTCACATCCTCTTCGATGTTGCCGCCTCTCTGTGTTTCTATTCTCTTATCTCTGCAAAAAAAAAAGGCGATCAAAAATGGCGATTGAGTGTTGAGTAGTTTTTTCGAGTGATATTTATCAATAACAGTGAGGGTTAAGGTCAGTTAGTTCGTGTAGAAAAAGGGTTAGTTTTCATGGAGGTGAATCAACAGAGAAATTGGTGAGGGTTACATCTGCATATCCTATTCGAAGAGAAACTAGGGAAGATGTTGTTAATGGTGAATCAAGGAGATGATGAAGAAAAGAAGACTGTGATACTAAGACACACAGATAGAAAAGGGGATCTGGTGAGTGATGTTGTTGAAGAATTAATGGAGAAGAAGATGAATACTGTGGATCAGGGAGTTAGATATCAGGAATCAGTTACAGGAGATAGTGGTGTTGTTGTTCTTAACTGAGGCAAACACTGATTTAGGGTTTCATTCTTGAAATCAGATGATTTTGTAAAATTAGGATTCTAATTTTATTCAAAAGATATAGGTGTTGCTGGATTCGAATTACCATCAAACTTCCATTAGGTCAAGATGGGTTTGTATGGAAATTGAGGAATCACTAACTGAGAGGATAGAATTGAGAAATTGAATATAGAAGAATTGATAGAGATGGGTTCGTATAATTCAGAGGAGTTGATGTCATTCAGTGTGATGATTAACAGGGAGTTCTTGGTTATCTGTTATGAGAAGGGTATGATGCAGATTTGGGTTTTGAGAAGTGTTGCAGATGGAGAGGATGGTGGCGTTGTTCAAAAGGATGTTTAAGTTCATTAAAATGGGTTAGATGAATGTTAGGTTTTACAGGTTATGATGCAAATAAGATGGAGCTGCTTGTGCTGATAGTGTTTGACTTAGGGTTTGAGCTTGGATTCAAGTTTGAAAGTATGGTGCAGCTGAACTTCGTGTTGCTGAGAAGTAATGACAGTTTTGGTGGTCTGCAGTGTGACTTATGGAATTGGTTTGAGCTGGGTATTGTAGATTAATGAAGATGAACTGTATTGGTGGCACTGAGTGTGGAAGATGTTGGTGGTGATTACAGAGAAATAAGGAGGAATGAGTTACTGCAATGGGTTGTGCTGTTGTGTTGAAAGTGGAAATGGTTGTGGTGCTGTATAGATGTGCTGCTATGATGGTTAGTTTGAGCTGAAGGTGCTATGATGATAGTTGGTTTATGAGTTCACGAAGAGGCACTACAAGAAAACCTGGATTAAGCAACCATGCATTTTTAGTTGCAAAAGCCCATTTTGAGTCGCTCTAGCCATTATAGCCACTAAAAATGGCACTCGCTCTCGAGTTGCAAGAAGTGGGATTTGTATAGATCTAGAACAGCTAGGCACTCGCTCTAAATATGTTTCAACTACCATCCGTGATTAACTTATATCATTGGTTTAAGTTTATTCCAATTATTCTAAATTGGGTCGCTCTAAATATGCTTCAACTACATCAGTGACTAGCTAACATTATTGCTTTAAACTTACTCCAATCATCCACAAGTGAGTCGCTCAAAATATGCTTCAGCTATCATCAGCAGCCAAGTAATATCATTGCTTTACAGTTATTCCAACCATCCAAGCGAGTAATATGTTAAGTTGACATACGCCTTAAGCAACTTAACTGACCAATAATCAGTAGCTCAAGGTTGTTTGAAGTACCAGATTTTAGTCGGTGTAAACTTTGAACTCATCTGAATTTAGTTGGTCTAATTACTCATCAAACAGAGAATGTCCCGGTTCGCGGTTCGTTAAAAGACTTCCGGCCAATTTGACTCAAATTAAATAAATTAAAATTAATACAGAAAATAAATATGAACCAAATTAAATGCAAAATCAATTTTTTTTTTCGAAGAAGAAAAGTTTAATGCAAAATCAATTTGATTTATTATCACTAAATTCAATTGACAACATCTGTTATTATTCAGAAAAATTACAGTCTCATGTTTTACAAAAACCAAAATTAGATAAAATACAATCTGATATCTTTGAAAAAATAAATTAGAATCTCATCATGGTAAGGAACAGCGTAAATACAACTACTTCGACTTTGAAGCACCCATCGAAGTTCTTTTAATCACTGGAAGAGCTTGAAAACACTGAAATATCATTCAAACTGTTCTTTTAGCTCTGATTTAGAGTACCCATTCCAGATCTAGTTTCTTCCTCCAAAAAAAAGTGATAAACTTTGTTCCTGCATATATACAAACAAGCAAATCAAAAGAAGAACTAACTATAATAACGTAATGAAACTTAAACAAAAATAGGATGAAGAACTAAATCAAGAAACCAATCAATGATATTTTGTACCTTCTTCTATAAAGCTAGCTGAGAGGAGAAAATCTAACATGATTTGTTCATTCCAAACCAAAAACACTAAAAATCAGACCCATTGAAAAAAATTCAAAGGATCCTAAGACAACCATATTCATATAGCGGCTAACAGAAATTAACAGTGTAGACAAAATAAAAATAACCATTGAAAAAAATCAAAGAATCCTAAGCCAACAGGAAGCATGAAGTCTTGATTAAACAAATCTTTATGGAAAACATGAGTACGAAGAGAGATGCATACAGATGCAGATTAGTATAGAGGAAGAAGAAACGGAAGTTGTAATCAAAGAAAAATCGTATCAACAATACCTAAACTTTGATAAACCAAACCAACATTCAAGATCTAAATTCCTTTACTAAGAAATGAACATCATTTATCAATACATCAACTCAATGAGCATCAATTAACAACCTTCATCATTTAGCACGAGAACTACTACGACAAAGTAAAGTTGAAGAAGAATATGAAAAGATTGTGAGAGGGAGGCGCATGGTTCAACTTGTTTTGAGAGAGAGAAGGAGGAAACATAAGAGGCTAAAATGAGTGGATAGGAAAGGATTAGGGTTTCTATACGATTTCTATAGAGAGGCCAAATACAGACCGTAGGATTAGATGGAATAAAAACTAGATTGATGGATGGGGTTTATCTCATTGCCACGTCATGGAATATCTCTAGTAGGTTCTTGCTGCACATGTACCACGGGACATAAGCCCACGTGTCATTTTTCGATTTTTTTTTGTTTTGTTTTTTTAAAAAAGGAAAATATGTGAATCCGTATGAGTATTTCTTTTGAGTTAGTGTCGGTTGGATTATATGTCCTAGTTTTGTATTGGTTGGACTAAAGTCATACAAATTGTGATTTTCATTATTTAAGTATACATGCTTCAAAAAGAAAAAGAAAAAAAATCATTTAAGTATAATTATGTTTTTTCTCGTACATCTAAATAATCCGTGATAATTTCGTTTATGTAGTGATTAAATAATTTTTTTCATATGTAATTCGTGATAATTCAATTTTAGTGAAAAGGTATTATAGTCCAGCTTGTTGCTCGGCTACCGACAAGTCTCTTGTCCGATAAAAATCTTTTATACTAATTGTATTTTTAAAGAATTGTATCTCCAAACTAAAAGGAAAAAAAAAGATGATACTGTAACTGCTAATCTAATTCAAATAAAATCATTACTTGTGGAGTGGATTAAAATTCTTTTTTTGGACCAAAGTCCTCTTATATAAGGAAGGTATGCATACCCTCAGAGGCAACAGAAGACACAGGAATGGCTAATATGTCCTTAGCCATATGTCCAAGTATCTTATACTTTGTATTGTTGGTCTTCCACCAACCCACTAAGTCAAACTCCTCCTCATCATCTTCTCCTTCACCTTCTTCATACTCATCAATGAAATATTTATCCAACTCTGTTTTTCCCTCATCATCATTTGGGATTTTCTTGAACCTTACTCCTTGACATCAACTCTTTCATACGACTTGGTCCTGTCCCTGGATAGAACTACTTGACTCCTCCTCATGAAATGAATAGACATCCTTATATTCTTCAAATAGAATCTTAAAATCCAACTTAACAAGCTTCATAACAGATTCAACCTTATAATAATTCTTCCCATACAAGAGCTCAAGAGCAAATTGTAGTCCTTTTTCTTTCTCTCTAGGATCTAACAACATGGCAAAAAAGGTTGTAGGGTTCATCTTTTCATAATCACCCCAATATTTGTTATACTTCTAAAACATTTTTCCACCCATAGTAGCAATAAAAGGATCTTCATCTAAATTATCTCTAAACTCAACTAGTTGCTCATATATGATAACTAATTTCCATAAGAAAGTGTTTGTTGTTACCTTAGTTGAGGCTGAAAATGCAACAGTGGCATCAAAGAATACTTTCAAACATTTGACAAGGCCTCTGGCAAAGATCCAGTCCTCTTCACATGGAGCAGGTTTCCTCACTACTACCTTCTTCTTCTTCTTTTGTGCCTTCTTCTTCTTTCCTGTCACCTCAATTCTTCTTGTTCTTCTTCACTAAATTATTCTTCTTCTTCACCAACATTAACATCAATATCAAAATCATTAGCATCGGGTAGATCTTTCTCACTCTGTTTTGTGTAATAAAACAACTGCCGATATTCCTTGTCATACCTTTCTAACCTAATAAATGTTTTTTCAAACACTTCCACAAGGCAGAAGTTCCATTTCTGGACATGTTAGCCCTATAAGTCCTTCCACAATAATTGCAAGTGGCTTCTTCAACATTTCTCCGAGTGAAATGGCGCCATATTTCCATCACTGACAAGAGAAGAGACTTTTAAAAACATTGATCACGATTCAATCTTAGTCTTAGAGAAGCGATTTAATGAACCAACAATTCTGTAATTTCTACACAACCACATTCATATTATCTTGTAATTTCCAAACTAAATTAGCTTATCTATCAACACAAGTAGTTAGACCTAACTCACACGAATAAGACATAATACATGTGACCAAGAAACTTGCAAAGTAATGCAACTACTCTCTCTTACCTATGTAGAACAAGGTCAAGAAATTGCACCAATCTCCCACAATGGATAGAATCCACAATCCAGCAATCACCGAATAGAAAGCAACAACCTTAATCAACAAGTTGATAAATACCAGAGCCAAAGCAATTTCCAAATCTGATACAAACTTGCACAAACTTTGAGACATAATTAAATCATTCTATTGAACCTAACAAAAACAATCAAGTTTCCCAAAATCAAATCTAAGCAATAAACAAAGAAGAACACATACTCCTCAACTAGATCAGTTCTTCAGGCTTCTCCTCTGAAACTCTACACCCAGTATTCTGGAAAAAAAATTAAAAAAAAATGAAAAACAAAAATCCGTCAATCTCAATCACAGGCATACAAAAATTAAAAAAAAATTGAACAAAAAAGATGAAAAAAATCAGGTGATTAAGAAAGAAAGAAATAAGGAATTTTCAGTAAAGATTACTTACCCCGTGATTAAGATTCTAAAATTGTTCTTCTTATTTTCTTAACATCGGAAATAGAAAACAGGCAAAAACTGTAGTACAAATAGATACGAACTCAGTTTGATGAAGAAACAAAGATTTGAGGTTTTTTTTTACTTAACTTTGGTAGAGATTGGGTTAACAAAGAAGAAGTTCTTCTCCTTCTCAGAGAGAGGAGACGAGAAAAAAAAGAAAGAATGGGAACTGAAACTCTAACCCTATTATGTTAGTTTATATACCCCCTTTAATATAACGGCTAATACTGATCCCTTATCCCCTAAATCTAACGGTTTTTATTATTCGGGACTTTCGGTCCGGTACGGCACGATACTTGTATTGGACCGTGTACCTGTACCCCCAGACCTCGGTTCCTATTTTTTGGACCGGTACCTATACCTTGTACCTCGGTTCGGTCCAAAACCAGGTACAGTTCCATCGATTCCGGTTCGGACCGTCGGTCCAGATTGGTTCCTGTGCACCCTTAATACCCGGCATGCATATTGTTGATGGTGGAGTTTTGACGACGGTTAAGTTCGTAAAATCGCATCGAGAATTATGTATCTCTGACCACATCAAAAACATAAGAGATTTTATCTCTAGCAACCTGGTAGCCTGAGTTTGTGTACTTGATAGCTAATTCCACCGAGGAATCATAAATTCTGATATTTTACCTCTCCATTTTACATGTTAATTCAAATCAAGTTTCCGTCCACTTCACTTAATTTTGTAAGTTATCCATCAATCTTACCAAATTCAGCCGCCTCAATTAGTTTCAGTCAGATTTCATCGTTTCTTTTTTATTCTAGTTATCCATCATTTTAACTAAACGTCCATTGATTTTAGTCAATTTCACCCGTTATTTATCAATCTTATCCAATATCGCTCAACCTCACTCAGATTTTTCTGGATTCCATGGTTTATATAGTTACCTGTTAATTCTACCCGCTCCCTAGCATTGAGCTTGCTTGATTGACTCCAGTCTTCCAAGCGGATCTTAAAAATGACTTCTTCTTTTTTACTTTTAATCGAATACCACATCCACATAAACAATTTTTTTCTTACACATTTGTGCATTTAGTGTTTAGGTGTAGATTTTGGGCCATATATGTAGACGTTACGATGGATCTTGATTCAATATTGCTAGTTTAGGGTTCCATTATAGATTTTTAATTATAGTGTCATTGATGAAATTTATTTCAGTTCCAACCAATAGATTTATAATTTCGATGAAAATTGATTAGTGAGTGGTGAACTATACAAAATCAAATGGAAACGAAATAAACAAGCTTTATCCGAAATGTATATAAACGAAGTATGAAATCGATGAAATGTGGATGATTCATATAGGGGAAGGAGTTAGATTTTTTCCCTTTTTCTTTTTGAAGAACGGGAAGAAATTAGATAATTTGTTGATAGAGATCGGGATAAACTATACAAAATTGTCAAATTTCAACAATATGGATGAATTCGACAAAATGTTACGGAATGATGTAATTGAAAAGAACTAATATTGAAAATTTTCTTTTTGCCCGATAAATAAAGAAAATTACATGTAAATAACAAAACTGATTTGTCTACCGAGAGAATGTATTTTGGATTCTCCCATATCTCACACCAAAACTTGTCCCCCCTGTAATTCCTGGCGGTGGATCCCCGGGCTCCCTTATTTGTGTGAGACGCGAGAGAACCCCAGTACATTCTCACGGCCATTGTAGAATTATTCTGTAGATAATCATTATTCCCGAAGTATATTATTAACAAGTAGATTCGACTTGTCATGTAGAAGAAAACAATGTGAACTCACCAAAAGGAAAAAAAGAGAAAAAAATATGAATTCATGGAAAAAGATACCAAGTACGATCCTTGAGATGGATACCCAACCAATAGAATACTTAAGTCTTGAATCTGACGATTGGTATGTTAATATAAGACTTCATGCGGATTACCACTCAATCGGACGACCACAACTGCAGTTTCTAGTTGAGCGGCAAAAAAAAAGAATTGGCGGACATTTTTGGCGCCAACTTTATTGGATGGTTTCAAATTTTCATTGCCCCCAAAATAATTTGATGTCAAATTCAGCTATTATAAAAATCCCTCTTGAGATCTAGAATTCCTTGTTTCTTTTCCTATCTTATCTTTTGATTATCTTCTAAACCCCAGCACACAAACAAATGAAATACAGACAAAAACATATGAAGCGAGATGATCATCCAAGAAAACTCCTAATCTGTTGATTCAATATATGAAGCGAGATGATCATACAAGAAAACTCTTAATCTTTCGATTCAAAATATGAAGTGAGATGATCATAGAATTGATCAACTCTTGCTGTCATTTTTCTAAGTTTTGTTTTAATTTTGGGGGTTTTCAACATACTGAGTCCGCTTTTAATGGGAAAAATTAAGAGGTTTGGTAATTAATTTGAACAATCTGACCTTAAAAGAGCAATTTTTGCGTTAAGTTAGCATGAATTGTTCAGTGAAAAGTGGATGGTTTATATATTTTTCAGTTCTTCTATGGGTTAAATAGTTAGTTCAATTGGATTTTGGATGGTATAGTAAATGAATTTATTGAAAACATGAATACCATTTGGATCAAATAGGAAACACAGTACCATTGATATGCTGTATATACGTTTTTGATTTCTGGTTTGTGCTTGTATTTTTGTTCTTATCTCTAGTACTGATATTGGGTTTGTGTTAGAATTTTAATTTCACCGTGTTTAGTTGAAATTTTGATCAGGCATATATAATTTTTGTGTTTACTATGCATAAAACTTAGTAACTAATTGGTGATATTGTCGTAGAGGGTCAAGTATCATCTATTAAGCTTTAGTCATTTCAATAGAAATATGTAAACTTGTAATTCAGTGATGATGAATGGCATATCCGATGCTGATTATTATGACTTGAAATTGGACACCAACAATTTTATCTTGAGGTTTTGGAGTTAAATTCAACTTGAACAGGATTACACAGTACCTAATCACAACAAATTAAGCTGGTGCAAGGATTACATACACCACTTTGTTTCTCCTTCATCATAGCTCACATGGGGAGTGATTTATGCAAACCGGAAGATAAATTCTTTTGAAGTCTCGAGATCAAAACTGAAATCTCATATGGAAACTTCAAATACTGACCTCTCTTTTGAACGGGTGGTGGCTACAATTTGGTGGCTCATAGAGGTTTTACTGATGAATGATTTTTTAGTTGGTAGTCCTTACCCCTCAAAGTAAATACCAACACGAGTACTTATGTAATTGCTCTTGTTTACTTGATTTAAATATCGAGCGACCAAATACTTTTGGTACTTGCTGAGAATTAATGGGTACATGTAAAAAGCAACAAACTTGTTAGGTAGTCGGAAAGTTAGTTGCTCGACTGTTAAAGCGACTCAAATTTTGGTATCTTGCTAAGATTTTGGTCGCTTAAGCTAGATTTTCTTGTAGTGAGGTGAAGCTGCACTGTAGCTTCCATGAACTGAAATAAGTAGATGCAATGCAGGTGGTGGCCTGGTGAGGCGCCAATATGGCTGGAATGAAGCTATGATGACAATCATTGCGCAACGGTGGTTCAGGCTGTGCAACTGCTCTGTCTTAGACTACTCAGATGAACTACAATGGGTTAACTGCAGTTAAAAACCTTAAGTTAAAAGGGAGGCTGTGCAACTGCTCTGTCTTAGACTACTCAGATGAACTACAATGGGTTAACTGCAGTTAAAAACCTTAAGTTAAAAGGGAGGGTATTTTGGAGACAAATAACCCCGTTTTTTTTCACCAACCGTTATCTCGGCCAAAGTGTGACCGTTTTGTAAACAAAAAAAAAAGTATGATCATTTTGTAAACGAATTAACAAATGTAGGACCATTTTATAATTGGCCCTTATTTGTTCCTTCGAAGCCTGATGATCTATGAAATGAGTACATCAACCTCATTTGCAATATATCAGCCTATGTTTCACCAAAATGCTATGTACCAAAGTTTTACTTCCAGTCAATCATGTTTTAGCTACGTGCAACGTAAGTTCACATCAGAACCTTAAACAAGTACATGTTTCTTTCAGTAGTCAGTACTTGTTACCAGACGTATGTACACATGCATCTAAATATCAGTAGTCCACACAACTGTAATAGACATGTGACTATGTGTGGAAACAAAAACAGCTACTGCTACAACGGTAAGAAAAATCAAAAGAGAGACAAAACTAAGTGATTAACAAACTTCCATGCTCATTAATGCCTGCAACTGGGACTCCTAGAGACTTCCAACTCAGTTCCAAATAATATAGCTGTACTTTCATTAACCTGTCTTTTCTGTTGGCTTTTATCCAAATTTCATTTTCAGCTCACGATATCTTAAGTTACATTTTATCCATTTATCTAAAAAACGGTCTCAGTTGGGTGTTTGTTTCCTGCTTCACATCTCTCGCTAAAAAACGTGTCTCCTCAGTGCTGATGAGGAAGAATTTAGTGCCGCCACAACAGCTTAATGGATTCTCATTTAGATAAGTAGTGTAGTACTAGTTGATTGATTAATACTGTATATCATTCTAAAACTTAGGTTCATGTCACTTCATTTTTTCTATATATGTCTGCTTCACAAGTTCATTCCCATTACAAAACCAGAACATTCCTACAATGCTAACTATTAAGGATCTTGCAAGCAAAACAATGAAGAACATCACTGCAATACCTGAATCTGTAGTCATCCCAACAACATCACATTCGAGCTACACCAGCAAATTTTGGTTTGACGATGCATGTATTCTTGACATGGATCAGTTCATTAAAAACCTGTACATCATTAAAGAGAAATGAGTTAGACCTGATCTGATTTCATCTATTATTGCAAATTACGCATCAAAATGGCTCCCTGAACTTTCCACCGAAGAACCCAATAAAAGTCCGATGGCAACTTTGACAGGTTCAACTGAGAGTGTTGCAGATTTGTGGATGAAGAAGAGATTTTTTGTTGAGACTCTAATCGGAATACTTCCTTCTGAGAAAAATTCTGTACCTTGTGACTTCTTACTGAGACTTCTCCGAACGGCGAATATGTTTGGAGTTGAGGTGAACTATCGAAATGAGCTTGAGAACAGCATTTCACTGCAACTCGATCAAGCTATTCTAAGAGATTTAATGATACCTGCTTTTGATCATACATGTGGGACTTTGCTGGATGTTGAACTTGTTCTTCGTTTGGTACAAAGGTTTCTCAACCTTGATGAAGTGTCAAAGAATGGGACTTCTCTGGTTAAGGTTGCGAAACTGATTGACGCTTACCTTGCAGAGGCAGCGCTTGACTCAAATTTGACACTGTTTGAGTTCATTTCACTTGCCCGAGCTCTTCCTAACCACGCCCGTATAGCAGATGATGGGTTGTACCGAGCCATCGATGCCTACCTCAAAGTAAGTATGTTTTTCATTTCACAGGGCACATTTTCTTTAGTTGTTTAAGATAATAAAGGCTACATATTACTACTAGGATATGAAACCCACCTTTTGCAGCACCCATAATTAAATCTCTATAATGTAGCAATTAGCAAGTGAAGCACCTATAGACATCAAATCTGATATGAGTCCCAGTCCCATATCATGCCGGTCTACACAGGAAAGACCGGCATCTTTAAGTTTGTTTAGGAAAGTCCCCAAAATTCACAGAGAAGGAATTTTTAGAAAATCTTGTGACCGGTGCATGTTTCATCTGTGTAGGTGCATCCAAATCTGTCGAAACAAGAAAGGAAAATTCTGTGTAGATTGATCGACAGCCAGAAACTCTCGCCTGAAGCATCATACCATGCTGCACAAAACGAGAGGTTACCTGTGCGAGCAGTAATTCAAGTTCTCTACTCAGAGCAGTCAAAGTTCAGCCGTCTACTTGATTGGAGTGGTTCATGCAGTGAACTTCGAAGTCCTAAGACCCCTGTACGTTGGGATAAGAAACGTGATGTGGCGTATCAGCATATGGATATAAAGAAGTTGCGTGAAGATGTCCACGGGCTTCAGAATCAATGTAACTCCATGCAAGGTCAGATTGAAAGACTCAAGGAGAAGAAGAAAGGGATTTTCAGGTGGAAGAAATTAGCAGTTCCTTTATTTCATTCTGTTAGTACCGCAGTGGGAAAGACCGAAGATGGCGGAGCAGAAGACAAAGAAGGGGTCGAACGGCAAACACCAGTGCATGTAAAAACAAAGATGGTGAACGGAAGAACTCCTGCGAGGAGGTGATCAAAATCCATGTTGTGAAAAATGGTGGGAAAAAATCTTCCAAGAGGTTCCAAGTTAATGTCCATTGTGCCTCTAGAATTAGAGGTTCATTTCCATGGAGATACCGGTGAGCAATGCTGTATTAGCCGCTAGGCGCGCCTAAGGTGCCCAAATCGTAGTTTTTGGCCTTGGGGTGTTTTATTGCTAGGCACCCCTTGGGGACTCGTGCGAGCGCCTAGCTGGCCTTTGATAAAATAGCCGGTGGGTTCTTCCATCAAATCATTCCCATTGAGTAAATGACTTCCTCAAAATTTAATATTTGAAATGCAGACAAGTGCATAGAAATGTATTCAAACCCAAGATCAACTAAAAGAGAAAAAAAAAACAACTTGGAACTCCAAAATTGAGAGACCAAAAGAGAACTCCATTTACGCGTTTACTCGCGGACTGTTCTGACCTTCACAAATCATGCATTGTAGTTTTTGAACTCACAAAATAGAACTTTAACTTTAAAAAACTGTCATATATCTTGTGCACTGAGCTTTATCTTCTCGCCTTGGAGATAGTTGTCAGTGTTGGTATTACTATAAACGGGTAATATCCAAGTTGGGTTTGGAAAGAATCTTCGCTACCTGGAACACATAGGCGTTCCAAATATTCTGATTTTCTGGTTGTGACATCGTAAGGAAAAATTTGCTCACCAGAATCCAAGATAACAACATCTCGATCCATAGGACTGAGACCCATTAAAGTTATCTTTATCGATTCAAAATTATGTAATACAACTTCATGCCTCAACTCCAAACAGGTTCTTCAACCGAGAGATCATCCTCCATAAGTTCCCAAATTTTCAAAGTGTTGCCGTATATTTGTCCATAACAAACCGATTCTTCAGACACATCAATACATTCACTAGAAGGACCGTAATGTTGATCTTCTCTCTCCATAGGCACATTGAGTACATTGCAATGATGACGATCACATTCATAGCTGTTAATCTTAAAATCATAAGCAACAATATCTTTTCCTCGATTTCCATCCAACCAATACATGACTCCATTATGAGTAACGGCATTAATAGCATTGCTTTCCCAACCAAAATCCCAACTATCCTCTAGTGTTTCTGGTTGGTGTAGTTGCGGAAATCCCACAACTACACTCAATGAGATGATAAGAACACAGAGTCTAAGTCATGAAGATAAACATAAACATTAATGATATTATACACCACTTGACACTAATATGATTTTCACGCAAACTTTGTATTGAGAATATGATGTTCCTACAAATACCACATAGATTCAAATGTACGACAATGGAGATAATAAGTAAAAGGCTAAACTTTAATGGCTTCTTTTTTTTTTTTTAGAAGTAGTTCCTAGCTCTATTACTTGACTGAATTCTCTCTCAAAAAACTGCCTTCTCTCTTTTCCATGTGAATTTATATGTAGGCAAATATATCAGTAGAAGACAAACCATGTTCACATGCAAGATCTCTGAACATGGATTTGGTATCATTTTATCTTATTCGTCAGGCTTTTGAGAGCTGTCATTGTCTCTCGCATCGATGCTTCGTGCTTCTTCTGATCAATGTCGCATTGTTCTTGTTGTGTGATTTATCTTTCGTGCTTTCTTCCTTATTATCGCGTGATTATTCTTCGCCTACTTCCCCTCTTCTTCGTGTGATGATTGTCTTGGTTAAGGTGAGGTTAATTATGGGTTTTCTCTATGCGATACTTCGCCCTTACATTTTGCCTCTTCTCGTGTTGTTCTTCTGTAAGTGGAACAATGCGAGAATACTTGGTCAATCTTCTTGTCAGATCTTTATTCAATGTATCTCCGTTATTTTCATATATTTGTTACACGCGTTGTCAACTTCCTTCTTTTCCGGCGGTGCGTCTTTATTGCTTTTTCTGAATAAATACCAGAGTGGGAGAGGAATATCGTTCATCTTTCTCTTTCTCCCTGTTTGATTTATACACTTAGGGTTTTCTTAAATTTCATGTCTTCATTGGTGGAATGTGATGCATCTCTTCATGTTGTTGTTGTATTGTTTTCCCGGTGAGTCCTTGCCTCGGTTTTTCATACTTTGTGTTTCTCTTGTTGTCTTTTGGGATTCTATTTCTTATTTCGGTGCTTCTTTCTTCTGCAAATCTAGATTTAGTAGTTTGATCAAGGGATTTGTAAGTGGTTTTCATCATGACTGGAGACCTCCTACATATGTATTTATGTCTTCTAAGCATGACGGTATGTCCTCTCAACTGTATGGTACCCAATTTGATATTTGGGTTATCATTCGGAAAGAATTATCCACCGATCTTGTTGGAAGGATCACTCTTCAGAAAGGGATATCCACCGATTCTGTTGGAGGGGTATGCTTCTCCACTGCACGCGTCTTAGCTTGGAGTCACCTTGTGATACTTATCCCAATTACTCTGGTGGATTTGATGCGCTGCTGGCGTTGGTGAGGACTCACGAGAAGAAATTTTGATCGCACGCTTTATGTTTCTCCTTCTGTTTATATGTCGCTTCGCTGTGATTGTATCACTTTCCTGCACTTTATTTTTGGAAATGGATATGTATTCCAGAGTTAATTGAACTTTTGAGTTTTAGTTATTTCATGCGTGGAGTTATGCGAAGCATTGTTTGAGTATCTGCCTGAGGAGGTGGGAAGCATTATTCCCCTAGTTTCCTTTGCTTTCTATCTCCGAAGGGAGTTCACAGTTTTATTGTGCGAATGTTTCTTGTGCAAACCAGATCATGCTTTTTAAGATGATGGGGTATAAATATGCGAAATTGGATTCAAATTCTCGCGAATATAGATTAAATGCCAAAGAGAAGATTACATGTGTGAAAGAATAGATCTTAGGGCTTGTCATGCTCTTGGGTTTGATGTATTTGTGCGAAAAGCAGATCTCTATTATTTGTATTGTATGGTATTTAGAAAAGCATGATGATGTCAGTATTTGAATATTTCTTATCATGCTTTGGTTACTATAATATTTAAATCTGTAGGTATACTTAGCTCAAGAGGAGTGTGTTTTCTTCCTTCCTCAGTGTAATTTCCCCATGCTTCAACTTCCTTTCGCGCTCCTTAGATGGTTTGCATTTGTGTGAACTTTATAGGTCTTAACTTCCTCTTAAGTAAGGTCTTACCGATTTCCTCCACATAGAACTTTAAAGGACTTATGGTCGCCTTGGATAGGGTCTTCAACATTGGGCGACGAAATATCAGTTCCATGTGCTTTTGCGACTCATTGGCCATTGATCTAGCTTTAACTGTGTTAGTAATCTTACCTCATCAAGTTATTCTGCAACAATATACCAGGCCTTAGGGACTCATGTGAGTAAAAAACGCCAATACATTGCCATCTTTGACACAATTCAGGTCCCTAGTGGAGGGTGTTGTCCATTTATATTCCCCCTGAATCGCCCTTTCAAGGAAGTCACCCCTAAACATTTCAGTTGGGATCCTCCCATCTAGTTATTCAACGACCATTGTTGTCACAACCCCATGATTTTCGTCTAATTGGCTTAATAGGCACGAGATCACACTATAAGTGGGGTTTGTTTGGACCGAGTGTATCACATGTACCGGGTCTTCTTATAAATCCAGTGGTCTGCTTTTACACCCCATACCGGAGAACTTATTCGCTGAGTGGTTCGTTCTCAGTGGCCTCCAGTGGATAGGATTTTCTTTTACCCCAATATAAGTAACTTCTCCAGGATGCCCCAGTTATGACGCGCGTTAGGGATTATGGTCGCCTCTTACACATTGTGCAATCCTCCGATCGCACAGTTTGGCGGACTAAGTTGACACGCCACGACCGTAGTCCCAGTCTCCTTAAGTAGAGGTTTTAAATAGTAACTTATTGCCCCCTATTGAGGTCTTACGAGAAAAATTTATAACTTTGTTGTGTAGCTTTCGTTTCTCCTTTGGCTTGTTTACTTGCTTATGGAAAGAACTTTGCTTCATATTAAAGTTTCTTTTGAGTTGATACATAGCTTGCTTTTTTTCGTTTTAGATTTCAAAATGTTGTCTCTTGATATATAGTTGTCGCATGATGAGTGGGGTGCGACAGACAATCTTTCCTTTCCCTTTCTCTCATGTTTGGGTAAGAACCTGAATTCCAGCAAGGTTGTCTTTGTTATCATACTTGTGGGTTTTCCTTAGCATTTTTCAGCGCGATTTTTCCATCTTCCTTCTTATGGAGGAGGTTTGTGACACGTCATTGGTTCTTTGGTTCCTCCTTTGAATGTGATTCTCATGTTGAGTCATCTTTGCCCATTGTTAGTTTTGATACAACGCTCTTCTGCTCATCTTACATCCCTTTCGCCTATGTTGATGCATTTCGCTCGATAACTGTTCTTCCATTATCGCCCATTCTTATTTTTCGATGCTCCCCTCTTTATAGGAACTTTTGTATCTTTCTCCATATTTTATTCCCAATTCGTATCCCGTATCTTTCTTTTCAGGTTCTAATTTTCTATCATCATCCACCCATGCTCTTGTACGAGGTTGACTCGTTCTTCTATCACCATTTTTTCTGTTTCTTTCCATTGTGCGAATATTGCTTCGTAATCACGCTGGAGGGTGAAGATCTCTTCATCTCGATATTGACAGCGGAACTGGTTTTCTTTTCTCTTGTCGTCCCTACTGATGTCTATCATTGGTCTTTCTGGATCATATGGTTGAACCCATTCCGTCTAATATTGCGGATTTTCCATGGTAGCAGCTAGTTCTTTCCCGGACTTACTGTTAAAGTTGCCTCTCTGCATTGCTAGGATTTTCGGTGTTTGGAGAGTAAAGAGATATGGTGTTTTAAAGGGTGAATAATCTTTAAAGATTTCTGAGCGAAACGAAGAAAAGGTATTATTTCATCGCAGTTTATGATGGTGAAAATGCGAAAGAATTGCTTTGCTGGGTGTTTACAAAATTATAACGATATTCTGCCGCGGTTTCATGGTGGTGGACAGAAAATGGTCGTAATGAGAACTGGTGATAATTAGTGGATGGTAGCGAAAATAACAAAGGAACTTTGAAATATGGTGATTTCAAGTTGATAACTAGCAAGTGAGGATAATCCTCCCTGTTTCTAGCGTCAAAATGTAGAGATGATAAAAACACAAAGTTTAAGTCATGGAGATAAACTTAAACATTAATGATATTATACACCACTTGACACTAATATGATCTTCACACAAGCTTTGTATTGAGAATATGATGTTCTTACAAATACCACAAAGATTCAAATGTATGACAATGGAGATAATAAGTAAACGGCTAAACTTTATGGCTTCTTTCTTTCTTTTAGAAGTGGTTCCTAGCTCTATTACTTGACTGAATTCTCTCTCAAAAAACTGCCTTCTCTCTTTGCCATGTGAATCTATATATAGGAAAATATATCAGTTTGGTATATATTGATGTTCACGTGCAAGATCTCTGAAGAGATATTTGGTATCAGTTTGTCTTATTCGTCAGGCTTTTGAGAGCTGTCATTGTCTGTCGCATCGATGCTTCGTGCTTCTTCTGATCAATGTCGCATTGTTCTTGTCGTGTGATTTATCTTTCGTGCTTTCTTCCTTATTATTGCGTGATTACTCTTTGATGAGGTGTCAAACTCACAAAAAATATATTCCTTACTCTTCTTACAATAACAAGTAGCACAAGGATAAGAAGGTTCGTTCCTAAGGGAGAGTTGAGCTAAAGTTATCGATTTAATTTCTGAAATATGAATAATGCAAAAAAAAAAAAAAAAAAAATACAAAAAAAAACAAATATGATTGTGAACAGTGAGGATGAGAATGATTAGGGTTCTTTCTCCACCAGTGAACATGAATCTTCTTCAAAATACGTTTACTAACAATCCTAGACAAGTTATAAGTTCAACAAGTCCATTAAACTCCAAAACCACTTCCTAGAATAAGTTCTCCACTCGTGTCTAGTCAATCAAGCCACTTTGAATAAGCTCTCTAGTGTAACTTAACTAACCGGTATGTTCTATGAGTCGGATTGATCCTAACTACATGCACATACGTTCGACATGTTAACTTAGGGTTGTCAAATACACATCAAATTCCACAACATCCCATTGCTAAGTTGGTGCTTTGCTACTTATGATTATATTACCATAACAGTTACGGATTACAGTTCTAAAATATATCATTAGTATTGCAAACAAGTTATCTAATTGGCCACTCAAACAACTTGAACACAATTCATGGTCATAAGAACGGTAGAAGACAAGCAATAAAACCATATTGAGGGTTAAAAATCAATTCACATAGCTTCTGAAATATCCCTAATCAAACAAGTATTTAGCTAAACATAATGGAGTTCACGTTCTCAATAATCAATTCAAAAGATTCGGGATATGTGCAAGATAAATCGAAAACAAAACCCAATCCGTGGCTGGTGGTATGAATGCGAGCAGGAATCTCCCTGAGCTGGATTGTTGGCAAACTGCAGCTGTATTGGTGGCGTTGCGAACTGATGGTGGAAAGTGGATGGTGAGATCGTGGTCTGCGAAGTTGCTGTTGTGTACTTCAGGTTCAGGTACTTATTGGCGCAAACTGGTGCAAGTGATGATGGAAGCTGTAGTAGTTGTGAACTCAGGCCTGGCAGTGCTCCGGTGGTGGCTGTATTGCTGCTATGATGGTCTGTTAAACTTCGACTGCAAGCTTGGTGTTGTGGATGATAGGTTGAGGTGGAAGATGTGTGCAGGTGGTAATGGATGGAGATGGCTGTGAAGGTGGTATGCAGATGGGTGGATATGCGATGCAATTGCCTCTCTGTTGGTGGTGAAACAGTCGTGAGGGGGTGTCTGGGATATTTTTTTGCTTCAGCTTCTATGCTTATATAACTTCTTTTATCCCTGCAATTACGAATCGGAAAGATATACACATTCCTAAACCATTCAGACATCCAAAGTAAGTACCAATCCACAGTCGTTTATCATAATATCGATGGCTGGAAAAACAATTGTTTCCCTGTATGTACGGCAACCATTCTCTCCTTCCCTGGCTTCTCGGCCAAACCCAACACTCGAATCTGATTGCCCAAGTCTTCTAACATCAGTACCTTGGTACTGTGTTGTACGTGTCTGCTAAATCTTCTCCTACTTCTTCTCGGATACCCACCAGAGCCATGGGTCATGCCGGCAGTGAACTTTGTTGTAACGTCTTCTCAGCTCAGTTCAGTGAGAGGGTTTTGGGAAAAAAATGGTTTAGTCCAAAAGCGCGTTAAAAAGTACAGATTAATCCATCCCGAATTAACTAGGTACAATTTAGTCCAAAAAACATTTTAAATATGGAAAATACATATATAACCTTTCTGATTTACAGTTTAGTCCAAATAAGTATAGTTTGGTCCAAAGTGACTCATGATGATATCAACAATTTTAAATAATATAAAAATAATTAAAAAACAATTTATCTTCCAAACCGTTTGTCCAAAATTCACAAATTTTATATACTTGAAAAGCTCTTTTCGAGATCTACAAAAAAAGTACCTATATGACTATATTTCTTAAATTTTTTAAAAATCTTAATTTACACTGGTGTATAAACATGTGCACATCTACAAAAATCCAGAAAATCCAAAGACAAAACAAGGTACACCAGTTTGTACACCACATAAAACGTGTTCATTGTTCTTTTCCACGTTCTTAAGCTCTCTCGAAAAGTACCTAAACACATAGCAAGCATGCTATTAAAATCATGAAAAACAACAACTTACGGTTTCATCGAGAATTAATTTTTTTATATTTTTGAGAGATCAGAATGTTGTACCCACCTACAAAATCTAACATCATCTTATTGTTTGTTTCCTTCTTCATTACTTTGGCACCCAATATCTTAAACTATTCTTGTGTTACATGCACTCTCCTTTTCCTTAAAACAAACATCCCAATATTCTTTGGTCTTTCTATGCATACAGCCCGTGAGAAAGAAAAGAGTTCATCAAACACAAATCCAAATGAAAACAAGCAACAGTAGTAATAAAACTCATAATGCTGCTGCAGCAGAAAACTCCACAAGATGGTGTAACCACACCTTAAGTTCCTCACCAGAGGCACTACTCATATTCTCTAATCATCAAAGAGATGAATGCAAGTCAATTCTAGTCTTCCAGGTAACGTTACATGCAAAGGAATGCCAGTCATTGTCTATCGCCTAATTTAGGCTCACGATATTTCCAACAAAAATAGAATGACGATCAAAGAAGAGATTGCAGTCATCGACATTAGAAGACTGTTATACATTGGTGTACAACTATGTGTACATACACCTATTAAAAAATATAACAAATCCAACATCTACACCCACAAAACAGGTCATATATATTATTGAGATTGTGCAGTAGTGTACAAACTACGTAGACACCTATAAAATTTCAAGTCATAAAATAATGAGAGAGCACACAATGGTGTACAATAATGTACACCCCTACAAAAATCCAGCATTTATACCACCAATCATGCATATATTATCGAGATAGCACAATGGTGTACAACTAGGTGCGCACCTATAAAAAATCTAACACCTGTACATATTAGTGTTGTCCCTAATTTTTGGTCCGTGTACATAAAATATAGTTCTGCAAGTGTACAACTATGTACACCTAAATAATCAACATGTGTACAGATATGTACACATCAATAATTCAAAAACAAAATGTGCACAAACTAGTAAAGCAAGTGTTTAAATTAAACATATCTCTTTTGACAAAATGGAATAATAACTCCTAAGAGCAAGGAGTCTGTATGATAGAGTGTAATTGCTACTATGGCAATTGGAAAAAACAACAAACTATACGGGAGTTAAACTGCCGCATGCAACTGTTTTGGTCCCAAACGGCCAATCAACCGCCGTATAAACTACTTTCCTACTAAAACAACAGATGAAGAGCCGTACAATATCTTTTTACTACTCGAACAACATATTAATAGTTGTATCAGTTCAATCTCCTTTTCATACGGCTCTTAATGTGCCGTTTTAGTTCAACTTTTTCTGACGGCAAATTCAGTGCCGTATAGTGGAGACTATCATACTCTCCTTCACTCGGTTGAGGGTTTGATAGAGAATGGGGTGAAAGAGGGTTTCTCTCCACCCATAGTAGAGTCAAATTTGATAAACACTATCATTTTGATTGAGGAGATCAACCCCATATCCCTATCTCCAAAAAAAAAAAATATGACACCAATAAAATTATGTAACCAAAGTGGAGATGCTCTCTTTAGGCTTAGAACAAACATACAACTACCACATTTAACTATCAAAATGAAACCACCCAACAAGGAGAAATGAATCAGTTAAATCAGAACAACTAGACTGCTAAGTAATAAAAGACAATTCTTCGATATACAAACGAAACGGATGATGGGCATGTGGTATGTGTATTTAGAATAACAAGATTTTAGCAATTCTTCAAGTTGTTTTATACAAACAAAACGAATGATGGGCATAAAGTATGTGTAATTAAGAATAACAATCTTTTGCATACCTTCATGTATTTTCTCACATGAGCCAAGTTCTCTAGAACACTCCAGCTCTTAAAATGTTCAAGAGAAACCTCGAGGTGGTAAAGCTTTGGTGCCAAACTCAAATTAACGGCTGAGACTTTCTCTCCGTTGATAAAAAGACCCTGAAACAAAGAGAACACAATCATAAGTTATCAACAATACAGCTACAATCGAACAAAAATTAAGTACATGTAAAACATAACAAACAAAGAGAACACAATCACAAATTATCAACAATACATCTACAATCGAACAAAAATTAAGTACATGTAAAACATACCTCTCTTTTTCAGTGAGGATAAGCATTCGAGTCAGGTTAGACTTGGAAGTTCACCAATTCTTTGGCACATTTGCTATCAAACAAAAGTGGAAACATATTAGAACAGGATTATAATAGGATACCAAACTAACCTAACATTATAAATACATATCAAATTATAATTCATACAATTACTACATATCATATTATAGGTACACCAATATGTACACTAGTACTCTAGGTGCACCAATATGTACACTTGCAATACAGGTGCACCAACATGTACACTTATAAAAAGATGGTAACTTAACTTCAAAGAGACATTGTCAAGCTAAATCAGCAACTCTAGAAACCATGCACTGCTAGAATAAAGTATCCTTTATTTCATTTCAAAGATCACCTGGCTTACAAAATATCATTCTTCTGAGCATTAATATGTAAGACTGAAAAAAGATTAGACCAAGGGGACCAGCATATTAGAATTATGAAACATACCTCTCTTTTTCAGTGAGGATAAGCATTCGAGTCAGGTTAGACGTGGAAGTTCACCAATTCTTTGGCACATTCGCTATCAAACAAAAGTGGAAACATATTAGAACAAGATTATAATAGGATACCAAACTAACCTAACATTATAAATACATATCAAATTATAATTCATACAATTACTACATATCATATTATAATTCCTGTAAAGCGGTTAAAATGCTTATGGAATGTTTAAAAAAATACGAAATATAAGATATTAGAAGCTCAGGTTGAACTTGTAACAAAATAATGTCAACTGCATTTTATAAAATCTTGAAAACCAACAGCTATTTCATGAAAATCATAAATTAGAAACTGCAAAACTAATCCAAAGGAAATGACAAGGTGGGAGATCTGTAACTTTAAAAAATCCAAACAAAACGACTTTATAGCTCCATAATCTAGATAGGTCACAAGAATTCTAAACCAGGAATCACGTGTTTAGTACCCCAGGCCACACAATATCTTAAGGATCAAAAGGTGTACAATTATGTGCGTATTAACGAAGGATGTACAACTATGTACACATTAAAAATCAATATGTGTACAATTATGTAAATATTAAGAATCACATGTGTATAATTTGTACAGAAGCCAAGTCATAACAATCTTGAAACCCATTTTTTTATGTTTCTTTTTTGTTCAAGCATTTTAAGATTATTGTTCCCTATGAATTAATTCCCAAATGTCAATTCCTACGAATGCTTAGTTACACGAAGTCATATGGAGCTTACCCGTAGAGTTATCGTACAAAAACAATATCTTAATATTCCACAAGCATAAGAAAATCACAACCAATATAAAATGGGGTAAGGGTTAGATAATATAAAAGAGAAACTGAATCACCTTCTTTGCGTAACACATTTTGAGCGGTATAGATGTTGGCACGGCAAAGTGGTCAGCCAGTCTCGGTTTTTCCATTTCATAAAACAGATCACACAACTGCAAAAAAATTAAAATTATACTGAAACGAGAAGCACATGAATTTTTAACAACAGGTGTACAACTGTGTACACATTAACGAACAACAGGTGTACAACTATGTACACATTAAAAATCCACATGTGTATAATTATGTACACATTAAAAATAAATGACAAATTAATAAAGAACAACTCGCATAAGCCAAAATGCAATATTTGCTAACAGTTCATTTAAATGAGGAAAATTTAGCCTAGCTAAGCTGAGAGAAATACTGCTCATCTTTATACATAAAAGACTTAGAAAGTGTTAGTTAAAATTTACTGAACGGATTAATTTGTGCAATGGAAAAACGATGAAAAATGTACCAATTGTTAATACTTAAAATGTCTAGTGTCTCGTATAAAGTGTCAAATTAATGAACATAAAATGAAGATCGTAAAAGAATATTACTTACCCATTCACTAGGGCAGAGGGAACGATAATATTTTTCGAACTTGTCACATTCACCAGCCTCTTCACCTTTTGATGCAACACATCTGCATGTCATAATGGAATACATCCACTGTTTATTTAAAAATTAAGTAAAGATCATTCACTTAAAAACCATACAAGTATTAAAGTGTATATGATGCAGCACCAGATTTTCAAGCAATAAGATAGTAATCAATAGTTCTATCAAATGCAAGGTAAGCTGCATCTTTCATGTTTGCCAATAAGTAGAAAGTAAGTAGTTTGTATTTAAGCAAATTGATGGGATACCGAATTTGAGTCAATAACAGGTAGAAGCCAAATGAGAGCTGAGTTCTAGGACATATTGGTGAGCTAGCTCAGCTAGCTAAAGAAGTGCAGGAAAAAAACATTTTTAGTTGGACTTACAGATGTATCTGGCAAACAGTCCAAGATTTATCAAAAAATCACAACTAGCTGAAGTTGAACAAACCTTGGAAACCAAATCCCTGATATGGACAGGGACTGGAATCAGACTTACAATTCACTGGGGCATAACTAGAACAACGAACTTAAATTAAATATGCTTGTATGCGAACAAATTAACAAAAAATAATTGATTGCCGGTGGTCAGGCAATGGAAAAGACATAGTACTTTCGATTTAATTCTGGAAAACAAATCCAAAAGAGTTTCATGAAATACAGAATGTCAAGCCGTCATCACATTAATTCAGCAGTTAAATCACATAGGCGTCTACTACTTTACAACGATTTAATTAATTAAAAAAATCCAAAATGTAAGTAAGAATGACTTAAATCACTAACGCATAACGAAGATGAAAAACCTTACTAA
Organism: Papaver somniferum; assembly: GCF_003573695.1. Taxonomy (NCBI): domain Eukaryota; kingdom Viridiplantae; phylum Streptophyta; class Magnoliopsida; order Ranunculales; family Papaveraceae; genus Papaver; species Papaver somniferum. Next base: position 52,866,559 of record NC_039359.1, on the reverse strand, counting down.
TCTCTTGATATTCTGGATTGAGGAATGGTGAAAGTGACAGAAGGAGAAAATGAATTACCTCTCGCAGTGGAAATCTTGAGAAAACCCTACTTCAACCCTCGTTTTACAGTAGATATCTCGTGAAATTGCTTTTCTAAATCTCGTTTCCACCAAGAATCCTATGAAAGTCCTCCTTCAATTATTGTTTCCAGTAGAAATCTTGTAAAAACCATTCTTCAGTTCTCCTTTTCAGTACCAATCTTGTGAAATTACTTTTTTGATTATTGTTTTCAGTGGAAATCTTGTAAGAATCCTTCTTCAATTCTTGTTTTCAATAGAAATCTTATGAAAAATCGTTCACCGAAAAAGAAAAGATGATATGATTTTAACCTAGATCCTAAGAAACTGAGGAAGAAAGCATAAAAAATGACATCTACAAATATCTGTTGAAGAACAACGATGTTAAATCGCCTCTGGCTCTGTTTCTCTCCAAAAGAAAAATCTAAGATCTAGAAATTGAACACAAAAACATAAAAAGGATAATTAGGGTAATAAGAAAAAATCGCATTTTCTGAATCGGCTGAATTTTGGACTAACTCGTAAAGGTTTGGTCTAAACTGTTGGATACGGGGTTTTTTTGGACTAGAGAGTACTGGGCCTCATATGGGTGGACTAAAACGTCCTAAACCCAATAACTTTGGGACTAAACGTCAATTTTTCGACTGGAATTTAAACCCAGGCTACGGCAAATAGACTCATTACTTCCTAGTTTCAATTCGTAAACCTCCCTCGGCGTCCAATCCCTCGAACCATGGTTCAGCTGATGGCAACCCCGATGCAACCAACTATTAGCCACAGAATTTGAACTTGTGTAATCTGGTGGCTCAGGCATTTCACCGAACAGCTGATACGCGTCTTGCAAACTGGAGATAAATACAACTCTGTTGAATCTGTAACCTTCCACAGCTCCTTCCTTGAATCAATTGCGCATTCAAACACACAACCCCAAACATTTCTGATCATTAAAATCTCTACATTAGCTCTGAATTTTCATCTTACGTTCATAAAATCAATGGCAGACAACGTGTTCTTTCCGATTCCATTTTTCAGCTTGTGGTTCGAATTCTAACACAAACTCATTCTTCTAATTCATTGGACTCAAATATCTCCGTTTATCATCTCAATCAATGTCAGCAACTCACTTCTTTGACTGATTTCTCGGCCTACAAACTGAGTTCTAACACAACTCAAATTTTGTGCCAATGTTCCCTGTCCCAGTCGACTTCCATGATCAGCCCTGACATTCCAAATACTCACACAAGCCCTTGAACCCATGTTGCAGCCGGCGTTGAGAACTCGGCTCTATGAGAAGGGAAAGCCTGAACTTGAATTGGTTGGCATAGAAATAGACCCAGTTCAGAGTTATAAAGAAAAGCTGGTGGCCGCTTATCAAGAATTATGTCTGCACTTAACAGTATTCAATTGACAGCAGGTGGCTGCCCTGAGTGGATATCACTAGGTGCTCCAGTAAATTTGGTTTTTGACACACTAGAGTGTTGTGTCTTTAGGCTAACCCCTATGGTCTTCTAATCTAGCAGCTAGATTGGCCATCCACGTCAGGTAGGGCAACCTCTTAAGTCCTATGGTATTGCTAGTCTAGCAGCTAGATTAGCAGTCCACGTCATCTGGAACCACTGTCCAGCGTTGTTTGGTTCAGCATTTTAAATTTCAGCCGTCAGATCAAATTTTGTGATTTTTGTGAGCGCTGAACCATTCAGCGTTGGGACCACTTTTTGAGCGCTGAATCATTCAGCACTTTAAATTTCAGTCATCAGATCAAATTTTATGATTTTTGTGATCCGTGTGATTTTTGTAATTTTTGTGAGCGCTGAGCCATTCAGCGGTGGGACCACTTTTTGAGCGTTGAATCATTCAGCGTTTCAATCTCGCTGCTAGTTGAACTGCGAGCACTTGCTAGGAGAGAGAAGTAGACAGAAGTAGTGCCAACTTTTTTCCCACACATTTTTCTTGATTTGCAACACTTTTTGTCCAATCTAGCCCATAGGAGTTAGCCTTATACGATTCGAATCCGTCTTGTGTACCGAAATCACTACATAATCGGTAGTTCGGCAACATCTATTACTAGCAATTACACAAAAAACCCGCACTACACCATTTTTAAGGATTAGCAATTGGCCCAGCTATTGTTGACTAGGCTCGCAACGAAAGTTCTCTGTTGCAAAACACCATGTTACAATTTTCCGCAAGGGCGGAAGCTCCGCTGCGAATCTCGGTCAGCAACGGGGATTCACAACGGCAGCTGTCATTGGTCAATTGTTTATTCGCCTGAAGTTAGTCGTTGTTAATCCTTTGCTAATTACAGGAACACCCCTACCCGGAACTATATATTATTGGTTCTGGTTCTAATTTATTGGTTCTGATTCTAATTTAGTTACAGATTAATAATGTTGCTAATGTTTTGCATCAGAAAAAAAAGGCCAAGTCTTCGTTGACCTCGTCAAAATCCATTTCCCACCACATTTCCTCCCTGCATTCCCCAGTTCCCCATATTCATCATTTCCACAGATATACAAACTACAATATCATTCATTTAATGGACATACAAAACTGTATTATACTATGAAAAAATGATTCTTCAATTGAAGTTAACAAAAAGTATTGCGTATGTGCAACAAATGCATACTAAGTATCACAGCAAATGAGTAAAAAAAAGGATTATATGCAGAAATAGGCCTGGTGTGGACCCTCACTTTCGTTTCTAGGCCTGTGTTTTTTATTTATTGCTAGACTAGGCAAGTTAAACGGATTCCATCCACTTTAACTATCTCGGTCAATTTATCGCGTTGACTAGTCAAATTATCGTCAAAATCTCGTGCAGAGAGATCTCGTGGAGGTGGTTAGATTACTAAAATGTCCTTCACGTGAAAACCCATCAGAGAGAGAGGTCGATTTACATTGTTTCTTCTTCCTTCTTCTCTCTAGTTCTTCTCTCTAGTTCTCTATGGTTCATTTAAATCAAATTTTTTCTGCTAAAATCGAGAGATAACTTAGGGGTATGATTGATCTGAAGAGTTTGGCTAATGTTTTGATGCTCAAATTAGTGAAGAGAGGATTTGGAATTAAATTAGGGTTTCACTGAAAATATTTGTAGGAAAAAATTGATAATGGTTCTGAAATTGATTGAACATGCGAATTCAAGAAAAAGGGTTTGATAAAAATTGAGAAGCAAAGTAGATTAAGTTTCGGTTTGTGAAGAAAGTATTGATGGTGTTTAAATCTAATCTGAGGAGAATCAGAGACGGGTTTCTTCTATAATTGAGTATTAGATCGATGCGATTGAAGAGAGAAACCAACATGAACTGATGGAGATGTCATTGGTCGGAGATGTGATTTTTTGTTGTGCTCGAATTATCAAGAAGAAGAGGTTTTGAAGATGGGTACTGGTAGAGATTATGAGATGGTAATGGTAGTGAATTGAGCAAGGTTGAACTGTGAACAAGAGATGGAAACAAAAATAGAAGAAATGATTAAGATGTGGTGATTCAGAGTTAGGGTTTCCGTTGGTTTTGCTGCTGTTGGGTGAGAAATCGAAGCTTTGTAATGAAGCAATCAACAGTTGTGTTGATGAATAGAGATGGGTATGACTCATCTGGTGAATGGGTTTGATCTCGATGGGAATTCAGGTGGGGATCTTGTTGGATTAATTACAGCATCATAAGAAGAATATGGTGGTGCTACTAATTCACAGTTCGTGATGGCCTGGATCGAGAGATGGGTGCTGTGTATAATTTCACAGAAGATTGAAACCTAAAATTGCAGGAATTAAGAAGATTGGGTTGCTCCTAGATTTGATTTTGGTTTGTGTGTGACTGAGTTCTGATGGTAATTGGTGCTGGTAGTTGTATTTGAGGAAGAACAACACAGGGTATGAGTTGCTGCTGTCGAGATATGCAGGGGTTGCACTGCGAGAATGGTTGCAGTCTCAGATGGTGCTGGTACTTAGAATTACAGGTGGTATTGAGCTATTGTTGGTGGTTGTAGCTCATGACAGTGAGGCATGAGGTGAGTAACAGAGCAAAATGTGCAATTGGTGTTGAATGAGCAGATGGGTTCTTGAGTTGGTAGCTGGTTTGCAGCGGAGTGATGCCGTGGTGAGATGAACTAACAAGAGCTGAGGGCAAGCTGTAATTGCAGGGTTGTAACTGAAGTTGAAGCTACGGAAATGATGAGATTACAAGGCTGTAGAAGGTAGTGAAGGCTGTTGAAGGTAGTGAATTTGATGTGGTGATAGTTGGTTGAGGTGTTGCAGCTGGTAGAGATTGAAGACTGTATGTGTTGTCCATTCTAGGAGTTTCTTCTCTTGAGCTTTGTTCGGGCGCAATACAAGGATGATATGTATCCCACTTGAAGTGTCCAAGGTAAAGAAATACTAAAACTGTGTTGATACTTTTCTTTTCAAAGTCTGTCTTCATGACCAGTCAACTAATGAAAAACAACGATTATATTTTGTTGTAGTTGAAAATTTGTTGTTTAGACTGTATGGCTTGTGCAAGAATAGCAATACTGTTTTAGAGGAGATTTCTAAGTAAATGAGATTAACATTTCAGACACTAAGTGTGAATTGTTGTAAATTCACATTAGACATTTGATGCCAAACTGACTAGAAAGGACACCTTTGTCTTGTGCTTGCTTAATTGGAATGTCTGGAGATCAGGCTGGTAGATTAATAAGATTTCGTTGGTGTCTTGGGCTTGCTAATGCTCGTCAGTGTTTGAGCGTATTTCTTTGTTTCATTGGGGACTGTTGATGGTTGGTTGTTGTTGAAGCTGCAGTAAGTGTTGTTGATTTAGGTCTGTGAGTGGATTGTGCAGGCATGAAGATACAGGTGATATTGGTATAACGGCGATGAAATGGGATTGTGCAGTAGTGCCACTTGTCAAAATGTTGACGTGTACAGAGTCCACAGGACATATTCGAGTCCAGGTGCATGTACCAAGTCCATGTTGACTTAGCCGAGTTAAATCAGTGACACAGACTTGAACGAACGATACAAAGGACTATTAGGTCTTTTTATGTACAGTTAACGGGGCTAACTTTCCATCCATCACTTTTGGTCAAAACTTGCCTAGTTTTGCAATAAATAAAAAGACAGGCCTAGAATTGAAAAGCACAAAAAAACGGGCTTATTTTTGTAAAAAGCCCAAAAAAAAAAGCTTATTGAAGTATGGATCAGCAGCATGTCAAGTAAAGAGTATTTAATCAGCTACAAATAACATGATAAAGGAAAATCTTAACTTTAAATCCTGGTGAGTTCGTGTTTTTTACAAACAAGGAGTATTAGTCTTGATAATGCCAACAGTGATGGTTCAAGGAGATGAAAAGGAAGTGAATAAGTAAACTAGAGATAAATATTCCTACCACAGCCTAGTCAAGTGAATCCTCCAGGGCTTTTGAAGAAGACACCTCCAAACCCAGACCAAGAGCAGCCGTAGTACGCATCAAAGTTTTCAAGCATCTCTCTGGTAGGACTTGGATGGCGCCTGCAACAATAATCACTAGCCGTCAATTGTATGTCAACACATTATTAGGAAACTTCCTGGTGTAAGCAGCACCTCAAATCAGGTTTGAAGCATAGACTATTTCTCTTTTTAACGAGGAGAACAGAACATTCATATGAAGGACACAGCGTAGCGATGCAAGATCATACCTTAGTCGCGAGGATACCGGAAAGTGTTTTAATATTTTTTCTGCACTGAAATATTAGCAGCAAGCATAAATTCCTCAACCATTTGATTTGCCTCCCGAATTTGATACATCCTGCAGAAAAATGTGGATTTCAACTAAAGATAAAAAAAAAATCGACATAATTTACTCGTGCTAGCACATAAGATCCCATACCAATATCAAGAGGATCATGAGTTTCAGTGTCAATATGGAATTTTACTTCTGCTGAAGCAAGATTTAAAGCTCCTCTATCAATACGTCTGAGCCTCATAATCCGCACAGACATACATCTGGATATGTTAAAACACCTGATGTCGAAGATTAGACAATAAAGTACGTTACTCTATATCAAATACTACTTAAACAAACATACCTTCGCTAATACATTCATATTTCACAGGTCCGTAGTTAGTGAGTCCATCAGGCGGTTGGGAATAGTATGCATATGAAAATGGTCATTCACACATTAACATGAGAGAGAAAAAAACTTGAAAAACTAATGAAAACGGTAATAAATTAAAGAACCTATCATCCATCCTGGCTTGAGATTCAATTTAATTAATATAATGTAGCACATGACTTGATGACACACTCTTTGTGCATCTAGTAGAAATAGTTTTGGCTTCAGACGTCATTTCCTGAATTTAGAGGAAATATGGATACATATATGTTATAAGTTGGAGAGAGAAAAGTCTTATTCAAGATTACGAAGTCTCTAATTCAACAACTGTCCTGCATAATCTAAAAAGATCGAAGTACAAACCCAAATTACAGAGAAGACTAGTTTCTCTACAAAGAAGAGATTTATCTGTCCAAAAAAGCTACCAGTACTCATATTGCACAAGCTCCCATAACAAGCTACCAGTACTCATGTTGAACGCCCAGGATAGCAAACAACATACTATTTGGAAGATAAGGGTCAGAAAACCTTACATAAAGAGCACATTTAACTGCTGCACAACGACAAAAAGCTTGTGGAAGTTCGCCCTGGCCGTAGATTGGGTAAATCATTGCTCCAAGTGCATTAATAAACCTAAAATGAATGTTCATGTTAATGGAAAACAGAAGAGGTTATATAATATAAATCACCAAGGCCAAATATATGCGTTTGAAAGAAAAAAAAACTTTCTCCCAGTAAACATGTTAAAAAAAATGGAAAAGTATCGTTTGGTCCTTTTTTAGGTGGGTCCATGTATGTTTGGTCCTTTGGTCAAACGCTTTTATTGTGTGGTCCATAATTATTTAAAAATATTAAACTGATAAAAATATCCTTCCGTGTTAATTTTTATTTATTTTCTTGTAGCAGTTCGCTCTAGAAATGAAGTTCATACAAAAACCTAAAAAAAAACAGACTTCATTACAGAAATGAAGTCCATATAACAACCTAAATAAACAGACTTCATTACAGAAATGAACTCCATATAAAAACCTAAATAAACAGACTTCATTCCAGAAATGAACTCCATACAAAAACCTAAAAAAACAGTGTTCATTCCAGAAATGAAGTCCATACAAAAACCTAAAAAAACAGAGTTCATTCCAGAAATGAAGTCCATATAACAACCTAAACAAACAGACTTCATTCCAGAAATGAACTCCATATAAAAACCTAAAAAAACAGAGTTCATTCCAGAAATGAAGTCCATATAAAAACAGAGTTCATTTCTGGAATGAACTCCATATAAAAGCAGAGTTCATTTCTGGAATGAACTGCAGCATCATCATATTCATCATCTTCGTCGTCTTCAACAACAGCAGCAACATCTTCGTCTTCAAAAACACCACCGTCTTCATCATCAACGGCAGTAGCAGTAGCAGATCTTTATCTTCTTCATCTTCTTCATCTTCATCATCATCAAAATCAAGATTAACACCGTCGTCTTCATCGTCAACAGCAGCAGCAACAACATATCTTCATCTTCTTCATCATCTTCATCTTCAACAGCAGCAGAAAAAAGTAAATCAAGATTAACACCATCGTCTTCATCTTCTTCATCATCATCATCAAAATCAAGATTAACACCATCGTCTTCATCGTCAATAGCAGCAGCAACAACATATCTTCATCTTCTTCATCATCTTCATCGTCAACAGCAGCAGAAAAAAGAAAAAAAACCCTAAAAAAATCGTATTCAACAGTACCAATATCATCGTATTCATCGTCTACAACTACCGATATAAATATCTAAATCGATTTTCACCTTCATCACCATCGTTTACAGCAGCAGGAAAAAAAATAGAAGAAAAAAAATGGAGACGCCATTAACAGGAGGAAAAAGAAGAAGAGAGAAAAGGAGAGAGAGATTAGATCTCGAAAGATGAGCGAGAAAATAAATCTGAGAATGATTTATTCTCTCTTACTTTTTGACTACATATATGGTCCTTATCCAAAAGGGTATTTCTGCCACTACAAGGTGACATTTACATCATCCATGACATCACCCTAGGACCAAACCATAATTTTTAGGACCAAATTATAATTTATATTACCAAATAGGACCAAACAGACAATTGACTAGGTCCACTGGACTAGACTATCTCTAATATATTATTTGTAAGACCAATTGGTATTTCCTTGTAAAAAAATCCAATAGAGAGAGAAATGCAGTGCCATATATACGATTTTATCTTCGAAGGCAACAACTACTTATTCAAGAATAAAATAAATGGACTCAAACTACAACCATAATTTAGTGGATCGGTTTTGAATCAGGAATTGAGAAAATAGATGAACCCAACCACCAAATCGAAACCCTAATTCATATTCACCCTAACTTCTCAATTGAATTCATATTCTTCAATCTCCGTATTTTCTCAATTCCTGATTCAACTATTCCTCTCTTGATCTAAGTCTTCTAAACTTCGTCACTATATCAACTCTCTCAAAACCCTATCCCTGATTCGCATAGAATCATCTTTCTACTTTCAATCAAAAATCCTAAAAAAATCAAATCTATAAACTCATCATCATCATACTTGATCCATATATCTCACTGGATTTATTCATCGAGGGCATGAAGAAGTTTTTGAGATGATGTTCTTCACGAAGAGATGAAGAGGATATGAAAGAGCGGAAAAAAAAAACGAGGAGGAGTTCGTCTCGATGGATAAGGCTAAGTCTTATGGGCTAGATTGAAGGTACTAGATTAGCACTTAAGTGTTGTAATTCAAAAAAAAAAAGTGTGGGAAAAAAGTTAACATTAATTCTCTCTCCTACCAGTTGCTAGCATGTGCACTAGCATGCTAGATAGTTTCGCTGAATGATCCAGGCGCTGGGAAAACCACCTTTTCGCGGAATGGTTCAGCGCTTGACCGAAGTTTTCCTTGGGTGTATTTAGTATCCCTAGTGTTCCATACCACACGCGTACTTCGTACGCTATAACACAGCGCAGTTGCTATTCACAACATACCATTTGCTGTTGCGAAATTAGCAAAGTCTATATGCCGTTGTAAAAAAAATTTCAACCGAAATTAGCATTAGAAAACTACCAACGGCTCTAGTGTTGTTGCTAATCTGAGTTGCGAATCCCTTAAAATGGTGTATTGTCAGATTGATTTTTTTTTTCCCAAATCTACGTTCTTTTTCTTATATAATCTAAGTGACTTTATAAATTTTTCAAAAGCTATGAAATTTTTTGAATTTTTCTATTTACATAATTTGTAGATGTGATAACATATATTACTACCAGTTAATATAATAAGCCTCTAATTGATTTTCTTTCCCCGAATTCGAATATCTTTCTTTCATAATCGGTTGTTTAATGATTTGATTATATACCGATCATGATAATAACCCAAAAAATTTTTTTTTTTAAATTTATAAAATTTCGAATTTTTGTACTTTCATAATGGTAATTTTGACTAATTAGACGAATTAGTTACACATAAGCACTGTAACATAACCATTTGCCAAACAAAATTTTCAGTTTATCGGCTATATATCGCTTTATATATTATAGTTTACTAAACGTCTAATTGCTTTATTTTTACAGCATGTCACATCAACACGCAACACAACACAACATAAAAATGCTTTTATAAAACTCACGGCAATACCAAACTCCCCTATGATCTCAGCAGTAGTTGAAATTTATTTTAAGTCGGGATCAAATAAAAGGAAAAAAAAAACACTTGAAGATACAAAATAGAGAGACGAAAAGAACTCCATTTGTGCGTTTAGTGATTCGCCATTGGTAAGACCTTCACAAACTCAGCATTTTAGTTTTTGATTTCACATCTTCTACTATGCAAAGAAAAGATCAAATTACAGCTTATAACTTCGGTTTGCCTTTATTTCGTTTCTTCCTGATAGTAACTACTGCATGTAAAACAATTACATTCTCATTACAATTTTCTGTACGAAATTTTGTAGCTAGAATAAATGTAGTTATGCTGTTGATAAACTCAGGTTATGAAGTGATGCATAAGCTCCATCTTGTCTGTTCAAAAGTACTTCAGAACTTCCTTGTTCAATGACCATACCATCTTTGACCACTGCAATGGTATCTGCTCCTTTAACACTAGATAAACGATGAGCTACGACAATAGTTGTCCTGTTTTTCATTACTTTTTCAAATGCTTCTTGTACTATATGTTCTGATTCCGCGTCTAGTGCACTTGTTGCCTCGTCGAGTAGAAGGATCTTAGGATCTTTCAGTATTGCTCTTGCTATAGCGATACGTTGTTTCTGGCCACCGGATAATTGAATTCCTTGCTCCCCGATTAAAGTATCATATGCCTCTGGCAATGCTGATATGAAGTTATGGGCATTGGAGGCTTTTGTCGCTACAATGATCTCATCCTCGGAAAATATTCTTTGTTTCCCATATGCAATATTAGCTTTAATTGTGTCATTAAATAGTATAGGTTCTTGACTTACTAATCCCATCTGTTGCCTCAACCAATTAATCTGTAACTTCTGAATTTCGACTCCGTCCAATAATACACACCCAGAATCGACGTCGTAAAATCTTTGCAGTAGATTGATAACTGTCGATTTCCCACACCCACTTTCCCCAACAAGTGCGACTATCTGCACAGCATTGCGAAAAGTTGTTAGTACATTCGAACCAAAACTCGCGAGTCAGAACAAGCAATAAACCACTTCCTTAGATAGTGATGCTGATGAGATCACCTTTCCAGATGGGATGTTTAGGCAGAAATCTTTTAAGATTTGTACACTAGGACGTGACGGGTAATTGAAGCTGACAATACGAAACTCAATAACGCCTTCCACATTAGCTAGTGTCAATCCTTCATCGCTGTTTGAATCAATCTTAGGTTTGCTGCTTAAAATTTTTAAAATATAAGCAACAGATTCCCTTGTTTTGTTAAAATCAGGACCCATAACATTTGTTGAACTATCCACCACCGAAATGAACAAAACAAAGATGACCTGTACAAAAAAAAGTGTTATACAGTAGTTAGAAACAAAAAAAAAAAAACAGAAAAAAAAACGAGTTAAGACAAGAAATGTACCCTAAACATTTCTTCAAAAGTTTTTTTCTAGTCTTCACAAAATGAACGCCGGCGTAAAAACAGATAGAAGCGCTAGCGTAGATTAGAAATCACAAAATTGGTTAAAAAGATCAAAATCAACAATTCCTAGGTGAAATGGACAGTTAGATTTTGATACTGTTTAAATGGACAAAAATGTAAAAATAGGCAGGATGTAATCAGTTTCATCGTGCCCATTTTCAAATATTTTTTCTTATTTTTAATTTACACAGGATGTATCCAGTTTCATCCTTGCTATTTTTTAAATTTAAGCTGGGATGAAACAAGTTTCATCCCTACTATTTTCTTATTTTCGCCATTTCACCCAAACTATTTTTTACTCGTCCATTTGAACCGTGATTTAAAAATATTTGGACAAATGATCCATTTTCCGATTAGAAATACAGTGAAGCCAAAGCCAACACCAGTTATCAATCCTAGGCGATTTTCTTGTCTCAAGGAGTTCCTGCATTTATTTTTGTAAAGATTAGCAACTTTTTCTTCAGCATGAAAAGATGCAACCGTTATGATACCTCCCACAGCACCAAATGCAACTTGATTTGCTTCTTCATACTTCACCTACACATTAATAAAAATATTGATTACTGATTAGTTAGTATTTATTTTGATGCAGCGTTATATAGAAATCATTAAGCACCACTGACCTTTCCGCCATCTCCATTCGAAGTATCTGAAAATTTCATTCGTGCTTATCCTTCTAGCAAAAATGAAGGCAACAATGTTATAAGCACCATTGTATATTGCCAACTAGATATAAAGGCTATGAGAAGGGCTGCAGTGGTTGTCGATATGTTCTGAATCCATAATGACAAGTAATCTCCAACAAGTGTATGAACCCTTAACGCATCCGTGGATAACCATGTTTCCACTGCACCACTGAAAATGAAAACAAAATAAGAATCCAACGTTATATATATCAGGTTTTGTTAACAAATAGATTACATATGTTACCTTGAATTTGTGTGGTCATCAAACCAGCTCATTTCCTGGTGCACAATTTTTTCGAAACACAGGGATCTAATCCGTTGTACTAGTTTACCACCTGCCACACCTACAAAGTACTGCTGCATAGGTATAAAAATTAGACCAATACAGCCAAGTGCCACAAACATCAATGACCATATCTTCGTATCTCTGAGAAGCTCATTTTGTTCTTCATAAAATATCTTGATTATTCTCGAGAGTAAGAATCCAAGAGTAGGAGGCATTAGACCTTTTATCCCCGAAGCAACCAATCCTAACATTAAAATTATGACTTCTACCTTACTCAAGTATGCACATAGTTTAAAACAAGCCTTGTGTTGCGTTAGTCGATCTTGTTTATTAACTACTTCAATATCATTTTCTTTGTTGTCTTTTATGTCAACTGCTCCGTCATGAGACACTGGAGTATCGACGTACATATCATCTGAAGGTGGCATATATTCACTGTTTGGAGCATCCTCTTGAAGACTAATGAGCTGAGAGTAGATTCCATTTTGCTTGATGATTAATTGGGCGTGAGTTCCTAAACATACACATATACATCAAGCAAGGAACGTTATGGAAAATTTAATGTAGTGTGTATACGTACATGATTTATTTAAATAACCTTTACCTTGCTCCACGATTTTTCCTTGATGTACCACATTAATAATTTTGGCATCTTTAATGGTAGTTAATCTATGAGCAACAATAATAGTTGTTCGATTCAACATTATATGTTCTAAAGCATCTTTTACTATTTGCTCAGATTTAACATCCAATGCGCTCGTGGCTTCATCAAGAAGTAGGATCTTTGGGTTCTTCAAAATGGCTCTTGCAATTGCAATCCTTTGTTTTTGCCCGCCAGATAACTGAATGCCACTTATCATTGTTTCAATTCCCTGTAAAATGCACAAAGTATAAGGAATCCATGGTTGTATACTTGTACGAGACACATAGATGAGTGTAACTAAGTATTATCGAAGGCAACATATCAATGAAAGTTGCAGCATTAGCGAGCTTTACTGCTCGCAGAATTTCTTCTGCAGTTGCATTTTCCTTTCCATAAGTAATGTTCTCTTTTATTGTAGTTGCAAACAAAGTAGGTTCTTGGCTTACTAGTCCAACAACATTTTCTCTAACCCACTTAAGTTGTAGTTCCTTCAAGTTAACGTCGTCAATAAGTACTTCACCGGCTTGAGGATCATAAAATCTCTCTACTAGACTAATCACAGTAGACTTCCCGCTTCCACTTTGTCCTACCAAAGCTGCAGTAGTTCCACTAGGAACGTGTAACGAGAAACCTGATAGTACCTGGACATCAGGTCTTGTCGGATAACTGAAGTAGATTTCGTTCAAACTAATATCACCCTTGATGTTTTCTAATACAACTCCTTTCTTCTCTGAGACATCGATCAAAGGCTTTCGCTCTATTACTTTAAACATCTTGTAGCTCACAGTTTTTCCGGCTATAAATACGCTCAAGCATGGAAATGCTTGGCATAGTGCACTGGTTATCAATCAGGCAGTAACCAGTAAGTACAAAATAGAAACGAAAGAAGATCGAAAGAAGAATCAAAAGTTGTTAAAGTATATATGTTTAATCTTTCAGTATAACATGCAGGTTACTTACATTCCACCAATTCCAAGAGAGAATATAATGTTAGTGATATCCCCGCCATTGAAGCCTTTCTCAGTGATCAACTTAGAGCCGTACCACATTGCTAAGCCGTAAAAACTGTACAGAACGCCAAGTGCAGCACCAAATCCTAGGCCAGAGGTAAATGCTTGCTTTGTCATGAAGGCATACATTTTTGGCAGTATTTTCTTATACTTTTTTACTGCTTCCTTTTCTCCAGTGAAAGAAGCTACCTGTGTACTTATGATTTAAAGCTTTTACTTTGGACTCAATGCTAAATTCTGCGGTTGTGCTAAATATGAATTCATTTATATAATCAAAATTTGGTTGATAAAGTTGTACGAGTATTGCATTGGGCATAATATGATGCTTACCGTTCTAATAGCACCAACTGTTTGTCCCACTACTTCAGCAGCTTCAGCATTTGCTGCTTGTCCTTGGTAACAAACTTTTGACACGTACTTCGTCACGAAGATGCTAGTAATTGCAAGGGGAGGAGATCATGATAACACTAAAAGGGAGAGAGACCAACCTTTTTTAAACGCAATGCCATATGCAACCAAGAAAGTCGTTACGAGCTGTATGAACTTCCCAACCTAAGAAAACCAGAGAAGCCAAATCAGTTATGTAAATCTCCATAAAAGTTAACTTCAACTCCACAAAATCTGGCACTACCTTTTCACCAATGGCATCCTGAATAATGCCAGTGTCACAAGTTAGGCTAACAATGACTTCCCCGGTTGTGGTTTTCTCGTCGAAGAATGTAATATCTTGCTTCAGCACAGCTTGTAGATATTCAACCCGAATTCCACTTGCTTGTTTTTCTCCTGTAACACTCCAACAAGACATCTCTGCATGCAAGATTTGTAGAAGAGAGCCAAAGCACGAATTAATCAGATAATTTGCATGCTAGAATAAGGTTTCCCATTGGAGTTTGAATTTTGTAAAGAAAAGGATGTAAATCATGTATGATAATGCTCATCTAAGAGTGTCCATGGATCCTCTATATCAGGGACGAACTCAGAATTGAACCTAGGGTAGGGCTATTTGTACATTCAAAACATGACGGCCGAAGGCCATCAAAAAAAATTTGGGAGTAAAAGATACGATTAAAATCTTAATCTGTTTAATAACTGTGCTGGTTGGGAGTTATATTAACTCTTTCAAAAAACAAAGGGTTAAATCAAGAGTTTGAACACTTGCCTATAAGTTTAAGCACTATATTGTAATAACTCTTGGACAAAAGATCACAATTTAGTCTGCTACTTGCTATTTGGCTAACAATCTTGTTATAGGGGGCAAGTTCCATTAGAGGGGCGGCAAGTGTGATAGCAATGTCCCTCTTATTGGTTAGGGGTGTTCTATAGGGGTTGTAAATTGACTAGATTACCCTTTTCATCTTGAATGGACTAATTTATCCTTGCTTTTTTCAACTTCATCTTCTCTTCTCCTCCTCTCCACCATTAAAACTGATTTTTCATCGTCCTCTTCGATTAATCGGCGATTTGAAAAATTCATAATCGTTGATTGAAACTATATTAGAGATTTTGAAGAAGAAGGTTGACGAAGATTGTAACCGTTTTAATGAACCAAATCCTCCATTAGGTCAAGAACATCAATTTGAAACTCCTCAACCGTCAAAATCAAGCACAGACTTATTTGAGGTATGTTTCGAAAAACCCAGTTAGGGTTTAGTCTATTGTGTTTGTTTAAGTTAGTTTTGCATCAAAAATTAGGGTTTTGGATCGAAATTGAAACTGGAATTTGTGTGTTGCATGTGAGTTACGGTTAGTAATAACCCAGATACCAAACGTAACTGTATATTTTGATGAACTTACGGTTGTTAACAACCCAAATACGAACCGTAACTTTTAAGTTTTGAGAATTAGGTTATTGTACGGTTGTTATCGAAACCTTAGTTAGGAACCGTAATTCCTTCTGTATGTTTCAAACATGTTTTACAGTTTATATTTTCATCTCACTTACGAACCATAATTGTGTTACGGTTTGTAACTCAATTAAAGTTACCAACCGTACATCATCCTGTATGTTAAGAATTTTTGAAGTAGTGATGTACGGTTCGAAACTGTAATTGACTTACCAACCTTAGTTTAGTTACGGTTGGTATCGATTCATTACTTAACAACCGTAATTGGTTACGGTTTGTAACTGATGTCATATTACGAACCGTAAATTAACCTACTCACCAATTTTTTGTGTTTTGTTTTCTATATTATTTGTTCTACACTTAGTTAATCAATCAATTGTAATGCTTGTGTAGGAATCCTGATAGGGTGAAGAAAAAGAGAGGAAATGACTTAACCTCGATTGATCATACGCCCACCCCTCGCGGTGACAAGCATTTAGGTGTAGATAATAGAGGTATCCACAAGAATGAGAAGAAGAAGAATAAGTTTGAAATTATGTTGAGGGAACAACCTGCGGCTGAATATGAAGTTGAGTTAGAAGGACTGGAACATAATGATCAAGAAGAGGTCGGAGTTGAAACTAACCGTGAAGGCAACGAAAATGAAATTGCAGAGGAAGAAACTAAATATGATGAAGATGAAGAAGAATCTAAAGAAGCCGATGATGATGGAGAGGAGGAAGAGGAATCAAATGATGAATAGGAGGAAGATGAAGAAAATGATGAATAAGAGGAAGATGAAGAAAATGATGAAGAAAAGGAAGAGGAAGAAAATGATGATGAAGAAGAAAATACCAAGGGAAAATAGGTAGTTGTATCTGCACCTCCAAGGCAAAAGAAAGAAAAGAAGCCGAGAAAGGATCCCGCACCGAAAGGGATGCATATTCCTAAAGGCAAAGAATTGTTATTTCCACCGAAGAAGAATAAAATACCTTGGGGAGAGGCCCCAGATAAGTCTTCAATCTTATTTGGTTATACCAGTTCCTGGTCCGCAAAAGTCTGTCAGACAAGAGTATGCTTTTTGTTACTTTTCTTAAAACATTCATTATTTTAATACATTTTGTTTGTTTATTTCAGTTCACCATAATATGCCTATATATTTTTGTATATTTGTTTTTTTAGGACCACGCAAGATGCATAAAATTTCTGAAGTGTCAAAGGGATAAACATTGGTCATTAAGTCAAGAATGTGCTTCGGTTCGCAATCTAGTGGCTAGTACAGGACTAGGACCTGGAATTCTTCATTTGCAATCGGGGTATGATAGTGTTGTGGTCTCTGCCTTTAGGGAACGATATTGTCTTGAAATCGATACGTTTCATCTTCCATTTGGAGAGATGACAATAACACCGGACGATGTGAAGCAAATTACTGACATTGAAGTTGAAGGACAATCTTTGTTTGAAGGTTTCGACAACAACATGTCTTGGACTGACCTTTACATCCTTGTTCAAGAAACACTTAGGTGGGAGAAAGGTGAAACTGAGATGGAGTTTCAGTTGGCTGGTGGTTATGACCCTGCTGAACCACATAAACCAAAAATCATCAAAAAGCTATTATTGAAGAATTTGAGGACCAAGTTTGAAGAAACAGCAGCAAAGGAAAGGGCAGGTGAGGTGACGGATGAAACAAGAGTTAGGCGTATAGCCACAACGTATTTGTTGTATTCTCTTGGGAACGTATTCTTTCCCGATAACTCGGGAAATAGGGTGAATGTTCATTACCGACAAATGTTGAAGAATTTGGACAACATCAAAAAGTATTCTTGGCCACTACAACCCTTGCATATTTACTTGACAGCCTAAGAAATGCCTCTAGGGTTGGAGCTGCTGAAATTTCCGGGAATGTTGCGCTTCTAATGGTAAGTTTGGTTAAATTTTTCTTAGTTTGTTATATTTTTAGTCATGTGCCAATTTTTTATACTTAATTTATTTTTTAGACATGAGATTATGACCACTTTCCGATCCTGAGACCTCCTACTGAATGGGAAGAACATGATTATGGCCCTATGGGAAAGAAGTTCAAGTTCACTGGCAGACAACCAAGGAACAAAAAGGAGAAGCTCATTAACATGAGGGAGCAAATAGATGCTTTCACTGATGAAGATTTTATCTTTGACCCTTATTTGAGGATTGAAAATGGAGTTGATGTTTGTTGGTTCACAGAGACCGCAGGCTACAACGGACCATTGTATCATCCCATGGGCTACGTTATGACCAATCCTCGTCGAACTCTACGCCAAATTCGTCATATTCAACAAAGGGTTATCAAGGAAAACTTCAAATTATCCAAGAAAGAATCCGAGACAAAAGGCCCCACCATTGTACTCAACTATAGCCCAACTCCAACGGTTGATGTTTGGAACAACCGCCATCAAGAAACATACCAACTCGCAACGGGAGAGGCAATTCCTTGTAACAACACGAAAGAAGCCGTTGCTGATTACATGTTTTGGTATTCTCATTTTGGTCATCCATATGTGATCAATAATGATCTGGAGGCCCAGCCATATATGCAATAGGTTATTGCTCAAAGGACGGCAGTCGACGAGACTAAAGAGAAAAAAGGTCTATTTGGTTTGACTTGGAAGAAGCTATATTTCATGTCGATACGTAATTTTGTTATCCTCATGAATTTGGATTTGAATATGAATGATTATTATGAAATAATCTCTTAACACTCTTTTTGATATGTGAATAGAAAGAGCGAGGACAAGCTTTGGCAAATAACAAGACTTCATGCATCCGTCTTAATGGTGTGATTAAAGCTCCTCAACAAAAGATCTTGCAAGAGCAAATAAGGAACATGCATAATCCAAACATGGAAGAATTGTATGAGGGGTTGGTCACGGAAGAAAGAGGCTTAAAAAGGAGTAGAAACTCTCTAGGAGGTGCGATTAGTAGTCGTCGAAAACCTTCACTTAGCAGCGAAGAGACAAATGATGAAGAGGAGGTGCACAGTGTGGGCACTTGCCAAAGAGGTGGTCGTGGTCACGGTAGTCGTGGTGGTCGTCGTGATGGTCCTAAAACTCGTGGTGGTGGTAGCACCAACAAAAGGGGTCGTGGTGGCCGCCATGCTTAGTTATGAATTTATCTTAGTTGTGTGTGGTTAGTTATGAATTTCGACTTATGGATATTATGACAAACTAATAGTTGTGTGTTAGTTATAGATATTATCTTATGAACTTATTTGTGTTAGTTATGGATTTGAACTTATGGATATTATCTATGAATTTGAAGTTATGGATATGTGTTTGTTTGTGACAGTTTTTGTTTGACAATTTTAAGTTACAGAGCCAATTACGGTTGGTAACTAATTTTTGTTACGAACCGTAAATAACTCTGGAACCAATATTTTTCACAAACTTTAGTTACGGCTCATAACTAATTATCGAGACCAACCGTATCTTAAGTTACGGTTCGTAGCTCTTTCACCTTAACCAACCGTAAAAAACCCTGGAACTTATAGTTTTGGGATCTCACCAATTACGGTTACGTACTTTAGAGAATTTCGAGCGACAAAAAGCTAATGGGAACTAATTTAGAAGTATACCTGGTCATTTTCAGTTGCTGGTTCTTCATTTTGTTGGCTAATTTCTTCAATTGGTTGACATTGACCTTCACTATGGGTTAAAAAATCTCTACCATCTAACAAATACTCCATATCAGAATCTCCATCAAGGGGTATGTAGTATTTATTTTCTCTATTGTATAGAGATTCACCCATCTCAAATTTGCCACTGGAATCACTCATTTTGGTTGAGGGAATCAAAATCTAGGGTTTCACAAATATCACAAAAAAAATAAATTCTTCTCCTCTAAACTTTTTTTATAACTCTAAAAATCTGATTTTAAAGTTATTATAAGTGAAAATTAATTATCAACACTAATCTTGATTATCAACACTAAGCTTGATTATAAACACTAATCTTGATTATCAACAATAAGGGTTAATTAGTCATTTCCAGATTTTTTTTATAAGGGGCACTTGAATTACTCATGTAATGACCTTTTTTGTCTTATTAGCTTGCCACCCCTGTAACAGGATTGTTGGCTAAAAAATGATAAAAGAAGTAACATAATTTTCGCTCTCGGCTAAATAGTATGGATATTACCTATTTATCTAGTGGGCTAATCATAAAAACTAATTGCATGCACTAATAAAAAATTCTACGAAATTAAGGGACGGGCTATAGCCCGGGTTAGCCCCTTGCTAGGCCCTTCCCTGCTCTATATGTGTGTATGTTCATTGCGTGGCTGTCAAGTGGGCTAATACCTGCAGCAAGGGTAACTCCTGTCTCGTACAGCGAAGTAACTGACCCGTAGCCCATAACATTTTATTCTTCTTCCAAGAAAAAGTATTCGAAGCATATGAGTAGAGTATGGAAAAAATCAAACAATCCTAGCCGTTACATCTTACATATCTAAGGGTCTACATTGATGGTGATGTGGCACTGATTGTTAGCTTATACGGCTCAAAAGCTTAGCCGCTAGTTGATAGTCCTTGAAATAATATAATAGAGTTAGTTTGATTATATTGACCTAATTAATTTTATTTTGATCTTTTTATAAAATATATAGTATATATTACTCTTTGGTCTAGGATGAATGATACCTGTGTGGAATGACATCATGGATGCTGAGATTGTTTTTTGGTAGTAGAAAAAATATTCTTTTAAGACCAGATATATATTCAATTATTAAGAGATACGGAAATCATTTTTAGATTTGTTTCTTCACTCATCTATTTCTGATCTACTTTATTTCTCTTTTATTTTTTCTTCTTTTGGTGGGGACCTTCTACACTCCGCTATGTATGACAATACCTAGGAATATATTTCACTCCAATCACCGGCATATTTGTCTCCCATGTTACCATGTACCAACGTCCATATCTAAATGGAAACGCCGTTCAGTAGATGGGATTTTCGAGATTAGATAACTGGTCTTTGATGATGCTAATTTTAAAGTAAGATTTCCGTCTCAAAGAGTTATTTTGCTTGTTTCTAGTGAAAAGCACCATTAACACACAAAAAAAGTAATCGCGTATAATGTGTGCATTCGGAAGGTGTATACCATAGAGAATACAGACACCATTAATATACTCAAACCGATAGGTCATAATGATTCTTTTTATTTTATTTTTTAGATCGGTAAAGAAAATTTGATGCAATGGTATCATCACCCAGTATTAGACACTGTAGGTGTGTCAAGTCAATACTAGTCAACAGTTGACTTGACTATTGTGGTTTGTCTGTTTGGTTCACATGAGTGTTGTACTGCTATTGCAGCTCATGTTTTCTCATATAAAGTCTGTAAGAAAACTCTGTGTAATATTAACTTTGACAATTATTCAATAATAAAGATTCTCTGTTTTCTCATGGTATCAATCGGTTCGATCCAAGGGAATTAAAAATTTTCATCAACAATTGCTCTGCAAACAACTTTCTTCAATACTCTTTTAGGAAGATTTGTGAACCACACAATCTTTTCAATATTTCTTTTTCAGATTCGACTTTTTCTTGATTGTTCTAGGTCAAAATTTTAATATCAATATCTTTTTCATCAAGTTTTTTGGTACAATTGGATCCATCGTTCTTCAGTTATCTTATGTTATTAATAGTTTACACCAGAAGACGAAATATGGCTTCTTCTTCCGCTGCTTCAGATGGTAACTTTACTCTACCTTTCTCAAATATTAGAAATTTCGTTTCAGCAAAGTTAGATTCAAAAAATTTATTTGCTATGGCGTGATAAATTCGAATCAATTTTATACTTTACTTCTTTGTTTGGTTATGTTAATGGAGAAGAACAAGAACTGGACAAACAAATTCTTATTAATGGTGTTCTTTCTCTTAATCCAAAGTGGGTTTACTGGAAAAAGGCTGATTTATTTGTTAGGCGTTGTTTGAATGCTACACTAACACCATCAGTTTTTGTTGATGTGATGGGTTTATCTACTGCAAGAGACATATGGTTGTATCTTGAAGTTAGTTTCAAAAATCAATTTATGGCACGCAAGAGTATGTTGAGGAATCAATTGTATGGATGCAATAAAGGTAATTATTCAATTCCTGTCTATCTTCAGAGTATAAAGACAATTGCTGATGCTTTAGCTGCCATAAGAGAGAAAGTGAATCAGTCTGACTTGGTAATGCATGTGTTGAATGGTTTATGAAGGGAATTTGATAATTTTGTTATCTCTGCACAAAATAGAGAAGTGCCTTTCACATTTGTAGAACTAAAACCTAGGTTACTTAATCATGAGTAATGGCTACTTGCACAACACCAAGATACAAAAATGATTTTTGATGCACAACAACCAACTGGGTTTTATTCAAGAAATGTGAACAATGGTAATTCTGGTAATGGATATGGTAGACCAAAAGGAAAGAATGCATGGAATGGTGGTTATAAAAATACCAAGAATGTGCAACATTATAAACCTAATGGGAATTCTTCTGATGTTTATAGATCATATAATGGTTCTTATGATGATTCATCTGGTTCTTCTAGTAATACAAATGGTAGAAGGGATTTCTCACAGGTTGATTGTCAAATTTGTCGAAAAAGAGGTCACTGTGCTAGTAGGTGCCACTTTAGATATTATCTTCCATCTACTTCAAATACTAGTTCAGCTAATATAGCACAACAACAACTTACTTCTATAGGTGAAGATGTGCATCTTTCAAATTTTTCAGCTCCTTCAACATCTGAGACTCCACAATGGTTAGATGATTCTGGTGCAACATCACATATGACTGGTAATGAGGGGCTTCTTCAGCATACTTCTTCTTATAAAGGCAAGCAACAAGTTCAAGTTGGCAATGGTAAGTCTCTAAATATTACTTCAACTGAAACATCTGTTATTGAAACTCCTAAAACTAGTTTTAGGCTCAACATTGTTCTTTTGATTCTAGACATGAATCATAATTTACTTTCAGTAGGTAAATTTACAAAAGACAATTCTTCCTACTTTAAGCTTTATTCTTATGGTTATGAAATTAGAGACTTATCATCTGATGTGTTGCTTGCTAGTGGGACTGTAGTTAACAATTTCATCTCATCTTCATTTTTCTTTGTCTACTTCTTTAAATGATCCTTCTCAAGTTTGGCATAATAGGTTAGGTCATCCATCAGGTCATATTATTCAAAAGTTGCATTCTACAAAACAAAATGTTTTAACTTCTCCTCAATCTTCATCTTTATGTCATCCTTGTCTGTTGTCTAAAAGTAAACAACTTCTTTTTCATTTGTCTTCTTCTCATGAACAAAAACCACTCTCTTTAGTTCTCTGCGATGTTTGGGGTTCAACTATTCCATCTTTAAATGGTTATAGGTACTATATTATTTTTATTGATGATTTCAGTACGTAGGTTTCATTGGATTTATCCAATAAAACTAAAAACAAATGATGCTCAATGTTTTGTTCATTTTAAAACTCATACTGAGGATCAGTTTTCCACAAAAATTATTTCTTTCCAAGTTGATGGTGCAGCAGAACTTGTTAAGGGAATTTTCAAAAATGTTTTAGACCAGAGTGGTATTAATATTCGAATTTCTTGTCCTAAAACACCTCAGCAAAATGGTCTTGCTGAGAGGAAGCATAGACATATAACTGAGATGGAAATACACTTTTATTCGATGCTTTTTGTCCTAAAGAGATGTGGTATGATGCTTATCTCACACCTGCTTATCTTATAAACAGGACACAAATAGACTTTTATAATATAAATCTCCTTTTGAGGTTCTTTTTGGTACAACTCCTGATTATTCTCTTTTAAAAGTTTTTGGTACTATTTGTTACCCTCATTTGGCTCATACCAGAAATGATAAATTGTACTCAAAGTCTGTCATCTTTTTGGGTTATAGTCCTATGCATAAGGGGTAAAAATGCTATAATCTTATTACTAAGAAATCTTTTGTCTCTAGAAATGTTATTTTTGATGAGTCAAATTTTTATTTCTCAAATCCCGTGCCTTCAATTTCAGATTCCACAACTACTGATGTTTCACCTATTCCTAATTCTTTTCCTGTTCAGGATTCCATTGCTTCTGATAGTGATAATTCTATTACCACTATGGTTACTAGAGCACAAAAAGGGATTTCAAAATCTAAGATTTTTCCAGATTATGTGTCTCATGTTTCAAACATCCTATTTCTTTTTCATATGCATCTTTGTTAACTACAGTCACTGAACCCAAGACTTTTAAGCAAGAAATCACAAATCCTATGTGGAAAGTTTTTATGAAAGAAGAGTATATAATATTAAGAGACAATGACACTTGGGACCATGTAGCTCCAGAGCCTCACATGAATATTCTAGGTTCAAAATGGGTACACAAAGTTAAACAAAAGTCAGATGGTACTATTGACAGGCTTAAGTCTAGATTGGTTGCTAAGGGATACAACCAGCAAGATGGTATTGATTATAATAAGATTTTTAGTCCAATTGTAAAGTGTACTATTCTAAGAGTTGTTTTGTGTATGAATATCTTCTATAATTGGAAGATTAGACAGTTGGATGTTAGTAACGCATTTCTACGTGGATATTTAGATGAGGATGTTTATATGTCTCAGCCACGGGGTTTTACTAATGCAGATTCTCCTTCCAATTATGTTTGTCATCTTAAGAAGAGTTTATATGGGTTGAAACAAGCTCCTGGAGCATCGTTTCATAGATTTAGTACTTTTCTCTATTCAAATGGTTTTAAGAAGTCAATCTCTGATAATTCTATGTTTGTGTTTACTTTAAAGCAAAGCATGCTTGTTCTATTATTGTATGTGGATGACATTCTGTTAACTGGTAGCTCCCCTGTTATGATTGATTCTTTGATTTATTCCCTCAAGAAAGAATTTTCCATGAAGGAGTTAGGTGATTTGGGATATTTCTTAGGACTTGAAGCTGTAAAAAGTGCAGATTCTATTTTATTGACACAGAAAAAGTATATTTTGAGTTACTCATAAAGGAAAATATGTTGGATAGTAAACCTTGTGATACTCCCGTGGTGAAAGTTGCAAGAGTGTCAATTCATGATGGCAATAAATTAGCTGATCCTAGTGAATACAGAACTATTGTTGGTAGCTTACAGTATTTGACAGTTAATTACAAGGCTGGATATTTGTTTTGGAGTAAATTATGTTTCAAAGTTTATGCATTCTCCATCAGATGCACATATGCAGTTAGTTAAAAGAATACTCAGATATTTGAAAGGAACAATTGGGGCTAGGAATCACTTTAAGAAGGGATAATTTACAGCAGTTAAAGGAATACACAGATTCTAATTGGGCAGGATGCCCAGATACAAGAAGATCAACTTCTGGTTATGATGTTTTTCTTGGTACAAATTTAATTTCTTGGTCATCTAAAAAGCATCTCATTGTATCCAAATCATCTCCTGAGGCTGAATATAAGTTTTTTTCAGTTGCATCTGCAGAATTAAAGTGGCTTTCAGATTTATTGTCAGAATTACAAGTTTCTATTTCTACACCAACAATACTTCTTTGTGATAATACAAGTGCTTTGTATTTAGCATCTAATCCTTTTTTTCATGCTAGGACAAAGCATATAGAGATCCAATATCATACTATCAGAGAGCTAGTGGAGAAGGATTTTGTGCAGCTTCAACGTGTGCCCAGTGAAGACCAAGTTGCTGAAATTTTTACCAAGGGACTTTGTGCTCCCACTTTTTCCAGATTGCTGAGAAGTTTGGTGGATACAACATTGCAGTAGCTTGTCAGAGTCTTGTGTATTTCAGTAGCTTGTCAGAGTGTGTGTTTTGTTCGGTATCTCTGTTCTTATTAGACACTATAAGTGTGTCAATAGTTTGTGTGTGAAGTCTTTTCAAACTTATTATTGTTTAGCACATAACAGTTTGAGGGGGTGTATTAGACACTGTAAGTGTGTCAATAGTTTGTGTGTCAAGTCAATACTAGACAACAGTTGACTTGACTATTGTGATTTGTCTGTGTGGTTCACATGAGTGTTGCTATTACAACTCATGTTTACTCATATAAAGTCTGTAAGAAAACTCTGTGTAAGATTAACTTTGACAATTATTGAATAATAAAGATTTTCTGTTTTCTCACCCAGTAATTTTATCACTGTATTATAATGACACCGGTAATAGATCATAAGGATTATTTTGATTATTTGTACAACCAGCAGCGAATTCAAGTATGGACAAACTAGTTCACCAACTAGCTACCAAAGGCAATTAATACACACTACTATTTTCTTTAATCGTTATAGGACAATGGACCAGTAGAACTAGAAACCATTATGAGACACAACTAGGTATGGGATTTAATCCCTTTATGAGAACTGGCCCGTCTACATGAAGGCCCTCAAAAGTTACAGTGGAAATAGTGGGCATGGATGGATCGTTACATGAAACTGTCGTCATAAGTAGGAGTTAAGAAGGGGCTGCTGAACCTTGGAACTCTCCACCGACTATGATTTATGATGCTACGGGGAGCCGGGGACCATGACCGGGGAGCAGGTGAGATGACATGACCACCTCTGTGGAGGACGGGGCTCCAACCTTGTTGTAGTTGTCAGAAATAACTCTTTAAGGAGCTACGGATATAGTCCAAGGACCACTATTCCACGCCATCAAGAAAAAAAAAACAAACAAACAAATAAAATGTCCTCCCCACTTTTCTATTGCTATCAACCTTTCATTGTCTTGGTCGTTCTCGGGGATGATACACTGATCGCGGATTGAATCCCGCGGTTCAACCCGCAAGAAACAAAACACAGGGTCCTTTCTGACCCAGCGCCCGGCGGATTTGCAGGGATGGGTTAAGAATGGGACCCACCACCTCACTCTGACAATCCCACTTCACGGGATAGCCCGCAGGATGCTAATCATTTCCGGGTCATTCCCCATTCTCGGGATGCTGGGTTTCATGCCTCTTTCTCTTCTGTTTTTATTTTTTTTCTTTTGTTGGTAAAGAGTTTAGTGATGTACTCATTAAATGTACCACGATATTACATTGACAAAGTTTTTGCTTTTACTTGACTAAAATTTCCTTTAATGTTTTATGAGGAAAAAATAAACTAAAAGTTAAGCTTAAGATCATGGTTTTGAAACCTCCGATTTGCGATTCGAGTCGTACGATTCGATCCAAATCCTTTCATTCGATTGATTTGATTCAAATCGTCGGAGTGAATCGTTTCTTCCATAAATCGTACATTGACCAACTTTGACTTACGATTCTGATTTTTTGACTACGAAACTTATGTTGAAATAATGCTATGAAAAATTTAAAGTGGTTGTAGAGAGTGGAACCTCAGCGGTCTTGCTCCCAGTAGTGGGTCTCGACCACTGTACCAACTTGGTCGTTGTTGTTATGTTTAACTTATTTTACATATATACTAATTATACATAAAAAAATCAAGAATGAAAACTATTTGTTTAGTTAAGTGAAATATATAGTTATACATATAGCAATTCAACAATAAACCATGAATTTTCGATTCACGATTTAACATACGGTTCGATTCTCTAAATTAAAAGACGATTCGCTCAGCGATTCACGATTTCACAACCTTGCTTAAGATGGCGAGCGAGCAAAAGAATTTCTCGCTTTTAAAGAGAGTTCCTATACTGACCGCTTGTTAAACACCACGGCCTATCTGATATCTGATAGAGTGGTGGGCCCACCCCAGTAGGGTGGGATTTGGGTTGGGTTAACCCACCCAACTCATGCCCAACCCTATTATCGGGCGGATATGGGCAGTGTATTTCAAAACTTTCGGCAAGTTTGGGCAAAAAATTTAAATCCGAGTTATATTTGGGAAAACATGGAAACAAATATTTCTAACCCAAGCAACCAGTCCAAACCGAAAAACTATGATTTAGTTATATAAAATTATTTTTATAATTGGTATCATTATCAATTTAGATTAATTTTAGATATTATCTTCTAATCTAATAATGAAAATATAAATCATATCTATCTCATTAATCATTCGATATTTTTTTTTACATAGATTAGGCATTGCTATTCAGAAAGGTATTGGAGCACAGCTTGTTGCTAGGCTGCCAACTAAAAGCTTTGTTTAGATTCGAACTTAATCAATTGAGTATTATTTGTATTAGAAAAAAATAAGTTAATCATTCGATATGGAGAAAGTTTACATTATTGTAAGTAATCTTCAATTATTTGGAAATTTAAATTATATGGAGCAATTAAATCTTCTTATTACTAAAATTTGTTATTATTATATTAACAAACTCGTGTGTCTAGCGAAATTTGGCCAACCCGAGAAACATAACTTGGGAGGATTTTGGTCAGTATCTCCATGAGTTCCATGGATTCGATGGACAATCTGGGAAAAAAAATTAACTCGGGTCTGCCTCGGCCAAACCTTCTAACCTTCTCAACCAACCCAAATCCTATCCCTACACCCCCAGTGTCTCATCGCGAATCTCACGACCACTGTCGTAAATTTAACTTAAGACTTTACTCTAGGCAGCACTCAAAATTCCTAAAATCCCTAGTCATCCTTTCATTGTTTTTTAGGTGTCATATTCCGTCATCTGAAGTTTAGAATTTGTCGATGACCATATTTCTTAAATTTTTCCAAAGCACCTCCTAATATAAAATCCTGGTTCCATCACTGGTAAAATGAAAACTGTATTATATACCTAGTGTAATGAAGAAAACTTATATTTGTTAAAAAATTTCAATTTTTCGTATATATAAATAAATAAAGCAACGATCACGGTCGATAAAAAAGTACATGAGAAACTGAGATTGAACTAGATTTGGCTAAGCTTTAATAGTGATGGCAATTTAGTTCGGTCATCCATTTTAGACATCTCATGTCCCCCATCTTCTATGTGGGAACCAAATTGGTAGCAATTAATTTGTGTAGGTGCAAAGTTAGTCTTGCTCTGTCCAATAATTAAAATTTACATTTATGTCGATTTTCATTGAGTTTTGTTATCTTGTGTATCCATGCATAACATAAGGACCAATCATTGCATTGGAACTTGTAAAATATAATTAAAAATCAAGAGAGATGATGCATCTTTGCATTGGAGAATGCATAATCTCACACTCCATAAACGCAAATTTGAAAAACCAATTAAAATTTGCATTCTCCAATGCAAAGATTCATCTTCTCTCTTGATTTTTGATTGTGTTTTACAATATCCAATGCAATGATTAGTCCTTATTTTGTGCATGGATGTACAAGATAACAAAACCCATTTTCAAATAATAGAATGCTTGAACCGTTCAGCTGCAAATATAAATAAATAAATAAACAAGGTCAGTAGAAAGTTGATAATCCACCAATAAGCCACTATTTTATCTTGTTATTCTTGATGGCTCAGGAGACTAACCTATTTTTTCTATTTTTTTTCTTTGCTGAC
The DNA here is from genome assembly GCF_003573695.1 of Papaver somniferum. NCBI lineage: Eukaryota > Viridiplantae > Streptophyta > Magnoliopsida > Ranunculales > Papaveraceae > Papaver > Papaver somniferum. The sequence continues at coordinate 52,837,404 of NC_039359.1, read as the reverse complement.
AATTATTTAAAATATATTTTTTAGTTATATATATATATATATATATATATATTGTAACCTATTTTATGTTAATTTATATATTGCAAAAAGCGAAAATTGATTGAAAAACTTTACTTTTTTTGGATTATGGAAGATATTATTAGAATGAAGCAGCAATTACACGAGGTTAGGTGATACCCAAGGAGTCATCCATTATAATTTGACTGAAAAAGTATTTCCTTCGCTTCTCAAAATTAATTCATATGTGTTGAATTTTAAAGTGGCTAAAAAATGTGCTTTCCCTTTTTCAGTTTTTTGGTTGAATACTCCTTGGATTTGAATTCCTGAGTCTATATGAAAAGAAAAATATGACCATTGTTCAAATAACCAGAATCCAAATATAATGATTCTATTATCATAACTGCCTATTTCATCCAATTAATTTTAGTACAGATGACTAAGATGCCCTCTCTTCTTTTCTAGTCTTAATATCCTCGTTGAAACATACAAGTCCTCTCCTCCACCACCTCCGGTTAACCAGAAATCGATCGATGATGGTGTATCACTTCGGTAATATTTTCAGCTAGAGAATCTTACCATTCGTATACCAGGTATTATATCTCAAAACTCGATCTTTCCTGTGTTTTTTGACCATTCCAATTTCTGCCACCATGAATACCCACCTCCACCTCCACCACCATTACCATCACTACCAGCAACAACATCACCTCCACAAATACCAGGAATTTTAATTGATGCAACCTGATTTCGAAGTTATTTGTTAAATTGACCAATTTTTTTTTTTGTTAAATTTCAATTTGGTTCCAATTTCGTTCTTGAAGCAACAATGAATTATTATTGTTGAATGGTGTATGAAAGATATGTTTTTTTCTTCTTAATTTGTAGTTAAATTGCAGGGAAGGAGATGAGACAATAATTAACAGAACACCAAATTCGTCCATGCCCACGTCAAGTCACGTACAACAGGTGGTTGTAGAAATGCCTAAATGACCAGTTTCTTTGTTCTTTGAGAAATATGCCTGCATATATCAATGCCCAAGTGATGACTCCTGTGTATGATATGATGCCTTGAATTTCCCCCATACGCCATGAATCTGATGTTGTGTCCGTGTCATACATCATTTTCTTATTACATTGCTTAAGTTTTGGTTGAGTACATACGAGCAATTCCTATGGAATGAACAAACATGGAGTTTGTTCATTTTTCTCCCACTATGGAATGAACAAACATGAAAAATGGATGTTCAAACCATCAGATTTTTTGGTTTGAACATCGAGTCGGTAGAACCAGCGCGCGTCTGTGGAAATGACGAGCGTCATATCTAGCAACGCTGGCGCCAGTAAGGAAAACGCCAGCATTTGAATGTTGAAAGCACGTTAGCAGGTATAGGTCCAGCGTGCTTATTAAAAACGCCAGCGTCATACCCAAAAACGCCAACTGCTCCACCTGAACGGCTGAAAACTCTTGTGATCCAACGGCTACAATTTTTTGAATACTATAAATAATCTTGATTTCAACTCAAAATTCACACATTCTTCACTGTCAAAGCATCTACAAAAATGCCTCCCAGAGTTCCTTCTGTTAGATTCACTCAACAAAAGGATTTAGCTATTTGTAGAGCCTTCGTTTTTCACACACAAGATGTTGTCTTTCGTAATGTAGCCGTATCGACGTTGACTTTCTGGAAGAAAGTTTTCAGAATGTTCACCGCTGAAACATGGAACATTTATGGGCGTGATTCTCACGGATTATCGCATCGTTTTAGTTCAATTAGTATCCATGTATTGGAGTTCATGGATTTACTAATGGAGAATCACAAAAATAAGCTCAACGGTGAAGCCGAACATGAAGTGTAACCCAGAACTCTAGCGATGTGGCCAGTATCTCATAGAGGTCTTCCTTTCTACTTCCATGCTTGTTTCAACATTCTTAGGGTGATCAACAGATACGATCCCCTACTCTAGGAATTCCACCACCCACTGAGAATTAGGACGCCTATATAGTAGTTGTTTTAATCTAATGTATTTATTTCTTTTATTTTCATGTATGATGTGGTTGTTCAATGCAGTACGTTTTTATTTATGATGTTAATATTGATGGTGCAATTTTTAATCCAGGAAAAATTTAAATTACTGACGTGCAAATCTGATGATAATCGTAATAACATAATATCATAGTGAATCGATTTGTCCTACAACTTCAATCAGTCCACTCCACCAAAAAACACCTGGGACATTCCCAGAAATGCCTTCCATATGTGTCTTCTTCAGAAGAAGTCCCCAAATGCATAAAAGTCCTGCAACCGGGCTTTGAGCATGAACTGATTCTCTGTGGACAGTGTTTGTATTCGTGATCTCCATATCCACAATGCTTGTAGTGTAATAACTCCTTCTTCAATTTGTTGAAGTTTTTGCAGAGTGTTGCAATCTTTTATTCTTCTTCTTTTTTTATCTTCATAGCATCATCTAGCATATGTGGTTCCTCTGGACAATTGGGATCTTGACATTGCAAATACCCGAGCTTTTTCGGTTGTGATTCAATCACCATTCTGATCCGTGAACAACCTTCCCGCGGACACTTTGAATACATCCAAGTAGATTGCATAAGACTGTGGTTATCCATGAAACATAATGGGCAAACCTCTTTTGCTTCGACACATAATATTTGCTTCGCTTTGCCTTTAGAAAACATGGTGGATGATGAGAAAGAAATTGGTTGTTTTGGTTTAGAATAAAACCTAGTGATGCATTTATAATAGAAAATAGGCGTTGGTAATTCGAACGGGCGTTCAAAGGAAAGTCGCGGGAGATTTTACTTTGAACGCCAACGGCTAAATCTCAATTTCCAACGGCAAACTTTTATTTCTCAACCTATAAATTTCATTTCTCCTATCTCCAAAATCACGTCTTCTTCTTCTTCTTTTTTCCTACATCTCTCCTCCTTTGCAGAAATGTCTGTTAGAAATCGTGGTCCCAAATTTACTCAAGAAGAGGATATAACTCTATGCAAAGCATATTTCTTTCATAGAGTAATCACTGGTGTTGTTATTTCTCATGACGGTTATTTTTGGGAGAACGTTTTTTCAATGTTCGTCTCATTGACGGGAAACCCAGGAAACCGAGATGCCCGTCGATTGCGTGCTCGTTTTCAATCTATTAGGCTTGAAGTCCAGCCATTTCTTGCTCTGGTAATAGAAATTGATCGAGAAAAGTTCAGCGGTGTAACTGAAGATGAAGTGATCCAAACAACTCTTGATAATTGGGAGGAAGCTCACTGTAAGACTTTTCGTTACGAAGCGTGTTTCAGAATTCTAAAAGATGGTCCATCTAAAGCACATCGTTACTGCACTCAAATGACGCTTCCGAAATTTACAATGGAAGAAGATGTTGCTCTTGTTCGATGTTGGTTACATCGTATGGCAAGACCAATGAACAATGACAATTTCTGGGAAAGAGTATTGGGACATTTTGTAGCATCGCGGAACGAAGCCATAAGAAGCAGCAAGAGCCTAGAACTAAGAATCGCATTCATCACTAATGAAGTCAAACATTATACGGAAGTATTGTGGATGATTCGTCGTAGCAATTCTGGATTATCCAACGAAGAATTGGAAACCATCGCTCAGACCAAGTTTACCGAAGAAAGCGGGAGAGAGTTTAGGCATTTTGAATGCTATGAACTTTACACAGACAATGTTGCTAGATTTGATGTAGTTTGATGCTTTTGTTGTGGTTTATTAAAATGTAGTTTGATGTTATTTGTAAGTTTAATAAATTGTAATAAATTTCACTTAATCTGAAGTGGAAATATATTTTAAAATATAAACATTTTCATTCATTGATATTACTGCCAATTCTTTTACAAGATATAAACTTATTAGACAACAATAAAAACTTCAATAAAAATCAAGTACAAATTTTGGCCTCCTGTTTATCTCCATTTGACGTATTTTCCATTCAACGCGCTTTTTGACGGTTTCACCATTATTTTTGAATTTTTTGTTGTTAACTTTCAAAACTGGAGCTCTTCTTTTCCTTTTAGCGGAACATTTTCTTGAAGAAACTTCAAAAACTTGCACTTCCCTCTTACAGTTTTCAATCTTTTTAAAACTCCCACATATCTTAGAAACAACAGCTTCAAGTTTTGCATCGCAAAAAAATGTGATGGCCTTTTCAGCCATTGAGGATTAGATTTTAGAAGAGAAAATTCAAGAGAAGTGAATTTTGGTGTGAGTGAATTGTTTGAATTCGATGGTAATTTATAGAGGTAAAAAGTGAATTTTGAATTTTAAAAAAAAAAACGTTGGCGATTTTTCTACAAACACCGGCGTCATATGTTAGGACGCCGCGTCGAAGCTTCGGACGACGGCGCTTGGCTTACCAACGCCGGCGCTTTTATCGCAGACTCCAGCATTTTTCCCTCGGACACGCGTTTAGTTATCTAACGCCCAGTACTTTACCATACTGGAAAAACCAGTTTGGCCATTCACCTGGCTGAACAAAATTTTGCATCTGACCATTGCCATAAGAATTACCCTAACATCTTTAAAATGTCTTGGCAGGTGGATACGTATACGAACCCAATTAAAAATACAACTAACGAGGACCCAATATGGTTGTAGTAATTAACATAATTGTAGTACATATATCCGGAAAACACAATGTGCACCTGGGTGCATATTGTATATTTTAATAGAAAAATTGGTTTTGGCCTAGATACACCTGAGTGCATGATGTATTTCTTTTTTTTTTGAAGTTTTTGTCGCTCTTTTAATTTTTCTTCTTTAATACTTGTTTTTTTTTCTTTTGATGTTTTGATTATGAATCTAATGGTGATAGTGGTGGATTTATTTGTCGAGATCATGAACTAATAAGTTTGGTTATGTATAATATATTGTAGGTGATTATTAGGATTAACCTAGATTTATCCGCAAAGTACACAAGATACACCAGAGTGCATAATGTATAATTCTGACGGAAAGTAGGTTTTGGCTGGTTGCATCCGAGTGCATAATGTATATTTTTTTGATTTGTATAGGAAAAACATTTTGGCCAGGTTGCACCTGGGTGCATAATGCATATTTTTATATGAAATAAATTTTGTTCAAGTTGCACCTGGGTGCATAATGCATATTTTTATAGGAAATTAATTTTGGTCAGGTTGCAACTGGGTGCATAATGTATCCTCGGCGTGGTTTAAATTATTATTTTTTTTCGAATTTCATATCAACAATGAATCTTGTTTTGTAGAGATTTTCGAGCCCTTTCCAAATATATAAATTTTATTAAAATCCTACTTATACTTCGGAAGTTAAGACTTTTCTAACGATTAATTTAAATTAGAGAAATAAAATAAACAGGAGAAAAATGATATTATAAAGAATAAAATTTAAAATAAAGGGTATATATGTCTAAATTTTCTTGTGTCTTTTTCACCCAGATCCATAATTTGGTTATCCACTATTCCCATACTTTATGGATTTTGGTCATATGACCCATTTTCTGTCCGTTTTTTGTTTAATTCAAATGGATTTCTCTTTCGGAAAATGGGTCATTTATCCAAATATTTTTAAAACATGGTTCTAATGGACGGGTAAAAATTAATATGGGTGAAATGGACACCAAAAAAATAGCAAGGATGAAACTGGATTCATCTTGCCTAAACTTAAAAAATAGCGAGGATAAAACTGGATGTATCCTGATATAAATTAAAAATAAGAAAAAGTATTTGAAAATCGATAGGATGAAACTGTTTACATCCTGGATATTTTTACATTATCATGCATTTAAACAATATCAAATTTTACATGCCTTTTTCACCCAGTAATTGTTGATTTTAGTCTTTTTAACTCATTTTGTGTTTTTTTTCTTAATTGCAAAATCAATAAAAAAAATATAATTATTTCAAGTTAAAAGAAATATTTTCGCTTAACATAATGCAATTTCTATTTAATCTTACACGATACTCACAGTTACGCGATTTATTTACCTGAATAAAATATGATTTAGGGGATGTCACGATAGTACGAGAATAGAATCATGATATGATAATATTAGTGGCCGGAAAATTCGTTAGCACCGCGCTCTTTACCAATAAGAAAAATAAAATAACTCTTAGATTCACTTACGTATGAATGTTGCAATGCCCACTGCGATTCCCAAGTACACCGTCTTCAGTGCAATCTAAAAACACACAAACATATAAATATACTTAAAAATAAAAATATTCTATAAAATTATTGGTGGCTCAACAAAAATAGTCTTCAAATACCTGGGGTTAATTACTCAAAAAAATACCAAAATATTAATCTTTAATAATAAAACTATTGATGGCTCAACAAAAACAATCATCATAGGTTAATAAAAAATGAGAATAAAATAACAACCACGAGTGATTTCCGATCTACATGATCTAAAAGAAGTGAGACGACGATTCATCTTGTTGTCATGCGTACAACATGACCAATAGTAATGTCAAACGGAAAAAGGGAGATGATACATAAAATTGTAGATTTCGAGGGAAAAAATTGGGGTACGAAGAGAAGATGGAAGTAAGGATAAGCAGTAAATTTGTAACGTCGAGGACCTAGTGTAAAACAAGTTCTAAAGTATAAACTGATTTGTAAACCAATTATACAAAGTAGAGCCATTTTGTAACTGTCCTTATTTAATATCCTAAATTTAAACAATGTAACCAAATTAAATATTGGAACCAAATAATACTAATCCCACCCGTGAATGGTGTGCAAAATTATAGAAGACATGAAACTCTGCAGAAATTATGGATATAAAAAGTTGTACGTACTTTGTTCACCAAATTTGAATTGTCAAAGACTTCCAACGGAGTCGATAATTTGTCCAAGCATGGGAATCAAGAGTGGCATCCCCAAACCACTTACGATAGAAGAGACTGTCCCTATGAGCATCATCAAAATATCATATTGATCTGCATATGAGAATAGCTTGTAATATGGTACTGCTTCTGATCCCTTCTTCTCTTGATCATCTCCATCAACAGCTTTCTTGATCGCCATGGACATGGCTGTCTAGATATATTGATATTGTGAAACGAGAGTGAACAGTTCACAGTACTTATAGCAACTTGAGGGTGAGGGTAGCAGGGACGCCACATTGTCTTTCAGTCATTTATTGGTTTTGAGAATCGTTAATATCAGCATTTTGTAAGGGTGATATTGTCCAAGCGTTAAAAAGTTGTACACCCAACGGATGAAAAACAAAATGTGAAGTTGCTAAGAGGGCACATTAGAAGTTGCGTGCACAAAATGTGATTGCACTGTTCATTCCCTTGCTGCTATTAGATGGTTAGACTTGAGCGTGCACACACGTTGGCGGTTAGAGGGTGGCTCTTAGTTAACAATTCAGGGTTCGCAAAAAGTTTGCGATGTAAACACCCTTAAATTATCATAGGGTAATGAAGAGACTAATCCCAATATACAATACCATCATCCGCGGAACTCTATCTCTTTCTGGGAGAATTCCCTACTTTTATAGATAAAGTCTGACATGTAAGTACCGTACACGTGTACTCTAATACCTTTTCTAGTAAGTCTTTTATTATTAACCGTACATATGTACTATTACAGCTGGGGTTATTTAGGCACCCACTGGTTATCATCTTCGGGGCAACCCACCTTTGGGGCATCCCACTTGTATTGCATCATCGTCCATAGACCTCGGCCTTGCTAATGGTGGCTTCGGTTAATACTCGAAGCCCCCATTCCTGTCCTCGGTTCTTGGTCAAAATCATGTGTTTACAACGAATATTATTCGTTTTGGTGGAATGTGAATCTGGTTCACTATTCGTGTCAAGTTTCCCTGTTTCAGGGATAATTCGGATCAATACATACATGTGTATAATTCGTTTTAGGGATAGAAAAATCCTTTTTAACATGACTCCTCCTTAGATATTATGATTCAAAAGAGCTATACATTTGATGCATGTAATATAATCAGCAAAAGAAAAAAAACATTTAAATGAAACATCTCTCAAAATATAAATCGAGAATTAGTGTATTAAAATACACATTTATTCTAATATTGTGACTATATGATAGTTTCCGCAATAGAATACCAGTTGGTATAAAAATCGGTTTCTACGATAAAATATTGATTGGTATCAAAATCAATCGAATTGTGTATACTGTATGTGAAACGCCATGCACAATGAGTTAGCTAGCTTTATACTGAAAAAAACAACTGACTTAATTTGTGTTGTCAAAATCTATATAATAATAGTTCAACCCTGAGTCCAACAATCAACCTGGCCGCATAATAATTATTTAATTCTCAGGTATAAATAATTAGCTGATTTTAGTTATATTTCTAAGATTATGATCCGTTAGGTTAACTATTAGAAATTTATCTAAAATTATATATGTCCCATATTTTACTATAATTTCACGTCAAATTTGTTTTCAAGAAGAACCCGCAAGGTGTTTTTCATATTTCTTTGTTGATTTTCATCTAATGCTCAAAGAATTACCCATAGTCAAACGTTCTTTATTTCCCAACCAATTGTGGAGAAAAACTGGATATCACCTAACCAAGTTATATTATACAGTCTTCAACAAATACATATTTTTAGGACAACATTAGTCTTTTTAACCCTCCGACTTGGCTTGTCAAGTCAACCACATCCACAAGCGCTTTTCCGTACTAGCAAGAAAATTAAATGGGTAAATAATATATTAGCTAGTTAGTTTTTGATTATTAGTTAATTTTTATTGGTAAAGGACAGTATGGTAGTTAAAATGGCATACTAACTTCATCATTTCTATACCAGATTACAAATTTTTATTTAACAAGAAAATAAATCTGATTCAAAAATCAACATGAGCACAAATAAAGTTTATCTCGAAAGCGAGCTTACAATAATATAGGGGATTCAGCCCCACATCAAGCATATTATAATAATTAATCCTCAGCGACTCTTTAACATGATGATAATAGATGCGTACATAACCTTGTAACTCAGAGATGCCAGAAGCATTATTATCCTCTCGATCCAAAATGCCCATCAACTTTTTGAGGAACTTGACTAAAGACTTAATTGCTACTTTAATCTTGTTGAGAGAATTAAAATCGCTTGATAATCTCTCATATTTCATTCATTTAATTCTTGGTACAGAGAATATCACTCACAGGATGTAACAAACCTTTACAGGACCGACTCAAGTGATAACCTCTTTACCAATTACTAACGTACTCTACAACTAACACCGGCCAGTTAGCACACACTCTCATAAAAAGACTATAGCCTCACCTGAGACACACGTTTAACATGCTTACGATAGTACTCTATAACACCCCCCGCAAGACCAGCTTCTATGCAGGAGGAGAGACATAGATCTTGGACCTGATAAATAAAAAAACGAGTAGTGGACAAGCTTTTAGTAAAAACGTCATAAATATGCACTTGGGTAGAAAAAATCAAAGATTCAGTGACGACGTATCTACTAATTCATGTACACAGTTAAAAGCAATCTCAATATTCTTTATTCTGTTGTGGAAAATAGGATTTGCAGTGAGATAAGTATCCCACATGATGTCACACCATAAAACAGAAGGTCTAGGAGAAGGGAAAAATAGTTCTTGTAAAAGGGATTGAATCCATATTATCTTACAGGTAGCATCTGCTGAGGCAATATACCCTTCCTTTGTACTACCTCTTGAAATAGTTATTTGTTTCCTTGAGCACCAAGAGATCAGATTGGGTCCCATAAAAATTGTCGTGTCGCTGATGGATCTCTTGTGACACACATCACCAGCCCAATCAGCACCAGAAAATGCTTGTAACTAGAGAGGAAAACCACTTAGACTGCAACCCAAATGATATAGTACCCTGCAAGTATCTTCATATTCTTTTGACTTCACTCCAAAGATCTCCATATGGATCCTGCGTATGCTAACAAGCTCTATTAACATTAAAAGCAATATCGTGTTTGTTGATAGTTGCATAACACACTGCTCCAAAAATGCTTCTATATAATCTAGCATCCTCAAATGCAGCTTACTGGGCATTTGGTGGAGTAGTATCTATTGGAGTACACCATGGTTTGGAGACACTCATTTGAGTCTTAGATACTAAGTTTGAAATATATTTCTCTTGAGAAATGATGATAGAAGTAGATGTTTGTTTAGACTGAATCCCCGAGAAAAAAATGTAGTGCATCAAGATCCATAATAGCAAATTCACTTCTGATAACAACATTGAGGGTGTAAATCTCATAAGAGGAGCTGTCAGTTATTAAGATATCATCTACATAGATGAGAACATAGATGACTGCAGTAGTAGAAATTTTTTAGAACAAAGATATGTCATTTGAAGATGACAGAAAACCCTATGGAAACAAAAATATACTCAACCTATCAGTCCCTAGGTGTCTGCTTCAGTCCACAAAGATCTTTTTGAAGTTTGCATACATGGTTATGTATTTTTTTGTCTGAATACCCTGAAGGATAAACAATATAGACATCATATGACAAATAACCATGCAGGAAAGCAATTTTGACATCCAATTTTCTAATCTGCCATCCCTTGTATAGAGAAATATATAAAATCATGCGCATTGTAGTTGGCTTAATTTAAGACAAGAGTGAACCTATCCTGATAATTAATGCCTCCAACCTTATTGTAATCCTTGGCCACCAATCAATCCTTTTACCTCTCAATAGAACCATCAACATGCCTCTTAATCCTAAAAATCCATTTTCAACCAATGACATTGTGAGCGCTTCCTACAAAAACCAATTTCCAAGTCTCAATCTGAAGTAAAGTATTTATCTCTTTATCCATTGCATATCTTTGTTTGTAGCGTTTACAGGCTTCAATATAGCAAGTAGGAAGAATCATATCTTCACATACGGACTTGTTTGATCTGTAAAAGAATTTTACCTCAAACACGAATCTGATGATGATTAAACTGTTGATCAATCTGCAACTTTCTCTCCAGATGAACAGTGTTGGGTGGGTGGGGGTGGGGGGGAGGGGGGATACCTGCAAAAAAAACACCGATGTATAAGTTAGCTAGAGTTTTTCGCAGGGAATTGTGGAAGATTACATACCTTTTAGGGTTGTCAACCCATGCATTTATAAGTTTTAGATTAGAGTTTAACCCAAATTTGAGATAAGCATGATCAATGTTTATCTTGCTCTGCAAGTCTCCTTGAACATTCCCGAACCTTCCCTGTGTGACTTGGCCATCAAGTATTCTAGATACTTTTGTAATATTTCTCTAGGGTTATGAATTACACAAGCAAATGGACGTAAGAGACATAACCCAAGAAATATGTGTATTAGGCTTAAGACCACGAAGTGGGGCGGGATAATCCGCAAGCCAAATGTACTAGGGTTGAAACATCAAGCGAGTCATTGGCTCGACTCAGCTGGCGACTCCGTTGAATGAGCCAACTCGGCTCGGCTCGATGGGTGCAAATATTCTACAGTGCAACAGCGAGGGGTTGAAACAACCAAGGGCTATGGATGATGTTTTCACCACGAAGTATAAGAACCTTCCCAACTATGGCCGGACAAGATTGGGTACGGCAGCCGGATGATGGACCCGGTCATGGTCGCCATGCCTCGCCGCCTGTAATGGACGCCGGCATTTCTACTGATGCTGCTGTTGACGGGGATGACGTTTTGTCGGAGAAGATGAACGGTGTTGGAGGATACGACCGGTGATGGTGACATCATACTGACATAGTGGAAGGTAACGTTAACGGTTTGATGACGACGTTAAATCTGAGATCCTTGATTCGTTGAAGCCCTAATGGCGTTACAACACATTGACGGCGTCAGGAATATGCTGACAGTGTTAACAATATTTTGACGGCGTTAGGATTTATGTTGACGGTATAACGGAATATGCTAACCCTAACGAAATAAGCCAATGGTAATGTAATATCCCCGTCAGTGACATTGTATGTTGACTGTAACTTGCTGATCGGACCATTTGCTGACGCGACCTCCATAATTGCTGACGTAACACGCTGACGTTGCCACCCCTTACACTTATTTAGGTTTTTGCATATGGGCTTGTATATAGAGTGCTTATAAGGACCAATTAGTCTATACTTCGCTAGTAAGTGCAACTGTAATGGTGCAGAGTATAACCAAATAGCAAAAAACCAAAAAATATTAAAAAAATTAGTTTACTCCTTGTTGTCGTGCTACGGTGCAGAAGCAAAATTTAGTCGAGCGACGTTTAATCAACGCCTGAAGCCAAGCGCATGTACAATCTAAGTCTGACCAACGCGCGGACATATAATCTACGTTTGAGTTGGGCGGACGTGATATGAACGCCCGGTGAGAAACGAATGTATAATGTACGCCTGATATCATACGGGTGGATCAACCTAGCGCGAGTAACATGCGCATATTATATCACCGCTTGATGGGGAGGAATTATTATCCACTAAGTTAAAAGTTGGCTTGTCATGGGGAGAACTTTATTTCCACGCCCCAACAGGAAAATATTATACATTCGCCCCATTGGAATGTAACTTATATTTGCGCCTCAGTAACACACGAATAATATACATCCGTCTAATCTCAAACGTAACTTATATCTGCTCCAGGTACTAAGTATGCATGAAACTGCCCTGCATAAATTGAGTAATTGTTGTGTAGTTAATTCTGCATGAAACTTCCGTGCATGCCTATTGACTTGCCCCGCATGCCTCCTGGCATAAATCTGCCATGCATGCCTCCTTGTATTGATTTGCGGGCCTCCCGTGTATTTTATACACGGTACAAACATCACCCCCTCTTAACCTTCAACTTGTTGGGGGTTAAGAATTTTGTTACTCCTTCGCATCGATCGTCGATGAAGTAACTCGCCAGTCGCTCCCAAGCGTGAGTAGAGACATTACAAAGACGCCCCCAACTATGATAACCTGCAATAAAATTTTCTCACGTGCTAGGCAAGACTTTTTGCCACGTGGTGGACTTGTGATGCTCGATAGCTAGTCGAGTCTTGAGTAGAATGTAGTGTGTGCTTGCCGCTGGGGCAAGGCTTTTTGCTCGCAACGTAACAAGGCTAGCGCTTGCTGCTCGGGCAGGCTGGTTGTTGCTTGTGTTGAGTACGATTCTTTGGACCAATATCGGGAATTGGGCTCGTGGTTCAGACGAGCCTTTATGCTTGCCAAGCTACAAGTCTTTCATACTCGCGTGCAAGACGAGATTTTATGCTTGCGATAAAAGAAAAACTTATGTGCTCACGTGAAAGGTGAGGCTTTAGGTTCTTGCAAAGTGATGCAAGGCTAAATATTTAAGGGTATATGCAATCCTCATCTCGAACTCGATCATGTTGCTATCCACGAACCACGAACTCGATCATGTCGTTATCCACGAACCTCGAACTCGATCATGTTGCTGCCCCAAGTGCATATAAAAGTTTCTCGAACACAGAAATTTTTGCTTCCACGATGTCGGAAATTGAAAAACGGTTCCAACGAGCCAAAAATAGCTCAATTCGGACTTCAAACGAATAAGTTATTGACGAAACAAGAGATAGAAGAAGCAGGTGCGTTTCTGTAACAGTTATAACTGTTATTGTTCTCTGGATTTCGCAATACTTGCTGCTATTGTTTTGGCCACGTTTTCTTCAACTGTTTCGCAACAGTTTCTTCAACCTTCGTAATGCTTTCTTGAACGCCGCAACAGTTTCTTCAACCTTTGTAACGGTTTCTTCAACCTTTTTTTTTGCTGATTTTTGCATGAAAATTCGTGGCATGATTTTGAGCTTTTGACGCACCTATCTCAAAGATAAAACACGATTATTTTACACGATCCCCCGTAGTCAGCGCCAATGTTTGCACCCATAAATATTTCAGGGCACTAAACACGATAATTTTGGTGTTGTTGATGAAAACAGGGTTAAAAACATGAAATATCCACGGACGAATCCCCTTGAGGAGTAAAGTTTTATTAATATCAGAATTACAGTAGCATTTTTCTCTTTTTTTTCCCACCCCACAGGATTACATTTCCCTCTATTTATACAATTGCGAATTAGGGTCTTACCCTTACTGTGAGGTAAACATAAATGGTCTTTACTTCCCTTGCATGCCTCCAAGTATTAAGTTTGCATGAAACTTCCCTGCATGAATTGAGTAATTGTTGTGTAGTTAATTCTACATGAAACTTCCATGCATGCCTCCTAGCATTAATCTGCCTTGCATGTCTCCTTGTATTGATTTGCGGGCCTCCCATGTATTTTGTACACGGTATAAACACATACACATGTCTTAAATTTTCAAAATACAAGGTGGTTTATTAGCAAACGTTGTGATCGTTGTCCCATTATGCCGATAAATCTTTTTTATTATCCTTCATATTTATCTTTTATATTTCTCTTCCTTGCAATCGAAATATGGTTTCCATCTTATATTTTACCATATAGTCATTGATTTTACATTATAAATATATTAGATCTTTTCACCTTCTCCAATTGACATTGTACTTGTCTGTAAAGACTATATGCATGTTGATGAAAAATTTATTCACGAAACCGATATTATCGGTGTACAAGTAAAACCGATATATCGATCTGTACCGTCCTGTACAACCGATAATATCATTTCGTCTTTGTATCGCCGATATTTTTGATATCGTATAGGTATTTTCCGATATCCGATAAAAACTTGTAATATCGGCCTGTACAACCGATATTGACTACCTTGCTCGTCCCACAATGACACAGAAAGATCGCCCCAAAACGACGAATACAATCAAAATAAATGGTCGGATTTTATTTCCGGATATACCATCATCTCTTCCTGATACATAAAATTCTTTTCAATATCTTTACGGTTTATCGCTCTTTCTCTTCGCGATCTACTTGTAATTGATGTCCTTATTTGTATTAGGATTTTGATAATCTTGTATTTTGATGTTTTTATTATTTTTGTAAGCGAATATGTAATCATGATTTTGATTTGAATGATTGGAATATGTTGATTGTCCAAAAAAAAAATCACTATTCTCAAACAAATATATTTATATATATATTGATGTCCTAAACTAGTGGTCCCTAGACTGCATCTAAATTCCTTAAATTGGAGCGGGTCTCAGCAATTACAAAGTTCAAACCCCTACCTCCGCAGTGGAAGAGAACATGCCAACCACCAGACCACTTGGTGATTGAGAAATCTTGTATACTTTTATGGTCCGTGAAATGACAATACTTTCGTGTCAAATTCTTTAAGCGGGATGCTGTCGTTATTGAAATAATGTCACAAAAGAGATGGTCTATACCTAGTATCTTTTTCACAAAATTGGTTAAAAAGACTAAAATCAACAATTCCTGGGTGAAAAGAACACTTAGATTTTGATACTGTTTAAATGAACAAAAATGAAAAAAAATAGCCAGGATGTAAACAGTTTCATCCTACCCATTTTCAAATAATTTTTCTTATTTTTAATTTACATCAGGATGCATCCAGTTTCATCCTTGCCATTTTTTAAGTTAAAGTCTGGATGAATTCAGTTTCATCCTTGCTATTTTTTTGGTGTCCATTTCATCCATACTAATTTTTACTCGTTCATTTGAACTATGTTTTAAAAATATTTGGACAAATGATCCATTTTCCGTATCTCTTTTATATACAAATTTAAGAGTGTATTTTTTACATACGACTTGGACCCTTATCGTAAACACGTTTAATAATTTGATTAAGCTATTACGCTATTGATTTCCTTTTAACTGAGATCTGACAAGAGGATTAAGGGAAAGCAGAAAGGCGGAAAAGAGATACAGACAAGGATCAACGCACAATCTCGAAAATTGTGTTCTTTTTTTCTTTTAATAAAATATCTCCCGTTAAAACCAACAAATGGGAAGACAAGGAATGTGTACCATGGGTGCACAAAGTTGCACTCCCAATTCGACCTTTTTATTTGAAAAAAGAATTGAATGCGGGAGATCATGTAATGCCTATTACTAATAAATTTCTTTTGTGGAGGTGACGTCCGAACAAAAAAATTGGTGGATAGATCCCTTTATAACGCATGTAATAATTTACGTTATGTTATTCAGACACAACCATGAATGCCTTTCAAATCATCGCAACTACAAAGTAAGTGTCTTTGGTGTTCCCACGTCGCCCTTGAGCAGAGACTATATATTATATATCTTATCTTGGCTGGATGGGCTAGACTTAAATACAAGTTAATGACACTAAAACCATGCAAAGAAGATGTCCTCGCATTCATTACGTGTCTTGAGTAATATTGGGGGTCCAGAATTGATTGAAAACAAGATGCCTAGTAGCCGGCTTTTCCTCGAAAAGAAGCAAAAAGAAAAAAAAAAAATACATAATAATTGGCCAAGTTCACTCAAGGATACAGCGGCAGAGTCAAAAACTAAACCAAGGGGAATCGGAGTTTAGTTAGGGTAACTGGAAAGCAACACTAGACTTGGAGAAAAAATTGAGCTTGATAATTTAGGCTTGGAAGCCTAATAAGCAAAGATGGCAAGTGCACACCCTTGCTCCACGTAGGAGTGAGTATGGGCGGGTATGGACGGGTTTTCAACCCATCCGTAATATTTTTAGAATTCCTAAATGATCCATAATATTTTTAGAACTATATAAATGCACGTAATTTAACGGATATGAATGTCAAATGGATTTTCAAAGTTGCATCCGGCCCCGATCCATAATCCGTTGGATTTCAAACATTCCATACGCATCCAACCCATTAACGAACTGTCCGAGCATCCATCTGCAAATGAACGGTTGATCCGGTTAAATCCGCGGATTACGGGCCCAATGCTCACCCTAGGCGTCTATGTGACTACGTTGGATCTTCCTCTGCATTCCGGCGATGTTAATTTTATGTACTTCAACACATACCATTTCGGTCCGGGAAAGTATCTCTCATACTCCGCTTCTTGGGGAGCATTGATGGGTTCTTAAACAAAAAGTAATGTAGTATCTTGACGCTCCTAAGAGCATCCACAATGGTACGATCATAACCAAAGATCAAAGACCAAAACAAACGATCAAATTTGAGAGTAGTCTGGAGTGTGACGTTAAGGCAGGGGAGTATATTTAGTCGAGCGGATGTATAATCTACGCTTGCATGTGGAGCGCTCGTATAATCTTCGTCCCGAAGAGGCGTAGATATAGTTTACGCTGGTTGTGGGGCGTTGGTAAAGAATACGCTCGTTGTGGGGCGTACATATAGTTAACGCTCGGAGAAGGGACGTAGGTATAATCTACGCCTGGTGTGGCGGACGGGTAAATCAATGCCTCATTCAGGCGTACGTATAATCAACGCCTCATCCAGGCGGACGTATAATCAACGGCTCATCCAGGCGGACGTATAATCAACGCCTTATTCAGGCGTACGTATAATCAACGCCTCACTCAGGCGTACGTATAATCAACGCCTCATTCAGGCGGACGTATAATCAACACCTCTTGTCAGGCGTACGTATAGTGTTCGACTTGTATTAACACACGTATCGAGCACGTGTGGCATTAAAGCCCAGACAAAGAGAAACCACCACGTATAGCCCACGTGTTCACTTGGCCTTTACCCTAATCTTCTCCGTCTTCTTCTTTTCTTTTCTTCTTTTCTTTTCTACCTCCTCTTTGTTTCTACCGCCCACAAACACAACACATCACAGTAACTAGCAGGAAAAGAGAAAGAAAAAAAACGAGATACTTGATGAATCCCGGTTAGAAAAGAGGTATGTTTCTTTTTTCTTAATCTCTTTTGTTTTATCCATATTGTTGTATAATTTATTTAGGGTTTTATTTGTTAAAATTAGTTTATATAAAATTGGGTTTTAACGAACAAATATTAATATGAAATTGATTAAATATAATTAGGTATGTGTGTTTTATGATTTTAGAGATTAATATGTATGTGAAAAAAACCATATTTGATGCTTATGTAATTTTGGTTAAAAGAAATTTTAAAATAGTTATAGAAGATCTAATTTGTGAGTGGAATAGATTTAAAAATTTTGGCTACTGTAAAAATTGGTAGTTATGTAGATTATGTGTGTTATATATGTAGAAGAGATGATTTGTACATATGTGAATATGGTTAAAAATAATTGAATTTGTATTTTTTTTATTGAATTTTGAGGTGATTAATTTTAGTTGTTTTTTGGTTTATTTTTTATGTTCATGTGAATTAAGCTAAAAGATTTTATGAAATTTTGTCAAATATGTACAACACTTAATTTGTGGGTTATATAGATTAATATGTGTTTTTACAATTCACGTGGTTATGCCAAAATTGTAGTTATGTACATTTTGTGTGTTACATATGTAGAAGAGCTAATTTATATGTATGGAATTGATTTTTTAGTGATTTTTATGGAATCTTGAAGTGATTAAATTGGGTTGTGAAATGTTGTAATGATTTTCAAAATGCATCGGTGACGATTTAATTTGTGTTCGTAGAATTATAGAATTTGGAATTGATATAGTTTGTCTTTGTTTATTTATAGTATTTGGAATATAAATGGTGTTGGACTAATAAAAATATGAAATGGCGCGGGTTGGTCTTTTAATAATCTAATTGCATCTATCTTGTGTGTGCATATATGTTGAACAAATTCACAGCGCGGTTCAATGGTCGCATGAAGACGAACAAGAAACAAAAATTTGTAGCCGAAGAGGATTATAACTTAATCACTACTGGTAAAATTAAGGAGGTTGATATTCCCCGGTTAGGGAGGTTTCCTATACTGCAAGATGATAAACCGCACGCTACTATGGACATCACATTTACAGGGGAGCACAAATTGAAGTATCAACATCGTGGATCTCTGGCATCGGTAATTCATCACTATCAAACTATTTCACAACACTGTCCTAGAGCTAAATATATTATTGAAAAAGCGGGATGGCAAAATTTACTGAATATACAATGTAGCGAAACCAACCATTCAATGGTTGATTATATTGCTGAGCGGTTTTGGGATACAACAAACACTTTTCACTTCCCATTTGGTGAGATGGGATTCACCCCCCTAGATTGGATCATGTTGACTGGACTGAGTATCGGTGATGGGCCTGATGTTCCTTATGATTCGGGGAAGTACCAATTTGAATATGTTCGTGAGCATATCTTTCCGGATATCCAAGATGTCACGTTCAGTCCAAAAGCACCGTCGTGGGTTTCAAATTCAATTACAATTAAATATTTAAGGTCATATTTCTTCGAAGACAAGTTGGTTGAGGCTGAAAATGATAGCAACCTTGCTCATAGAGTAGCAATTGCCTTTTTCATGTATGTTTTGGGACATTTTTTCTTTTCTAATGCAAAGACCTATATTGATGCTGGATGGTTAGCTGCTTTTGAAAATCTTGATGTAGTATCCACGTATGACTGGGGTGGTGCCGCGTTTTCGAAATTGTATGCGGCACTCCGTTTATCTGGGAGGAGACAGAAGGCACTATGTGGTCCATTCCAAGTATTAGAGGTATTCATTTAATCTAGTATATTTGTCCTTTCATTGTTTATTTTGTTGCTAAGTTATTAAATTGGCTAATTATTTTGATGGAGTAGTTTTGGGGGTATGAATACCTGGGCATATGTCGACCAGAAATCCCAGAGGCGAGTACAGAACAAAAATGGCCTGTATCTTCTAAATGGAATGTACCGAAGAATACAAATGATATTTTCCGTTGTAGGGATTTACTGAGTAAGCTTACTGCTGAACAAGTGACATGGCGCCCATGGAAATCATACAGAGAAGTTCTTGCATCTGATATGGGATGCACGGCTACGCGGCTATCAGACTCGAGATATATATTTTCTTACATGGGCATTGTGAGTTAATAATTAAATTTTATTCAATAATTGTTGTTAAATGCCAAGTACCTTTCTTTTTAATGGTTTTGTTTCTATATAACATACTTACTAAATTCTTATTCCCTTTCTAACTGTACAGCACAACATGTATCTTGGTGAAAGGTGTTGGAGGCAAAACCATTGTACTTTCACTGTTCCTATAAGACTACACACAGTTATAGGGGATATCGGCAATATTCAAGCTGAACGCCTAAAAAAAGAAGGTTTGGTCGATGCAACATAGATAGTGCAAGTTGTTAAAGATTATGATATATATTTACAATACTGGAGAATGGTAACCAACTACAAAGATTATGTGACTCATCCTATTTGGGAATCCCATACATATGGGTATGTCGGTGACTTGTATACGGAACCAATTGAACAACCTGCTGAACATGTACATATCCCTCCTCCACATCTATTATCCCACGTAAGTGTACTTTCGACTTTTTATTGTACGTTCGATTTTTTATTGTATATTTGTACTTATGTATTTTATTTTTTCTTCACAGCATGAAGCTTACACATTATTTCAAGAAAATGCTGATTTTAATCAACAATTTCGCGATTTTACATTAAAACAAACGAAGGAGAGGATGCCGCACACTGTCCAACCTCCCCTTGGATACGGTTCCTTTTCCCAAACAATGCCACCACAAGTTTGGAGTGCTATGAATCTAGGATCACCTTCAACAATGTCCTCAGTCAATACCACTCCGAGAACGCACATGCCTTTTATGGCACCTAGATCGTCGACTTCGGATACTGATAATAAGAATGGTTAATTTGTTATGACTATTTAGATGACCTGTCTTTGGTGTTATTTTTTCTTATCTTTTTGTGTAGTCATATTAGACCTACTGATAGTTAGATGCTTATCTATTCTTTCAGCGACTAGTCATTTCAAGTCTACTCTGTTTGATGTCATTTTAGTAGTCCTCTGAAGTTTGAGCGAGTAGTCAGTGTGTATAGGATTTTCACCGTCCATTCTTATTGTATAGTCATATTAGGTCACTGACAAACACTTTATCTTTTTTGGAAAACACTTTATCTTTTTTGGAAATCAGTACCTCTCTTCTGCTGTCACTTTAATGCTCTTGAAAATGGGTTATAAATTAAAGACCTGATCACTCAATATATGAATAACAATACCTCTCTTCTGCTTCATATAGTAATGGAAAACTATGAGAAAACCGCTCATTATTGCTCTTCTGTTTCTTCTTCATCTTCTTCTTCTAACAATAGTTTTTATTCCTCGGATGATGATGCAATAGCAATTATGAAAAATAACATGGCCGTTAGTTTGGGAGTCCTTATTACAAATTCAAAATGTCCTCAAACTCGTATCAAAATACCAAGAGATCGTGAGTCAGGGGCTGAACTTCTACGGAACGACTATTTTTCTCCGTACCCAAACCAACCACCCAATGTTTTTCGCAGAAGATTTAGAATGCGTCGACAATTGTTTAACCGAATAGTGGAAGGTGTTACCAATGCAGACAGATATTTTGTTCAAAAGCCCGATGCTTGTGGTGTTCTAGGATTAAACCCTCATCAAAAATTAACAGCAGCAGTACGAATGTTAGCTTACGGATGTGAAGCAGATGCAATAGACGAGTACTTACGCATAGGAGAAACCATTGTGCTGGAAGCTACTTGTAGGTTCTGTAAGACGATTGTAAATGTGTATGGTAAAGAATATTTGCGTGAACCAATGGCTGGTGATATTGAACTGTTGCTCAAGCAAAACAAAGACCGGGGATTTCCTGGGATGCTGGGTAGTCTAGATTGCATGCATTGGAAATAGGATAAATGTCCATCGGCAGAATCCGGGGCTTACACCGCGTATAAAGGGAGCGAAAGTATCGTGTTGGAGGCAGTGGTGTCGTATGACCTATGGTTTTGGCATGCTTTTTTTGGTATGCCCGTCTCTAACAACGATATCAATGTTATGAACCGTTCATATATTTTTCGAAGTCTTGTAACAGGAAAAGCACCGCCGGTGAGCTATGAGGTGAACTGCCATTCATATGATATGCCGTATTATCTAGGTGATGGCATATACCCAGAGATTCCTACTATTATTATGGCCATTAAACATCCTGTTGGTAGGAAAAAGTAAATATTTTCATCGATGCAAGAGGGAGTAAGAAAAGATGTTGAACGGGGATTTGGTGTACTTCAACAACAATTTGGAATCATCAAACAACCTGCAAGAATGTGGAATCCAGATGTGCTTTCCTATATCATGAAAACCTGTATTATCTTACATAATATGATAGTCGAGGATGAGCGTCTACCCGGTGACTGGCCACATGTTTATGAACAACGTAGCAACGCAGCACCGGTTAATATATTAAGAGGCAATAGTGACGAGTTTTCCCAAATTAGAGCTGAGCAACGCCGACGTGCAATGCGTAACAAAGATGCACATATTCGCTTGCGTGATGACTTGATCGAACATATATGGGTAGAATATGGGAATTAAAAATTGTCGTTTGTCATTTCCTTTGTATGTTAACTTTGGATAATAATAAAATAATTAACTTTGGACAAATGATTTTGTTGTACGTTCTATTATCTCTTTGTATGTAACCATCCTCAAGTTTTAATTAAGGTCGTATGTTTCAAAAAAAATAGAAATTTAATTAAAATCAACGGAAGTAAACTTAAAATCCAAAAATTACATAATAATACGGCTAATTGTTCAGATAAAAAGAAATATTAAAACATAATAATACTACTAATCACTAAATAGGAGAAATAAGTAAGGTTTGAACTATTCCGCCTTTGTGTTAAGATTGGTTTCTTTTATTCCGAACTATGTCCGCCCTGCGAAGTTGGAAGTACTCTTGTTGTACAGGTTCCATTTTTTCAATATCCATCATAATGATGCGAAATTCTTCGTCTTCAGCTTGCTTGGCTATTTTTGTCGCATGTTCAGCTTGTTTTGCTGCAAAATCTGCTGCTCTTTGTTCCATCTTGAATCTTGATTGTGCTTGGTAATGAGTATTGAAATTTTTTTGTTCTTTAATAATTATTCCCATCAATTCCTCTTGGTGACTGGATCTCTCTCTCCCTGTTTTCTTCAATCTTTTTGCTGCTTTTTTCCCCATATTACGGAGATATGTGTTCTCTATGTCTCCCCCATCTGTGTCGTTACAAGTCTCTCCTTGGGTTGTTGTTTGCGGTCCTTCCTCATCTTCCTCGTTATTCTCATAAGTGTCCAAATCGTGAGTCGTATCGAATACAAAAGTCGGTCGCCGATTATATTTTATATTTTCTAACACAATTGGATAACACTCTTCGTACTTAAATTTTTTCCCATCGTTGCATTCCTTGAACCGCTTGTTCACTTCTTCAAGCTGTTAATGTTTTTAAAAACACTTAAGTACATGGGCGCTTATTAAATATTAGAAAATAATTGTTCAAAAAATCAAGAATGCTTACCTTCTTTTCAGGACCCCATCCAGTATGATATTCACCTTCCACTTCTGCCTCTTTTGCCGAAAATAACGCCACATCTTTACTTATTCCCTGATATCGTTTTCTCCAGGAACTCCAAGACCGCTCTGGATTATTAGATAAATGAAGTTCAATATCATCCTTGATACGAGTCCACAGCGTCGCCTCTGATTGATCAGCTCCAACACTAGGATCTTGAGATATAGATAAATGAATTTTACACATTGTTACATCTTCAATTGTCGTAAAATTTGGACCTCGTGTTGTTCTTGGTGCCATTGTAAGCGAAATGCAGAAAAATTTCCAAATGATTTGAAAGAAGAAATAATATTTCTTCTTATTGGTGTGATAGATAGTTTGAAGTATTAGTTGTGGGAAAATGTTACACCCTTTCATGTGTATATATAGGTGTTTCCTCAGTAAATTTCCAACGTTCGAAAATGTCTTCCAAACTTTCCAGCGTTCGATTTTCTTCAACGTTCGAATTACCAACGGTATAAAAAAATTTCAAAAACAAATTTGTCTAATAACGTTTTAAAATTTTCTGAAGCTTTAAATGGGGCGGAGCTATTAAGTCCGCTCGACAACAGGCGTTAACTATACATACGCCGGGCTGGGGCGTTGATATAATCTTCGTCTCATTAGGGCGCAAAGTTTATGAACGCCTGGCGTGGGGCGTAAACTTTACCAACGTCCCATAGGGAGAACATTTCAGCAACGCCTCATTCAGGCGTAAATTATATACACGCCTCTTTGTGGGGCGGTGTCTTTACGTACGTTTCACAACAGGCGTAGTTTATATGCACGCCCGATGACAAACGGTGATTATACATCCTCTCCACTATATATAGTTTTGTTCTTGGTCCCAGACCAAATATGGTCCGGAATTTGGTTATGGTACAGCTTTTAATCTTAACTCCGTCCCACTACGTCTCTTCCCTGGACCATAATTATAGGTTTGGTCGTCTACTGCAGTTGCTCTAAGACATTTCTTTTCCCATCATCCCAGATTAACCAGCCACAAAAATAAACATGTGGTCCCCAAAATACTGTTCAAAAAAAAAAAAAACAAACAAGTTGCATTCAGTCAAAAAAAGAACTACACTGACTCTGCCCTTTTGGTTGACAATCTACTACATGCAGAAAAAAAGGAACAAAAAAAATTCACATCTACCTGAATAAACATATGAATACAAGCATTAAGGCATACTGGCGCCTTAATGCTTACATTTACTAGCTTGCAATGTATCAAACTCTCCTCCAGTATGAACATCTGGGTTTAGTTGAACTTACTCCCATGAAACCTAAATTATATCTGCATGACCCTGTCAAACCACAAAAAAAAACCTTCAACTCTCAATACCCACCTGGATTTTGGATGAAGGTAATCGTCTTTTTAGCCTTGGTATCAAACTTGGCATCGGTTTTCGATCGATGTCGAATCATACTGCGAAATTCCTTATTTCTAAAGTTTCTACATATGCACCTGTACTTAAACCTATTTATATTCTACCTGTTGGAATCTTGCAACAATAGAAGAAACGTCAGATGTACCAAACAATAAATATAAAGAATCGTATCAAAAAACTCTACAACGAACAAATTGAAAAGGGAAGAATCACAGGTTCAATAAGCTGTCCTTAACACATTAGTTCGCGGGTATACTCTGAAGTAATGCTAAACCCCAACGTGTGAAGATGTGTCCAGGATAAGACTTCCCGATATAACTTGAGTTAGCACAACGCAAGTTACCCATTCTTGAACTCAGCAACAGGGATGGAAGTAAAACGCCGCACACAAAAAAGAAACAAGAAGAAGAAGAAAAGTAGACCTAGAGATAGTCGATGCTTGTGTTTTGAAAACAGAATTTCGAGTCATATTTATAGGATGAGATACTTGCAAATCAAGTTAGGTTCTGCTTTTCTTCAAAAACAAGTAAAACTCGTAAAAGGAATTTCCCACGAATAAAACTCTTAAGAAGATATTTTTGGAATTAATTTTGTAAAGAAAAATTCGCCAAAAATAAATACTAGTAGAAGAGGAACTTGGTGCATGGTATACGCGCATGGGCATGGGTCGAAACATGTATTTTTACAACATTTTTTTACAAGATATCCATGAACACATGGTTATATAGTGGAGCACCTCTTTAGTTTCCACAATGTGGGACTGAAGGTTTCATTTCATTCACTCAAAAATGAGTGAGTATCCTTAAACCCTTAAATCATGAGATCAAACCACACCAAGACCAAAAATCCATTTATTAAATAACTCATTTTCTCCAACAACTTTATTGGTAGTCGAGTGCTTTTGCACGTGTTTGCAATGTATAATAAAAACAAAAGGCACTGGCAGAAGTTTTTATTGTGAAAGTCATATATTCGTGTTAATGTGAAACAGAAGATAAGAAGTCATGTATGAGAAAAGCTAGGTCTGTAGGTCGGTTGTGGGAATGCATGACTTCCATACCTTGGTTGATTTTTTGACTATAACAAAGAAAATGCGGAACACTTTAAGAGTGCACTTATGATGGTGGCAGATTTAGAATAAATAGGGAATGCCACAAAAATCTGCCTGCCTTTTTACTCACTCTCTATCTCTCCACTAATTTCATGTCAAAGTTTTCATTCAACAGTTTCTTAGTGGTATTAATAACATCCATGTTTGTACCTAGTATAAGCATATCATCAACATACAAGCATACAATCACACAGGTATCCTTGACAAGTTTAGTAGAAACACATTTATCAGATTCATTAATTCTAAAACCACTAAAAATCATCACGTGATCAAATTTCTCATGCCACTGTTTAGGTGCTTGTTTCAATCCATACAAAGATTTCTTCAGTTTATAAACTTTTTTTCACAACCTTTAACTACAAAGCCTTCGGGTTGTTCCATATATATTTCTTCATCTAATTCACCATTCAAAAACGATGTCTTTACATCCATCTGATATATCTCTAGGTTAAGGACAGAAGCTATAGCAATTAACATCCTAATGGAGCTAATTCCACTCACTGGTGAATATGTATCAAAGAAATCTATATATTCTATCTGTTTATAGCCTTTCGCTACCAACCTAGCCTTGTATTTTTCAATAGTTCCATTTATATTATGTTTTCTCTTGAAAATCCATTTACAACCTATGGCCTTAGACCCTGAAGGTAAATCTACAAGTTCAAAAGTATCGTTTTCTCGAATGGAATCCATTTCACTAGTTGAAGCTTCTTTCCACCACGGAGCTTCAGGACAAGTCATGGCTTATTTATAAGTCCAGGATCAGACTCGCCTAGGTATGTAATGCAACAAGGATAGGTTTTCTTAGTTTTAACCCTTTTACCTCTTCTAGGTTCTATTTCTGTTTCATCTTCCTCTAAAGGTAATGACTGACTGGTTGAAATTCTAGGGGATCATCTAAACATCTCTTTCGAGAATCACGTTTCATAGCAAATACATTCTCAAAGAACTCAGCATCCCTAGACTCCATGATAGTATTCAACCCTATGTCAGAAATTTCAGAACTCACAACCATAAACCTGTGAGCACTAGAATGCTCAGGATACCCTATAAAAACACAATCAACGATTTTGGGTCCTAACTTAGTTGTCTTAGGAGGAGGGATGGCCACCTTTGCCAAGCAACCCCACACTTTGAAGTAATCATAAGATGGTTGTCTACCTTTCCATAACTCATATGGAGTTTTATCTGATCCTATAAAG
This sequence comes from Papaver somniferum, assembly GCF_003573695.1. Lineage (NCBI taxonomy): Eukaryota > Viridiplantae > Streptophyta > Magnoliopsida > Ranunculales > Papaveraceae > Papaver > Papaver somniferum. Next base: position 52,810,374 of record NC_039359.1, on the reverse strand, counting down.
GGTACTCTGTTCAGGATGTAATTAGCTGAGAGGAGAGCCTCCCTCCACAAGTTCGAAGGTAATCCTGAACTAATCAACATGGAATTCATCATATCCTTAAGGGTACGGTTCTTACGTTCAGCTACACCACTGGATTGAGGTGAATAAGGGGCTGTAGTTTCATGTATTATGCTATGCTCTTCGCAGAAATTTCCAATAGGAATTTCATATTCACCACCACGGTCAGACCTAAAAGTTTTAATGGTGGCATTCAATTGGTTTTCAACTTCATGTTTATATATCTTAAAGGCTTTTAAGGCGTCGTCCTTCCCTCTAAGCAAATAAACATGACAGTACCTCGTATAATCATCTATAAAAGTGACAAACCATTTCTTACCACCTCTAGTTTGAACTGACTTCATGTCAACTACGTCTGAATGAATCAATTCTAAAGGTTTAGTGTTTCTCTGGACATTCTTACTGAATGATTTCTTAGCATACTTAGATTCTACGGAAATCTCACACTTATGACTTTTATCTAAAGTGAATTTGGGTATGCAGCCTACGCTAGCCATTTTATGCATTGATTTGTAATTGACATTACCAAGTCTACCATGACAAACATTCGATGACACACACATGTAAGCAGAAGAATCATTCAATTTCACTTCAGGACAGGTTACATTAAGTTTATAAAGACCCACAGTCTTATAACCCTTACCCACATAATCATTGCCTTTAGTTACTATAAGTTTTCCAGACTCAATTGAAACTTTAAAACCCTTATCATCTAAAACAGAACAAGAAACAAGATTTTTGCAGATGTCTGGAACATGAAGAACTTCATTTAATATGAGAGTCTTGCCAGATGTGAGCTTCAGGCCGACCTTTCCTTTTCCTGCAACCTATGATGCAGATGAGTTACCCATATAGAGTTTCTCGCCTTCCCCTACCCTCTGGTAGGAGGTAAACAGGTCTTTGTTCCCACAAACATGCTTGGTAGCTCCAGAGTCTACCCAACAGTCCATCACATTGGTCACCAAATTAACTTCAGACACTACAACAGAAAACTCGTCCTTGTTCTTTTCAACCAAGTTAGCATTATCCTTCTTGTCCTTACGATGTCTACAGTGAACTTCCATATGCCCAGTAAATCCACACGCATAACAAGCACCCTTAATTTTAGTAATGCTAGACTCTGGTTTTTGAAACATACCTTTCTTGGGAGGACCACGCTTAGAGTTACGATTATTACTCTCACCTTTTCCAGCTTTGGAAGATCTGTGTTCAGTCATATGAGCTTTGTTACTCATGTCCCTTGCAGAAGACACGTTCTTGTCCTTGTTGCACAACATCTCTTCCACTTGAATTTTCTTTCCCAATTCAACCATGTTGATCTCGCCATTTTCATGTCTTATCTTTTGCTTGTACTCAGACCAAGAAGATGGTAACTTCTCAATTACCGCAGATACTTGAAAAGTCTCATCAATGACCATACCTTCAGCAAGAATCTCATTAATGATCTGTTGAAATTCGAGGAATTGATTAACAACAGGCTTATCATTCGTCATCTTGAAGTCCATAAACTTCGCCACCAGAAATTTCTTGCTCCCTGCAGTCTCCGCTTGATACATTGCTTCTACCGCAGTCCACAAATCATAAACACTGAAATTTTCTTTAGCATTGTAAAAATAATACATCGCATCTTCCAAACCATTCATGATATTATTTTTTGCCAGAAAATTACACCTCTTGTTATACTCGATCGCCTCCTCAGTTAAACCTTCAGCATTCATCAATTCATCATGTGGAACAAGTACATAATCCAGTTCATGATGGCTTAGATAAAATAGCATCTTGGATTTCCATATCTTGAAATCCTTTCCGTTAAACTTCTGTGGTCTTTCAACGTCGTTCTTGCCCATTGTTACAAGGAATACTAATGTGTTAAGATTGTTGGAAACTTGCAACAATAGAATAAACGTCAGATGTACCAAACAATAAATGTAAAGAACCGTATCAAAAAACTCTACCACGAACAAATTGAAGAGGGCAGAATCATATGTTCAACAAGCTGTCCTTAACACATTAGTTCGCGGGTATACTCTGAAGTAATGCTAAACCCCAACGTGCGAAGATGTGTCCAGGATAAGACTGCCCGATATAACTTGAGTTATCACAACAAAAGTTCCCACTCTTGAACTCAGCAACAGGGATGGAAGTAAAACGCCGCACTAAAAACAAGAAGAAAAAGAAAAGTCGACCTAGAGATAGTCGCTGCTTATGTGTTTTGAAAACAGAATTTGGAGTCATATTTATAGGATGAGATACTTGAAATCAAGTTAGGTTTTGGTTTTCTTTAAAAAAAAGTAAAACTCGTAAAAGGAATTTCCCACAAATAAAACTCTTAAGAAAATATTTTTGGAATTAATTTCCTAAAGAAAAATTCGCCAAAAATAAATACGAGTAGAAGAGGAATTTGGTGCATGGTATACGCGCATGGGCATGGGTCGAAACATGTATTTTTCGTCCCACCCGTTTCACCCACATTGTTTTACAACGTATCCATGAGCACATGGTTATATAGTGGAGCACCTCTTTAGTTTCCACAATGTGGGACTAAAGGTTCCATTTCATTCACTCAAAAATGAGTGAGTATCCTTGGACCCTTAGGTCATGAGATCAAACCACACCAAGAACAAAAATCCATTTATTAAATAACTCATTTTCTCCAACACTATCAACAAATAAGCAAATTCTAAAAGACTTTGCAGTACAAAACACTATTTGTCTTGAGGGTGTGGATGTTATCCCGATGCATGAAGGAAAACAACATTATTTACCTTTTATGGGTCTAGAGAATACATTCTTGTCTGAAGAATCCACAGAATTGCCTGATAGTTCTGAAACTTGTATGCCGGAATTTCCACCAGGATTTGAACCAACAGCAGTAGCTATTACAGGTGATGCTTGTTCTACCAACCATAATGCTGCCATTGAGTCGTAGCCAGTAATTCCACTCAAACTGCGCAATGAACTAAAGCGACTAAGTATATCAGTTGAAGTTATTGCCTCTTATTCCTACAGGCCAAGAAGGTATGTTAACTCAAGGGAAAATTTTTGTTCAAGATGAGTTTAAAAATTCTAACTTGGAATGTTAGAGGTTTAAATTCGATAGTAGAAGAACGGTGGTTCATAAGATGTTACAGATGATTCGAGCTCCAATTATCATACTCCAAGAAACCAAAATGATTCAATGTACATCCTGGGACATTAAGTAGATATGCGGTTACAAGAATGTGGGTTGGACAATGCAACAATCTGTAGGGAGCTTAGGTGGAATGTTAATTATCTGGGATAGAGACTTGGTAGATGTAAATGACTCACTTGTTGCTGAGTATACACTCTCTGTACTTTGCACAAACAAACTTGATAATTTTCAATGGGTACTTACAAGTGTATATGGGCAAAACAATTCAGTCGATAGAAAAAACTTTTGGATTGAGCTTGACATGGTTTGCAGATACTGGTCAAATCTTTCTTAGTGTATTGGTGGTGTTTTAACACAATAACCAAGTGTTCTGAAAAAAAAGAATTGCAGGAAGATCACCAGAAGTATGAATAAGTTTAACAAGTTCATATTTGAACATGATCTCATTGACTTACCTCTCAAGGGCGCAAGATACACTTGGTCAAATGGTCAAGAAAATCCGGTTATGTGCAGATTGGATAGATTCCTTATTTCCCAATCTTTTGAACAACACTACCCTTTTGTTACCAAATTAGCCAAAGCAAGACCGACCTCATACCATATCCCACTCCTTTTAGATATTTCCGATCCCTCTTTGGGACCTAGTCCTTTTTAGGTTTGAAATCATGTGGTTCATGGAGAATGGATTCTTACAATTACTAGAAGATTGGTGGCTTTCTTTTTGTTTTGTAGGTACTCCTAGCACTGTGCTCTGGTTGAAGTTACGAGCACTTAAATAAAAGCTAAAAGTCTGGAACCAAGAGGTTTTTGGACATACCGATACAAAATTGAAGAATATTCTCTCTGAAAATTCAAACTCTTGATGGGCTGGCTGAAGATAGTATCCTTTCCGAAGAGGAGCGAGAGGTGCATCTTATATACAAGACAGACTTTGAAAAGATCACCAAATTGGAGGAGACTTCGTGGAAAATAAAATCAAATACGAAGTGGTTACATGAAGGCGAAAAAAATACTTCTTTCTTCATCAACAATGCTTCATCCAGGCGTAGATACAATAGAATCAGACAACTATACATCGGTAATGAATTGGTGTCTGACAGAAGCAGGTTGCAAGAACATATAGTAGGTTACTGCAAAACCCTTTTTTTTAGGAAGAAGTCATTCGACCTTGTCTAGAAGGGATTGAGTTTGATTCAATCACCTATGTAGAAGCCAATATCTTACAGGATTATTTCACGGAGGAGGGGGTTTTGCATGCTATTAGGGATTTAGGGAATGACAAAGCACCGGGACGGGATGGTTTCCTTATACTCTTCTTTCAGAAGTGCTGGCACTTTCTCAAGGGTGATTTTATGGGTACTGTGAATGAATTATGTACAACAGGTACTATCAACTCTAAACACAATTCTACTTTCATTACTCTTGTGCCTAAAAAAGATCATATTGAGACTATAAAGGATTCTAGAATTATTTGTCTGCTTACTAGTGTTTACAAGATTATTGCAAAAGTTTTAGCTACAAGTATGAAGATTCTTATGGATAAATTGATATCCCTTGTGCAATGTGCTTATATTGAAGGTAGACAAATCATTGATGGAACCCTTATTGCCAATGAATTGGTAGATTCAAGACTAAGGTCTGGAAATCCGGGCATTGTGTGCAAAATTGATCTTGAAAAGGCGTTCGATAGAATTAACTGGAGATATCTTGAGTTTGTACTTGTTCAAATGGGTTTTAGTAGGAAGTGGTGCAATTGGCTAAGGTATTGTTATTCATCTTCATTATTCTCGGTTCTTATCAATAGATCTTCATTTGGCTTCTTTACTAGTTCAAGAGCTGTTAGACAAGGTTTTCCGGTATCTCCTCTTTTATTCAACATTGCTATGAAAGGTTTTTCAAGATTTATGGATAGGTTTTCCGATATCTCCCCTGTGCAATGTGCTTATATTGAAGGTGGATAAATCATTGATGGCACCCTTATTTCCAATGAATTGGTAGATTCAAGACTAAGGTCTGGAAATCCGAGCATTGTGTGCAAAATTGATCTTGAAAAGGCGTTCGATAGAATTAACTGGAGATATCTTGAGTTTGTACTTGTTCAAATGGGTTTTAGTAGGAAGTGGTGCAATTGGATAAGGTACTGTTATTCATCTTCATTATTCTCGGTTCTTATCAATGGATCTTCATTTGGCTACTTTACTAGTTCAAGAGCTGTTAGACAAGGTTTTCCGGTATCTCCTCTTTTATTCAACATTGCTATGGAAGGTTTTTCAAGATTTATGGATAGGGCAGCTAATCAAGGACTTTTCAGTGGGTTTTCTGTTTAAGTATTGTAGTACACCAACTTCATTCGGATGATACAATCTTCTTTTTAGAGGTTAAAAAATAAGAGCTATATAACCTGTTTTCTGCATTGCACTGTTTCGAGTTCATAGCCGGCCTTAAGGTAAATACTTTGAAAACAAGACTTATTGCAGTGGGAGCAGTCCATGACTTACCTCTGTGGGCTGAGGAACTTGGTTGCGTTGTTGACTGCCTTCCTTTTATGTATTTGGGAATTCCTCTTGGAGCTAAGTCTGGTTCCATAAGAATTTGGGATCCAATTATTGAGAAATTCGAGGCTAGACTTTCATTTTGGAGTCGTATTTCATTGTCAAAGGGGGGGAAACTTGCTATCTTGAAGTGTATTCTTTCTTCTCTACCAACCTACAATTTTTCTCTTTTTAAAGCCCCAATCTCGGTTATTAAGATTCTTGAAAAGAAAATACGGAATTTCTTATGGGAATACAAAGAAGGTACAAAAACTTCCCATTTGGTTAATTAGGATATTGTGCGTGCAACTAAGGAAAGAGGAGGTCTGGGTGCGTGCAACCTTAATCTTATGAATTTAGCAATGTTGGCTAAATGGTGTTGGCGTTATGGAGTGGAGAAGAACAAGCTTTGGTATAAGATCATAGAGGACAAGTACGGGAATGAATACTCCAATTGGATACCGGGTAAGGTTAAACAACCATATGGAGTGTCTTGTTGGAGGGCTATTGTTGAATCTGCAAGTCTCATTAGTGACCATTCGGCCTTATTCCTTCATTCAGGAACAATCATTACTTTCTGGAATGATTGTTGGTGTGGACAGCGACCATTAGCCTCTTCTTTTCCTAATCTTCTCAGGCTGTCTAGGAATAAAAATGCACACATTACTGAAAATTTTTCTAATGAGGGCAACTGGAAGTTTGACCTCAAGAGGGTACTTACAATTTAAGAAGCTCAAGAATATGATGTTCTCATCACTGCCATTGGAGACACCCCCCTGCTCGTGATGACCTGACAGACACTAAGAGGTGGAAATTGCATCCTTCAGGAGTATTTTATGTCAAATCATTGTATTCGTAGTTGATAGCGGAACATGGGCTGTCAAACTTCCCTTCCCAATTCATATGGCAACCTGCTATACCTCCAAAAATTTGCTTTCTGATGTGGTGTTTAGTTCACGGAAAGTTGAACACAATAGATATGCTTCAACGGAAAGGTATGAACCTTGATAACAATTGTTCTTTGTGTGCAGGAGGAGAGGAATCACAAGACCATCTTTTCCTGCATTGTAAAATTGCATATAAAATCTAGTGTAACGTAACACCAAGTGCAGGTTGGAGTTGGGCTCTTCCAGGATCAATGAGGACATTGGCAGAGACTTGGCATTCATATCACATTTGGAAACTACTCCCGGCAGCAATCGTTAACACGAATTGGAGAGAACGGAATTGTAGAAGATTTGAAGAAAATTACATCTTCAAAACTGATGATGATCTTATTTATGAGATCAAATCTTCAATCCTGTTATGGGCAGCGGCTGCGGGACATCGAGTTCACTTGAACTTCTCAAATGCTGTGTTATCTAATTGGCAAGCCATATTCATGTAATCTTTGTTTTTGTACTCTGTTTTCCAGTTTCATACCACCGGTAGACCTATGTGTACATTCCATCTTCTATTTATAAATCTTCCTTTCCATCAAAAAAAAGTATGAATTTTCCCAAGGCCCACTAGTGTTTGTTTAGCGGCTAACATTAGCAAGACCTTCTGAATTTAAAAGCTCCACGCATGTACAACCATTCTCCGTGAATTTAAAATTCCGTATATAAGTACCCAGATTCTCAAAATGTTGTCAAAAACAAACAGAATCTTCAGACACCCCAAGACATTCTCTAGTAGGATTAGGAAAAAAAGGTTCAGAACTAAAATCCATACTTCACTTTTTTTAGTTCTGAGGATTCTGTTTGTTCTGAAGGTTCAGACACCCCAAACAAAATCTATAATAAAATTAGGACAGAATCTGTTATGATTATGCTCTCGCTATAGGCACATTGAGTTCAAAGAAACTCCAAATATTTTCAATAGTTTTAGACTAAAAAAAGGTACGTAGAGCCGTGGAGGAGAGTTTGATACATTTGCAAGCTAGTAAATGTAAGCAGTTTCGATGCAGAAAAGCATTATGCAGAAGGCTCGTGCCAGTTGGGCACTTGAGTAAACTTGAACCAATTAGGTTCGATCCAGGTGCTGTTTGTAGGCCAGCCCTCAGTCTCATAAAAATTCTTACAAGAATGCGTACCTCCAAAAGAGTCATAATTACCCGTTTCAAGTGAATCGAACACAATCCCTTCTCCATTCACAAATATAGTCTAGGAAAATATATTTTTCTCTCCGTTCAACTACTTGGAGCGATGGCTGAGAAACAAGTGGTGTGGCTGATGAAAAGCATATGCTTTCCCGAACTTCCAACTTCAACACAGTCCATAACGGGGCTATCCAGCTTTTCTTAAGCTCCCAATTTCACTAATAAAACATCTTCTCAACCTCTCCACCAGGAAACTTGGATACGGATGGTCGAGCCGCTAGAATGGAATGAGATAAGAATTTCTGAAGATTTTTCCTTTCCACTAACTTACATCTTTCATGGGGCGTCCATAGAACTTTCCAAGTATTATCCTCCAAGTTAAATGCTCCTAAAGTCCAATATAATCTACACAATAAATTTCATACCTGTTTTTCCTCTCAATGAGTAGACAATGACTGTTCATTCTTGACAATGATCAATGACAGAAACTATACAGTCTGTGGAGGTCGGCAACCAACAAACATAAATGCTCGAATTGTTTTACTGACTGAATGAAAATGCATGTAATCAAGATTATCCCAAGGACTTGTTTCTTCAAATCCTCCATCCTTCTCATTCGAATTATAACTTAGAACAACATAAGTCCACACATAAGATATAACTTACCTTTAAAACAACAGAGAGAACGCTACCATGCACACACGTACATTTTGCTATCCAATGTTAAATGCCAAACAAAGATCATGATCGAAATCATCTCTTCCTCGAAGAAAATGGAATGAACCCGTTGGCTCATCAGCAGCAATATTAGGTTAACCAATTGTACAACTAGTACTAGTTCTAGGAGGGGATGGTATAACACAGTCTAGCAGATCATATTCATACCGTTTACGGTACCAAGGTAGTAAATTAGGTAACTGAACAATCTCTAATGATGCAAGATTCCACAGAAAACAATCTCCAAAATCCCAGTTCGGGGCATAATGATATTTTGGATTATCACAAATAACAATTAGCCAGCCTTGATGAGAATGCTTTTGCCAATAATACTTCTGTTGTTGTGTTACAAATATTATAGAACTTGAGTTTGTTTCTTACCTTTTACTTGATAAGGAAAGACATGTGAAGGTGCTGTCTTTGGTAATGGCTAGTTGAATAATCGAGGTGGAAAGAGGTGAAGAAGGCTGGAAATCTGAAATTGAGAAAGGAATACAAGCTACAAAACCATGAATTGGAAGCAGAATTCTGTTGAAAGGATTTCCAACATAATCCTAAAGTGAAGCATCCATGGAAATACTCATTGAAAATTAAATTCATCTGGAAAGTCACTTCTGCATTGGAAATTCAAGCAAGTGCATAAAAAAAATGCATTCAGTAATTAAAATTTATTCAAGCTCAAGATTGGCTAAAAGAGCTAAAAGGGACAACAAAGAATACACTTGCAAACTACAAAAAAGATAGTCGAAAAAAGAACTCCTATGTTTATGTTTAAGTGGTAGACCTTCGCAAACTTAGCATTGTAGTATTTGATCTCAAAAGTACTGATAATCATCTTCAACAATGTAAATATAGGATCAATCTACAGATTACGAAATATACCTTTCAAAATGTAGTTTTATTTTCTTCCCTTGGAGATAATTGTCAGTGTTGGCTTTACTGTAAACGGTGAGCATCCATGTTGATTCTGAAAAGATTTTTTGCTAGAAGTGATGTAGTACATCTTTCTCTATATCAACTCTCCAAGTTGATCCATTATTTTTGTATCAACAATGATTGTTGATCCCTTGAGTTCGTATCAACTGTGACTGTTGATCCTTTAAGATTGCATCAACTATAACAGTTGATCCAAGCGTCTGTTTTTAGTTTCCGTACTTTACAAGTCTTTCCTTTTCTAGTTTAAGTTAAACTCTTTCGCTTTAGTCGTTTCTTGTGAGCCTATATAAAGGGTGAGTCTTCTTGTTTAGAGAACATCTTATTATTGAATATTATTATTATCAATTACAACTTATCTTGATTGTTTTCAATCAGATTTATCTAAGTTTCTGATGGAACTTAAACTCTCTTCGCATCCCCAACAACTAGTTTGCTGTCACCTCTATCACTTTTTTTTGTGCCACACTAGTTGGTATCAGATACATCGTTTTTATATTTTTCTCTAGAAACAGATCCTTTACACAGCTTCCGTAACAACTCAATACCCTAAATTTTCACACACTCTACATTTTCGTTTCAGTGGGAGAAAAGTTTACACAACCTGATATTGATGCACTTGTCAAAGCACTTTCGAAACCATTATCAACATCCCTCATCACAGAGCTTAAACCAGAAATTGAAACAAGTAACTCTTGTATCGTAGAAAAGAAACTTGAATCACATGAACACTATCTTATTAAGTTATTGAAACACATGGGTCTAGATGAGGAAGGTATGCCAGGTTTAACTTATGATAAGGTTGTCAATATTGAAGAAAAGAAATCAGGAGAAACAAAAGACGATGATGCAACTAAAAGTAAGAAGAATCCTTTTGTTCAAAATAATTTTGTTCCAGAAGAAATTTCCAAGTTTCTTACGTTCACAAAACAATTTGAGAGCTTTCTTAATAGTCCTTATAAGAAACCTGCAACTGTGATAATAAACAGTGATGAAGATGAAGACAAATCTGAAGCAGAATTATAAAAACTGGGAAGATGAAAGAAGATTGAAACCTAATTCTTATGGGTCTTTATCAGATATAAATTGAAAGCTGATATACCCAACTTCCATGGTGATTTAAATATAGAAGAATTGTTAGATTGGTTTTATGAAGTAGAGTGGTTTTATGGAGGTACCTGATTCTTCTAAAGTTAAACTGGTTGCATATAAAATGAAAGGTGGAGCTGCAGCTTAGTGGGACAAACTTTGTGATGATCGTAGAAAATATCTCAAACCTACTATACGTACTTGGAAAAGAATGAGAGACCTATTAAGAGATAAGTTTTTACCTAAAGATTATATGCAACAATTGTTTCTCAAACTGCAAAACTATCGACAAGGAGCTAGGTTAGTTTTAGAATATGTAGATGAATTTTACAGTTTAGTTGCACGTAACCAACTGAATGAGACTGAAGAGCAGTTAGTTGCGCGTTTTATAGATGGTTTGAATAACTTAATTCAACAGGGAATTAAAATTTAATTAGGAAACCCTAAACTTGGAAAACACTCTACCAAACCGTCATACAAGTTTCCTAATCCTATTAAACCTTGTAGATATTCCAAACCCGAAACTGACCTTTAGCCACGGTTTTGACAGCATTAGATCACTGTTTTCTGCTGCAAAACTGTTACCTAAAGTCTATTTTCAGCCATATGGTTTTGTATATGGAACAAAACCCCAATAATCACCACCTTTTGTGACGTGAAAAAACCTTCGTCTTCACTCCAACAAATCATGAATGTTTACCACCTTATACAAGGCCATCCTCGCGGACATCATCACTAGCACGAATCAAAATTGTCTTGTACATTGAGTTCTTTGCACTTGCACCACCGGAATCGCTATTTGTCGATCTTCTAGCATCACCACAAACCACTTATTCATATAATTTATATAAGTTTCTGCATGACTTGTATCAAACTACTTCGTCGCCATGATCACTCATCATTCCCCCTTTTGTAGAATATTTCTTCTTCGAAACATGTCTAAAACTTGATATTGTTTGAACTGAGCCATCAACAATTCCAGACGGACTTTACTAAGTCCAAGAACCAACAATCTTGAGTCATCCTCCATGTAGACAAAACATGCTACAATCTTCATATGTTGTGTGTGAACGATTATCACCTAGCACCACCATGATTCAAAACATTCTCTTGACAATATTTGGAGACGCCAGTTGAACCCACCAACGGTCTTCTCTTATAAAGAAAACACCTTCAACACGAATCACAGTCACATCAAGCAAAGTTGTCGAATCTTTCTTGATGTCGTCCCATTATTTGTTCGATCTTGATTTACACATCATCTTCATGATCTATATCGTTCCGCTACGAACCAAGACTTTCCTTCTTTGAATCCTCTTGTTCAAATTACTGAATCACTGCCATCTTTATCCACGCTCACCGCACCAATTTTCGGGAAACCGAGGTTACGTTCATCTCGAACCGACATGTTTCCATAGAAGTTAATTCCATGAAATATCCTACTTAGATAACTTAGCTCGAATCCGTCTCTTACATCTTTAGATTAGCATGATCGAATAATACAAGCACGAATATATGATCAATACGATAATAGACAATAACACACACACAAAGATTACGTGGTTCACCTTTGTAGGATACATCCACCGCCAAAACCACCCCGAGAATCTCCATTATCATAACAGGTTATTACATCATCACACATCATATAATCAACTAGTTATATAACCCACTAGCGCTAAACATTAGAAACAACAAGACATATTACGAAGAGTTTACCTCTTCCTTTGTTCTTCTTCTTCCATAAACCTCCACCGCCATGGTTGCTTCGACTTTAGACAAGAACATGAAGAACATCGTGAATTATAGCTTCTCCCATACGAACCCTAGAAACCCTAGATTTCTCCCATACCCGTTCTCACTACAAGTATCTCTTCTCACATAGATTTTGTCCCATCACCAACCATCGTAAGACACAAATGTTGTGACCCAATATCTCTCATAAAGAGAGGATTCTACAAGAGAATGGTAATGGTCGTGGAAAATGAGAAAGGAAATAACAAAAATCCATACCAAACGGGACACGTATGAAGAAAGCTCGCCATCTTTCCGGTGGAGGGTAGACTCAAAAGCACTTGGTGTCATGCTCCTCAAGTAGTACGGAGTCATGGTCGCCTCACTAAGCCTCTTCTCAGAGAAACTGTCCGATGAATCAAGAGATGCTTGCAGGAAAAAACTTTCGTCCATGCTGCCAAGGCTTCCAGCACTTGAAAGCTTTCGCAAGGAGTTACCTCCCTAGCCCTCCTACATATAATGCGGAAAGTCCAATAATTCAGAATGGAGAAACAAAATAGTTCACGGACCCGTTCCGATGAAGTCTGTTAAGCTTTAAGCCCAATTTAAAGTCTTATAATTTTTTTAGTATAAATAAATACATGATGTTCTTCTCTACTCCTCGAGGGAAAACCCTAAGTTTAAGTATGGATAGATTGATTCTTCTTGTTAAGAGCATGCAGATTGATGATGAAAATATGGATAGCTTGATTCTTCGTGTTAAGAACATGCAGCTTGATGGTGAAACAATGGATATCTTGATTCTTCTTGTTGAGCGCATGCAGCTTGGTGTGGATATCCCATCTTTTTCAGCGGAGGTATTGTACGATCTTCTTTCGTCTCCCATCATTAAAACCGGTACATAAATTCAGGTGTGTATCAAAGTTCTGGAATTCTCTTTTATCTGAACCATCTTTCATTAACAAAATATCCAAAATTCTCATCAGTAAAATCCCATGGATCGTCATGTATGATCCCTCAAACCTACAAGTTCAACTCTATCAGAATCAAGATACGCACAAATTCATAAACGGTCGTGATGGTGGTTTATCCTTTAATTTACTATTAGATACAAAACCATTCAACCAGCGGAAGTTACAAAAAATATGCATTTCAGATTCATGTACCAACGGTTTAGTACTTTATTCACCATACAGTTCGGGTTATCAGCTGCAGCATTCAACAGATAAGAATCATAACACGTACTTATGCATATGCAATCCCCTGACAAAACAACGGGTCTCCCTCCCTCCTAGACCACATAATGGTAAGAAAGGATGTTATCATTACTGCACCAAATTGGTATGCGAATCATTGTCGTTTGTTCAATACAAAGCTAGTGACAAAACATCTAGGTGACCAACTTTATGGTACAAAAAATCCAATCATATTATTTTTAATAAATTAAAACAGTTTCATTAAAAAGTGGCACAAAAAGCAAATTTAGTTTTTGTTACTTTAAGAAAAGCCAAACATACCCTTTTTAGCTTTTCTTCTTCTTCTTCTCTCCTTTCTTTTTTTCCTCTTTCTTCCATCTCCTTCTCCCCACCACCATTACCACCAGCAGCAACAACAGATCTCCATGAGCACCAGCAGCAACACCTCCGTCACGTCCACGAACACTTTCGTCTCCTCCACGAACACCTCCGTTCTCCTCCACAAACACCTCCATCTCTTTTCAATTATTTTATTTTCAGATCTATCACCAATAGTAGCTCCGCCACCACCAAACCAGCCGCTATGTCCACATCTGTCACCAACAACACCTCTATTTCATCCACGAACACCTCCTTATCTTTTCTTCTAGTTTTTTGTTCAGATTTATCACCAACAGTAGCTTCGCCACCACTAAACCACCTGTTATGTCCAGATCCGCCACCAATAACACCTCCATCTCCTCCATTAACACCATCATCACTACTTCAGCCTCCTCCTTCTATCATCTAAAACCACAAATACCTTCAAATCCGCCACCAACACCTCATCCTCCTTTTATCCTCTACAATCAACACGGTACTTGCAGATCCGACCTCCCTTCTAATGTATCATTACCAGCAAATGATGATTCATCTTTATCGTCGAAATCAATATTTGTGTTGGGGAAATGACAGATTTATGTTGAAACCAAAATTGGTTTCATCAAATTCTGACAGTTTTGGTTGGTGAAAAACAGTAAGTTCATGATGAAACCAAATTTGGTTTCATCATAAACTTGCCTATTTTCTACCATAAAACCAAATATTTTAATGATGAAAATTAAGTTTATGATGAAACCAAATTTTGGTTTCACCTGATTTTTGTCTAGTTTATTCGGCCTGACTTGGAAGACGGGTTGTTTGGTTTCATCGTTGAAGTTATGTTGGTGAATGACAATATGTGGGAAAATGATGAAACCTAATTAGGTTTTATCGTATTGTTTCTCATTTTGTTGAATATTCATCTCTATGAAACCAATTTTTGATGGTGAGACACAGGTGGATTGTTTTTTGTTGAAACTAATTTTAGTGAGGAGGTAATGGTAGTGGTGGTTGTGGCAGCGATGGATTCTTCTTTCTTCCTTCTCCTTTTCTTTTATGATGAAACCAAATTTTGGTTTCACCTGATTTTTTTCCTATTTTATTCGAACTGACTTGGAAGTCGGTGTGTTTGGTTTCATCACTGAAGTTGTGTTGGTGAAATGACTATGTGGAAAAATGAATTAGGTTTCATCGTATTTTTTCATTTTTGTTGAATATTATTCTCTATGAAACCAGTTTTTGATGATGACAGGTGGATTTTTTTTTTTATTGAAACTAGTTTTAGTTGAGGAGGTAATGGTAGTGGTGGTTGTGGTTGTGGTGATGGTGGTTGTGGCGGCGATGGGGGTGGTGCAGTTGACGGTGGTAGCAGGTTTCATCTTATTGTGTTTCATTTTTTTCTTCTTTCTTCCTTCTCGTTTCTTTTATGATGTATCTAATTTTGGTGAAACCAATTTTGGTTTCATCATTTTTTCTGTTTGGTTTCATTATTTTTTTCTCATTTTGTTGAATATTGATCAATGTAACTCATTTTTTGTGGCGGTGGCGGCTGGTGGGTGGTGGCCAGTGATAATGGCCAAATCGAACAGACAACGGACTATAAAGCTATTCGCAGTGTGTGGCTGATTGATCAACATGACCACGCTAATGGATTCAAGTGGCAAATTGTGCACAAGAATATCGAACTCGAGGGTTATAGATCATCAAAAATAGAGGCCTTCTATATGAATCCGGTTGATCCAAATGTTATCATCATTGTCGAGAATAGATTCTGTCTTGCGTACAACATTACAATGAGACCGAAAAACGGATAGATAAGTCGCAACCAATTTTGATCACACCCAAGCCAACAGTGATTCCTCCTTTGTTCAAGTGACAACTCCTTTCTCATTTCTCTGTGCTTCATCACTAAAAATGGAATTTAGTGTAATATCTCTTTAAATGAAATCCACATGCTAGTTTCTTTTCAGCTGTCTCTTCTTTGTCTGACTTTTTGTTTTTGTGTTTTATCGAAGTAAAAGTAGACTCTCAAGACCACGAAACCAAACCCGCCCAAGAGCCCAGCTCGCCATCGCTAATGGTCGATTATCTCCAGCTTTTTCCTTCACAAGTAAAAATGAACACCAGAAAACTGAAACTGTTTTGAGTGTCCAAAGGATACACACTTAAAATTGTTTTTATACAATTGGTATAATGAACATCTCAGTTTGTAGCTAGAGTTAAAGAGCTGTAACCGACATGGGAAAATTGAACAAAAAAGAGAAGATATAAATCTTACGTAACTACCAGTATTCATATTCAAGGAAGAAACACACAAATCTTCTAGGCCTATTGTAGAAAAAAACAGCTTTAATCAAACTTCATCTATAAAATGAGTTGGTACAGTGCACAATCAAAAAGGGCAGCTCTGTCCACTAAACAATGGGAGGTGGATTTGACATTGTTTTGCAATCATCCGAATGCTAAACCTTTCGAAATAAAAAATCTGATTTCTTAGGAACCAAACCTCCTTTACCAGCAATAATATTCTTGAAGCTTGCTTTGTTATAAATGAATGTTGCCCTCAAATTACTCTATACAGATGGGCTCCAGCTGTACTTCTGTATACAATGCCTTGGATTGTTTTGATGCCAGTTTTGACACAGTTTTGACACCATTGGAAGGTTCAAGCGGCACCAACAGAAGAACTCAATATTTGAATCTGTTAACATAGGAGGAAGCAAAGGGTTACTGAAAGAAAACAAAAATCGCAAAACATTTAAGAAAAAGTTATGCGTGTATAGTACCTTATTTACAAGCAGGTTTACTTGTTCTCGATACATCTCTTTCACATCCATGATATCAGCACGAAGTTCTTCCAGCTACACAAACGACCAAGAGGATTAGGACCTGATACTCCAATGCCACCACTGCTTAAAAGATGATTTGATGGCCGATTATTTGTGATGTTTACCCCTCAGCATGTAACTAAGCCTCAAATACACCATTCAGCCTCATTAAAAGATGGTTGAAATATTAACACAGAATAGAAATGTATTACCTCTTCATCACGCTCACCCATTAGCTCAAGTGCTGCAGAGTGCCTTCGTCTAAGGGCTTCAAGCTCTGTTCTTAAACCAGGCAAAATAGCAGCCTCTGATTTCAACTTTTCAACCTGCACATCATCAGAGAGTATACTGTTAGATGATATCACAAGGTGGAGCAATTATAAAGTCAATGTGTGCACGTACTGACCTCTGCTGTCATTTTGACCAACTCCTCAGCAAGAGAGTCGCGAATAGATTCCAAGGATGCCTGAAAGAGTACATAGCATAGAAGTCAATGGACAGAGGTAGCAACAAAAAGCCCCAATCTTATGACTTTTATCTTGCATCGAAAAGAAGTTGCCTAATAATGAAATTTCTATACATGAGTCACATAACTAGTTAAGTAAAACAACAATGACCTATTTTGAGCATCTGAAGCACACAGCAACAAACATGTCTAAGTAATGAAGTAATGGCAACAAGCAAAAGAAGGTATGAAAAAGAATCTTATTATGAGCTAATCAACAGCCTCGCTGTATGCTAACAAGAACCTCGACCAGTTCAGGAGCTGGCAAGAACAGAAACTAAATTCTTCTACGAAATAACATAACCTACCACCCCAAGTAACTAACTTGTGATATAACTTTGGAGCTGAACCCTGGAATCAGGGCACAAGAATGTGATACCATATGCTAAGACCACTGCCTAGTTTTATAATTTATTAAGTATTAGACTATTAGTGTATTACACATGCTGTTCCGCAAACTAATATTTCCATAATCCTAGTTACTCTGTTCCTTAACAGAAGATTAATAAGCTTTTATTGACCCAAATATAGGATTCTCGATTAACTTGTAATGATCGTAATAAATGAGAAAGGAAATAACAGAAACCCATACCAAACGGGACATGTATGAAGCAAGCTCGCCATCTTTCTGGCGGAGGGTAGACTCAAAAGCACTTGGCGTCATGCTCCTCAAGTAGTACGGAGTCATGGTTGCCTCACTAAGCCTCTTCTCAGAGAAACTGTCGGATGAATCAAGAGATGCTTGCAGGAAAAAACTTTCCTCCATGCTGCCAAGGCTTCCAGCACTTGAAAGCTTTCGCATGGAGTTGCCTCCTACATAAAATAGGGAAAGTCCAATAGATCAGAATACATAAAAACGGTAATTATGAAGGGGAAAAAAGGTTTTAGACCTGAGTAATATAACCAAAGAAAATCCACCAAAAATTTACCATTTTCAAGATAAGTATTAATGTTTTTGTTTGTAGGAGATTGATCAGGTACAGAAGATTGAAGACGAGACTTCCTTTCCAAATCTGATCTAGCTGTTTTCTCCCGTTCTAATTCCTGTAAAACATAAAAATAAAAATAGGCACCAATATCAGAAATCTCGTGATAGTAGCAAACAAAAACAACAAGATTCTGGAGACAGTATGCAAGAATAATGTACATGGTATGCATAGACACCCTAAGTCAGCATACTGAAAACTACCTGCTG
Organism: Papaver somniferum; assembly: GCF_003573695.1. Lineage (NCBI taxonomy): Eukaryota > Viridiplantae > Streptophyta > Magnoliopsida > Ranunculales > Papaveraceae > Papaver > Papaver somniferum. The sequence continues at coordinate 52,792,016 of NC_039359.1, read as the reverse complement.
CAATAGTTCCTTGTCTGACATTAGATCCATCAGTTCCTGTCTGTGTTTCTTCTTGTGCTCCTTGATTTCTTCTTCAAGTTGATTGACACGAACTTCATAGGTGGCAACTGACTCTTGTGCTGCCAGATATTCCTGACGATTTTCAGATGCTCTTTGTCTCTCCTTTTCAAGAGATCGACTTAACTGTGTTTGCTCGGCTCTAAGACATGAGATCTGAAACACCGAGTACATGTAAGCAAATAATTAAGAAACCATTTACAAAATTATTCAACTAAATTAATTGAGAAACCTGCGCCTCAAGAACAGCCATTCGAGATATGGTTTGAGAAAGGCGTTCATTCATTGCTCTCTCATTTTCCTCGGCTGCTGCTGCTTTGGCCTCTGCCTCCTGTATATCAAATAGTAAATGTAAGCCAGAATAGAGATATGAAACGATACTTGCATATAAGGCCACCAGCAATAATCAAAAATACTGTATGACCTGGAGTCGAGAGTTAAGGGATCGCTCCACACCAGCCCAAGCTTCTGCCCTTCTCGCGGTTGTCTCCTGCAAGCATTGATCAAATACACAAAGCTCAAAGCCCATCTTTCTCTCAGCATAATTTAAGTGGGTGTACAAATCCTTATGAACGAATTTCATGACTACAGTGTCACGGGGACAGAAGAAAAAGAACCTGCATAGCTTCTATCTGCCTCAAAAGTGGCCTCGTAGACTCAGGAACTTGCGTAACCAGCTCCTCGCATCGACGCTCACTTGCCTACAAACAAAATGTAAAATAAAACCCGGCATCAATAAATTTAAACAGCATTAACATAGGAAACCAGTAGAAAGTCAGGAGGTTAAACTCACTTGATAGCGCTTTTGAAGATCATCAATGTCTTTACGGAACATGTCTTCTTTGAATGCTGCCTAGTATGTCAATTATAAATTAATCAGATTATAGTGCTTAGGATAATTTTGGGATAACAGATGTGTCCAACAAGCATTACCTGTTGTTCCGTTCTGCTTAGAGTTTGCCTCAATTCTTCAAGTGTTTGAATCAATGTACTTTGACACTCCTCTGATTCTCTCAGACGACTCTCAAGCTCAGACCTAGCCTCTCTGTTCGCTCTAGCCTCTGCCAATGCTTCAGCCTCCTTGGCAGCATTTAAAGCATTAGTGTAAAATTCTTTTTGAGCTGCAAGTTCAGATTGATGTTTCTCTATGATTTCTTGCAGATACTTTTCGGTCACTGCCTTGTCTTTTTTAATACTCTCCACTTTGTTCTCTTCTCCCTGAAAAATACAACATGAAAAGGTATAAGACCGGTAGCAGTCACAATAAAGAAAACACTATGCAGAAGAAGAAGCAGATGACAAAGGATATCCATCTATACCTGAAGCTTCGTAACTAGCCCTTTCTTTTCTTCTTCAAATTCTCGGATCTAGCTTCGACAGAAACAATACGGGAAACAATTAAAATGTGAAGATAGTAATAAAATTATCTTCCTTTTGGTTGATTCCTGAGCAGCTTGCTTTTTAGAAATGAGCAGAATCAAAAGGACTGGTAGCTCACCTGTGCCCTTAATTTCCTGATGGTTGATTCCTGAGCAGCTTGCTTTTTAGAAAGCTCCTCACCTGAGAAGAAAGAACTGAATTCAACACTCAACTCTAAAAAAAAATGGTCTATGCTAATTTCCATAAATCAGTCAAACTGAGATACACCCAACTTTACTTTAATAACTAAATGATAGTTGGTTTGAGAACCGAAATATAAATAACATATAAAGACAGATATTGTCATGTATAACTTCAGAACCCACCTTCAGCCATAACTTGAGTGATGATCTCATCTTTTTCTTTCAAAAGAGCAGCAGCATCACTTTTTTTATTTTGTTCTCTCCTTAATGTATCTCTTTCCCTGGTAAGAGCATAGACCTGACATACAAAGTGTCAATCATACATTTGATTCGGCTATAGAGGACTGGAAAAAATAGACCCATACGAGAAAAAAAAAGTGAACCAAACTATTTGATTAGACAAATTTATGGTAAGTAACATATGCATAAGATTTTAAAAACCACGAAATTTTTGCAATTGTTAACTACAAGTAAATTGAGAAATATTATATGATATCAGCTCAAAGGTGGTATAGAGAGTTCAGATACATTTCAGAAGTACACTTCATAAAAAGAGGACCTAATTGATAGAAGGGTGGACATGAAATGACTAATTACGAACTGCCGGGAGAGAAGGCCAACACACAAGGTGTAGATAAAAGACAAGCTTTTTAGATTTTGATAAAATTTGAATCATTTGAAGAACTACATTACCTTCCTTTCAAGAGTTGCCACTCGTTGATGGTATTCCTCTCTAAGTGCCTCAGTTTCTGCCTCACTTGATCTTCTCTGTACATAAACCTCAATATTAGCAGACAGGAAACTACAATCATTCGTCTGAAAGACTGTCAACATTCAACATGCAGCTAAGTATCAAATCATGTCAGATATGGCCTCATTCATCAATGAAATACTATAAGTCAGGATAGTTTCAATAAATTTGCCAGGTTAGATTTGACTCTTTCTCACCCATAAGCCAGACAATGCATTGATTAGATACCTTAAATTCATTCAAAATGTGAAGGGTTCTTTTTCCCATGACAACCTACGTATTGTTCATATGGGCCTACTTGTACTAGTTATCAATTATCAACTTATTCCTATTCGACTGCATTTGTACTAGTTATTAATTATCAACATGAAAATGAAGTCAACAATACTAAAAATAAATGTGTGTTCTAGCATATCAAGTTTGCAAGATTAGAGTTCAGTTTGTGTTGAACCATGTTACAAGCAGAAACTCTATATTTCTAATTGCTACATTAGATATGGTTAATACTCAATTAGCAGGACATGCCTATTCTCAAACCAACAATGAAGAGCAACTTTGCAAGAACACCAGCAGCCAAGAAAAGAAGAAAAAGGAAAAATGATGTGGTGTGTTTACGTTGAACATTCATGACAATTTCAACCAAAATCCACAGAAGTAAGCCAAGATTAGATGGGACTACGATGACAGGTGCCAAATAAAAGGGGAACCATATATAGTCCTTCAAATATTGATAGGCTCTTGTACTTGAGTATTTCAAATGCATTTGCCCATAATTCTTTCCAAGAATGTGCAGTATTGAAACAGTACCTACCTTCAGATCCTCTGTAAGAGCCTTTAGGTGCTCATTATCATTCATCAATCTTGCAATTTCATCAGCTTTTGCCTGGTAAAATATTGAACAATTATAAATTTCAGAGAGTTGTAGAAGTTACAGAAAAAGGTCAAATAACTTAAAGTAGCAGTATATATCACTGAATATAAAGCAAGCCAAGATGAAAACGACGAGAAGAAAGTTTGTTTCAATAAGAGAGATATCAGAAATTTGATGAAATACATTAGAGGGTTTATATGTAAGACTAAAGAGTGGAAGATATATAATTGTCTAAGTGAATACTTGAATTCACGTCTATGGATTACATATGCAACAAGCAAAATGCTACAAAGAAAGAAAATGTTTGTTGGATAAATTTATAGTTGGAGATTTCACTCTGTTTTACGTACTCTTCGGTGTTTCTGGAATATGAGTGTGTTACTTGTTATAATTGATCCTATTGATTGTACATAGAATAAGTCTGTCATCTCGATAGAGATGGTTCTACCCCATCAAAAATTTGTTCAAGAAAAATTTGAACTACGATGCAAAAGGTAAAATAGTGGTATTGATAATAGAGCATAAGACTGATTTAAGAAGTATGAAGCACCTGGGACTGTCTAGCGGCCCCTAGCAATGCAGCTTCCATCATTTTTAGTTCTGTCTTCAATGTCTCAATTTCAAGCGCAGCATCTACAAGGTCAGACACATTGGAAACTGTGCTTAATCGTTGATCTTTGTTATCAGCCTCCGTGACATTGGCTTGCATGTGCGCTCCAATAATGCTGGTATTCAGATCAACCTCTCGACCCTTTACATCAATAGAATCGGTGTTTGATACATCTTCATGAGGTACCGATACAGCAGCCATATCCTGTTCCCTGTCTGTGTCTGGTACATTTGGCAAGGGATATTGTGCCAAATTACTAGTACTTTCTGCACTTATAACATTAGTAGAATCTGAACCAGGGGCATCATTCACATTTTCCGATTGTTGATCATCAACTTCCTCAACTTGCACCACGGAACCTTCCTCAGAAGTGCTTTCTGGATTTACCTTCTGTTCTTCTATATCCATCACAGAACGTGTTTCATCTGGCACACCTCCAACAACAGAACTCTCCACTTGCTCAACTGAGGATTCAACTAATTGTGGTACTTCACTGGTTCCTACTTCTAAATGCTCTATCTGTGAATAAGAATCCTTGGACATGTCAGCTTTTTCAATCTCCTTAGGTTCTGAATCAGCTTCAGGTTTGTCGGTATCAGGCTGATCAACATCCTCACTAGTTGTGCTTTCTTCTACAGGTATATGATCGTTTTCCTCCTTATTTTGAGATGCTTCATTAGAATCATCTTTATCAACAGAGACACTTTGTTCCGAGACAGACTCCGCTACATCATTTGTTCTTTTCAGTTCTTCCTCAGAAGAAACCCCTGAAGGTTCAGCTTTCTCCGATTCCTCATCCTTATCCTCATCCCCATCTTCTTCTTCTTCTTCACCTTTTTGCCCCATGAAGGCCATCATGGGTTCAAATAATGCTTTCCTGTCATACCCAGTCGGCCATAACCCTGAGGCTAATGCTATACATAATTCAAACAATACAAAATCAAACCTTATAAGCATACCCTCCAAAAAACAAACCTCAACATATCCCTCATACAATGAAACTAGAAAACCCGGGAAGTAAAATACGAAATGTGATTCTATGCAATTGACAGTGATATTGTTTTGAATTCGTTGGAACTAAGTTCTAAATTTCGCTCAGTGGGGGCACGTCGTTTACACAAATAATTCACATTCAATCGAGTAGTAATCATAACGATTCATTGCTACTAAGTTTTAAATTCTGATCTAACCGGGGAACACGTCTAAGTAACAGTTGCAAACAATTCACATTCAATCGAGTACTAATCATACCAATTCGTTGCAACTAAGTTCCAAATTTTGATCTCACCAGGCACCTCTAAGTAACGTTTACGCAAACAATTCACATGCAATCGAGTACCTCTCTAATCAAATAAGAGTAATATTATAGTACCTTCTCCTCCTCCTGCTCCTGCACTTCCTCCTGATTCAGATGACGACTTCTCTTCTAAACCAAGTGCACTATCGAAATTCTTTTCGATATTCTTAACACTTTCGCTTAGTTTATTGACTGCCCCAGCTAGATCCGGGAAACCTCCTGAAGAGAATTTCCCTAACCACGCCATTTAATCTCTCTATATCCAAACAAAAAAAAATCACAAATCAAATTACCAAACAGAAGAACTCCATTAGAAAATACACAATTAAGCGATCCAATTAATCAATCCCGATCAAATTCAATCAATTAAACAAGACCCAGATTTCGAAGGAGATCTAAAAACTTTACCTGGCTTCAATTTGAATATTGATCTTTTCTCATCAATAATGTGAAATTACTGATAATAATTTAGCAGAAGAGTTTTGGATTTAGACAAAGATCAGGATGTTACTTTGAATCTAAACCTCGTCAAGACTCGGGAACCTGGTACAACAAGGAATTTTATTATAGCTGTTGTTAATTCGATTTGGGAAATATTTTTATTATTGTTCTCTCGCTTGTGAATTAGGGAATCGGTTTTGGATCGGACTTGTGGATCGTTTATAGCGCCGACACCGAGTTAGTTTTTAATGGGCTTCATTTATCTAAGATATTGTGTGTTGCACTTGCACACTTGAGCTTGAATATCAGGGTTGTGCAACGGACGGACGGTTGCGGATTAGGGGTCACCCGCAACCAAACCGTCAAAATTGCGGATTTGGAAAATTGAACCGTGACCGGTTCAATCACCCGCGGATTTGACCTTTGTGGATCAGCGAATTAACCACGGATTTAGACAAGAAAAAAAAAAGATTTATATAGAAAAAATTAGAGACCGAGCAAATGAGGTAAGGGCAACAAGTTGTTGCTTTAATATGAGCTTTTAGGCTGACCATGTTTATCTCCATATGAGGTTTATCGTCGTAATATTATCTATGGGGTTCAGAGTTAGACTGTTAGTAAGACCTCAATGCTAAGCTTAACCCGAGAATGAGCCTAATGTCAAGCTAAGTCTTAAGGACCATGTGGAATCAAGCTTTGTCGGAGCTAGAGCCTGGCATCTGGCACATTTTTAGTTATTCTATCTGCTCTAGTTTTTTTCCATAAACAATGCACAACACTTAATTAATTACATTTCTCTACTACTTTTTATCTTTGTATTATATAGGCTTTCATTATTTATATCTTAGATACTTTTTTGTTTTATGAAATTCATTCATTACCCTACGGTGCGGAAAAATCCGCGGATTTACAAAACCAACCGTAACCAAACCGCTAAACCTTGCGGATTTGAGAATTCATCCGTGACCGGCTCATAGACTCTTGCGGTTTGGTTTTCACCCGTAATTTTGCGGACGGTTGCGGATGAAATCCACGGTTCCGGATTGTACGCACACCCCTATTGAATATGAATCTTCAGACTTCAGTAGATTTGATCTGGCCCATTCTTTTTTTTTTTCTTTTTTTTTTTTGTTTTGTGGATGGCTGTTCGGGCAATACATTAATGGATGAATGCAGATGTAGTTTGTGAGATCCAAGGAATCTCAAATTTGATGCAAATTGTTAGAGCATTACTCGGTTGAACCCACAAGTTTTTCTATCTTAAGCTTGTCGTCAATATTAGTTGATCAGAACTATATCTTTATGATCTAGTCTACTAAGTCAAGTCTCGGATTAGGTTAGAATTTTTGGTTGAGTATTAGAGATCACCCTTCAAGATTGAAGATCGACGAACATATTTGGAGAACTTCTATATCAGGTATGCAAAGACAGAAGCATTCTATTTTACTCACTATCTTACCATTCTATCTGTTGAGACTATGTATGACTTCTAGTAGATCTACAAAGAAAAAGTTTCGAGTCAAGCTTGTCTTGTGAAAAATCTCGAAATATGATTTAGCAGAGATGTTCAAAGCTCCTTAAAAGTATTAGTTTTATGAATTAATTTTTGGATCAATTGAAAATTAACCATGCAAATGATTTTATCATTTGGAAATGTTTCAAACATCATAAGAGAGAAATATACTCAGGGTAGGTTGGCGAACCAGTTCGCAAACCGCAAGTTCAGTTAGGTATACAGTTCACGAAACATGGTGAATAAATGAATTTCAAAGTTGGTATAATAGGCTAGCAGTTGGCGAACCCGGTTCATGAATCGTTGTCAACTGAGTTCGGTATTCTAGTAGGGTTAGCAAACCCGGTTCACGAAATATTGCACCCTGACTCGGAACAAGCAATGAGGTTCATGAACCATCATACCAACTATCCTAGTTTATATTTTAGAAAATTCTCAAAGACTTATGTTTAAAATTACTAGAACTCTCTTAAAAACTTTTTAGACTTCATTGATCACTTAAACACTTATTTTAGTATATCATGATTAAACTATTAGGTGTTTAAAATAAACATCAAATTGTTTTTAGTTATTTGGCTAACTTACCAAACCGAACAGTCATTATACACGGTTCTGTAACCGGACCAAAGTGTATATTATTCTGTTGTATTTTTCAAGAATAGAGTTCACTTGATTCTCGAATTATCTTAGCTTGAATTCTAAGCAACCCCTGGTCTTGGAAAAATTATAAATAAGGTGTTATTTCAACTGGGAAAATCAATCCATGACACTTTGTATCCTGGTTCATTCTAGAGTCGTCCTTTATTGACCTAGGTTTCCTCTAAAAAACATAATTAGTTCTACGACTAAAAGACTTCCCTTTGGGGATTCTTGAAACCATGTCCGACTATCTTTAACTTGATAGTTTGTGTATCTTGATCTTGATTTTCTAGTATCGAGGTTTCCGTAATCTTCTTCAGGCAAAATAGATAGTAATCGCAAAGTTTTCTTCGTCTCAAACTTTGTGATTCCTCGAGATAGATATCTGAAAATTGATCTTAATAGATCTTTTGAAGATTGTTCTTAAGAGGTGGTGGTTAATGTTTTTTCGTGGGGTTGTAGTAATGAGGTTCAAACTCTCGGACTTGTGAAGGTGAAGGATTTTTAGATTTATAAAAATTATATACAAAAATATTGGCAAATTGGTAGAGAGGTACTGTGACTAATGATTCGGCCATTCTTCATAACATAGGGCTCAATGATTTATTCTCAACAATAATCGCTCAAAACATAAATTATATGGACTCTTATTTTGTTAAAGTAGATTCTCAAAACATTGATTGTAAATGTTAAGCATGGAACATCAAATCACCTAAGCTAAGCATGACCCATCTAATCAAATAACAACCAATTTAATTAAATCATGTTTCAATTAATTTTTAATGCAAAAGTCTTAAAAAGAATTAACAAAATTACCCATGTATGAAGCTCGGCCTCCTCCGTCGTCCCAGTGATGGGTTCTAGCTCCGCATATTGGAAATACGCTCAAAGGAATTTTTCATTGCTCAAAAGAGGTGTATAAATGATGAAATGGAGATAATAATGAAAATCGGGTGTTTGAAACGTTTATAATTGTTGCAAACACCGTTACAAAGAACGATAAATGAAAAGTGTTGTAGCATACAGAATACTACGACCCGCAGGTGACAGTCGTTGTTACTGTAGTATGAACGACTGCCTCTGATTGTCAAATATTCTTCGTGTTCTTGAGTTGCAGCAGCAGAAATGGTGGCTCTGCAACTCGATTTTTCTTCACTCTGTTGCCTCCAAAGCTTCCCCAAACTCTCGACAACCCTTCTAGGACTCATGTATCTCCTATTTATACATTCCAGGCGCATCAAATCTCGCCATTAATTCCTCAAAATTTTCACAGTAAAGGAAAATTATTCTTGGGAATAATTTCTTATTTTCTTTGTCTGCATGCGTTAATTGTCTTGATAATTTCCAAAATCTGTTGATATGCAACCTAGGAGAATATCTGCACTTAACTTCCACAACCCATGCAGCATCTTTACGTAATTTTCTTTCCAAGTTTAACCGGTATCTCTTCTTTCCTGCTTTAATCGAGAATCGATTATCTGGCCAAATTTGATCGATCCCAACCACCACAATATCTTCTTATATCCATATCACATATACCCATTAAGTTTCATCGATTTAATCTCCTTATAACACCTTCAAAAATCGATTGGAAAATCTACCAGTGTATAAAGAAAATTTCCTGCCAAATTTATTTTTGAATTTGAGAAGAAGGGTGCCCCTTAACCAGATCTGGGGTGCGAATAGCAATGGGGTGGAAATAGTAATTTTTCTGGGTTCCTCAAGCACATTTCTGGGGCGTTTCCGGTGCATTTATGGGGTGCCTTTAGTAATTTTCTCCGAGGTGTAAAACACCACTTTTTGAGCCCATTTCGCCGCAAGGGCTTATTTCTCTAAAAACATCTACAAAATAACACAATAAGTACTTAATCGAGTCTAACAATAAAGAATATTGAGAACAAAATAGACACATAAATGCGTCTATCAAATACCCCCAAACTTATTATTTGCTAGTCCTCGAGCAAAACTAAAAAAATAAAACCGAGTTAATCTCGGGTGGGTTTAACAGAGGTGTACCCACAAAAACCATGACTTCTAATTGGTCACAAGTATCCAAAGAGCTATGAGGACATACATATTCTCAACCTATCTCCAAGTAACTAGAATGCCAGAGAAATTAAGGGTGTCAGCTCTAAAGCTAACTGAAGAAAAGGGGAGACACATCCACACGACTGCTAGATAAAGAGATATCCGCTACACAGCTAGATAAACATTATAAGATGCGTCCGCTGCTTTACAGCTGGATAAGATTAGGAGAGAGAGATAAAAATGAGAGGGACGTCTGCTACACAGCTGGACTAATTACGTGTGATGAGTTAAACCAGTGCTAGAAAGATCTTGTGCCAGATTGAAAGCAGACTAACAAAGCAACCAATATGCATCTCTCTTCGACTCTCTCATAGTGCTCAGTAGAAACAACGCCTTCTTCGGTCTTCAATTGTTGATGATAAACTCTCGAACCTCATAAAACCTTGACAATTAACTCTTCTCTTCGATTTCTTCCTTGACTTATAAATTTCTACTTCCTTTGGCCTTATTGAACAAAACGTAACGATGATTTTTTTTTTTTCTTTTGTCATTTTTTTTTTTTTCATTTTTTTTTTTTTTTTTTTTGAAAACAAAAATTACAAGATAACAATTTACATGGCCATGAGAGAAGGACTTTCAAAACTTGGATCTTCGCAACTTGTGATGTCTTGGTATCATGGATTCTAACAACTTATATCATTTGCTCTTATAACTTCAACTTTGATTTTTGAATTATTCTTTTCTATTGTTGCTTCTAAACCTTAAACGTCTTCAACTTTTTCATAAATTTTGATGTCACTCCGCTTGTTGATGATGATAAGTTTCTACTGAGAGAGAGTCGTAATCCAGTATCTAAGACTACATTGTGAGGTTGCTTTGTCTTTCTGGCATTTCCTTCTGACCTACTTGACTTTCCATCATGTATGGTTAGGTCCATCACGGTTACCCTCTAAAAGGAACAAGTTCTCTCCTGAATTTCAAGGATCTCAATGTCTTTTTTCTCTAATGTCTCAATAAGTTGTTATCTCTAGCATTCCAATTTCTATCTTTTCGGTGAGAAACAGTATGTAAACTTAGCTAACCGGGTACTATGTGACGCTAGAAGTTTCAAAAATGCGACTAAAATGTTTCTCCCATACCCCCAAACTTAAATCTAACATTGTCCTCAATGTTCTAAAGATGAAATTAAAAGCATGAACAAGGAGAAACTGTTACCACTTGAAGCAAAAGAGATAAGGAAAGATATTACCGTGTCGCATGAATATTGGGTTACCTCCCAAGAAGTGCTAAGTTTAAAGTCTTCAGCCAGACTAAGCAAGGATTAGTCAACTCGAACCGTATAACAGTAGCCGGAATAACTGTGGGTCTTTAAAACCAAAAAGAGCTGACAAAAGGAAACTGCAGTGAACCAAGAAAATGTACAAGACTAGCATGCCCTTACCTAGTTTCTGGATAACTATCGCTAATTGCGGTTCAGGTTCTATGAAGGGGTCTAAATAGACTATTTTCCTCGGATGCATTTTCTCATAGGTAGGATCCAAATTATTAGGTCCTAGAGTCTGGAAAAACTCAGATAAGAACCTGGAATCACAAAATAACCTAAATAATTTAGGATCCTCTAAGTCAATTAGGTATGACTTACATAGTTGACCATAGTCAGAGTAGTGGTCATTCTGAAGCAAATGTGTCGATTCTAATTTCCTAAAGTACTTAGACTTAGTCTCAGAACTTAATAAGTGACACATTGGAAATCCATACGTTCCCACAATTGGAAGGAAACTATTTGGTGGGAAAACAAAGTCAATCTGGGTATCATAGCCTGGGAAAACCACATCAACCAGAGGATGGGTTTCTAACGACTGAACTTTTTTCAGGACATCATTAGGTTCGGGAAACCTAGTATGAAGATAGTCTTGTAAGATGGTTGAGGCATGGATATCAAGCCCTATGTGAGGGGACTTTCTGAGAGTTAAAGGTAAAGCACTAGGAAAGTGATAATCACCCCCAAACTTAGAGTTTTCAGTGTCTCTAGATAGACTAGTCATAATCTCCCTAATTTCTAGATCATCAGATTCTTGGAAGTGGTCAATTGATTCTTCTAAGTTTTTATCAGGTAGTGCATCTTTACTCATCTCTACGGGTCTATGTTCTTCATTTAAGATTATTGTTTCTAAGTCGCTAGACTCTAAAACAGCATTTTCAGAATAAACCCGTTCCCCTAAACCACTATCGGCTTCGTAATCAAAAGGAAAAACTACATCGTCTAAAACGGTGGTATCCCTAATCAAATCCTCGTCCTTTTGAATAGGTGAATAATCATAAAAATTATTTGGATTTGAACTAGAAATAATATAATCATTATACAGTTCAATTGGATTACTAGACTCCTGATCACTATGCCTACATATTTCAGATTCTTCATTACTGCTATCCTCATCATCATAGTATGAAGATGATTGAACCTTATCTAAATAAGTAGTGTCTTTTATTCTAACCTCGTCCTCTAAATTAGGCAAATATTCACTATTTACATCAAGGGTATTATTGGATACACTATATTGGCACTTCAAGTAATTTCGAGCAATTCTTTCGTTCGTCTCAGCTATCCGCTTGAGGTGGTCTTCTAAACAAGGTTCACTCATTATTGTAGTTCTTTCGTCTATAATTATACTATTCATCTCAGCTAACTTACGCGTCGACTCAGTTAACTTCCTGAGGGACTCTTCTAAAGGAGGAATATGAACAGAGGGATCATAAAAAGGACTACTTTTCAATAGTTTGATTGTATCCTCTAGAGACGAAGAACTCGTACTATAATCTTCTTGCTCGTAAGACTTATGCATGTGTGGATAGTAATTGGGCTCACCAGGGTATGACCCATATCCTTCCAAAGGATGGCGTTCCCAACCACTATTCCCAACATGGTCATAAAAAGGATGATGTCCATATTCAAATTCAGGTCGATATTCATTGTATTGGCTTCTATCATACCAGCTCGACATTCTTAAATGCAAGGGAATTCTACACAACCACAAACAAGTCCGACTCGACTCCACCAAAGCAAACCTAAAGATTTCTAGCAAACAAAAAGCATGATGGCTCCACTTAGATTGTTTTCTAGACCTCCCCGGCAGCGGCGCCAAAATTTGGTTAATGTTTTTTCGTGGGGTTGTAGTAATGAGGTTCAAACTCTCGGACTTGTGAAGGTGAAGGATTTTTAGATTTATAAAAATTATATACAAAAATATTGACAAATTGGTAGAGAGGTACTGGGACTAATGATTCGGCCAATCTTCATAACATAGGGCTCAATGATTTATTCTCAACAATAATCGCTCAAAACATAAATTATATGGACTCTTATTTTGCTAAAGTAGATTCTCAAAACATTGATTGCAAATGTTAAGCATGGAAAATCAAATCACCTAAGCTAAGCATGACCCATCTAATCAAATAACAACCAATTTAATTAAATCATATTTCAATTAAATTTTAATGCAAAAGTCTTAAAAATAATTAACAAAATTACCCATGTATGAAGCTCGGCCTCCTCCATCGTCCCAGTGATGGGTTCTAGCTCCGCATATTGGAAACACGCTCAAAGGAATTTTTCATTGCTCAAAAGAGGTGTACAAATGATGAAATGGAGATAATAATGAAAATCGGGTGTTTGCAACGTTTATAATTGTTGCAAACACCGTTACAAAGAACGATAAATGAAAAGTGTTGTAGTGTACAGAATACTACGACCCACAGGTGACAGTCGTTGTTACTGTAGTATGAACGACTGCCTCTGATTGTCTAATGTTCTTCGTGTTCTTGAGTTGCAGCAGCAGAAATGGTGGCTCTGCAACTCGATTTTTCTTCACTCTGTAGCCTCCAAAGCTTCCCCAAACTCTCGACAACCCTTCTAGGACTCATGTATCTCCTATTTATACATTCCAGGCGCATCAAATCTCGCCATTAATTTCTCAAAATTTTCACAGTAAAGGAAAATTATTCTTGGGAATAATTTCTTATTTTCTTTCTCTGCATGCGTTAATTGTCTTGATAATTTCCAAAATATGTTGATATGCAACCTAGGAGAATATTTTGATCGATCCCAACCACCACAATATCTTCTTATATCCATATCACATATACCCATTAAGTTTCAGCGATTTAATGTCCTTATAACACCTTCAAAAATCGATTGGAAAATCTACCAGTGTATAAAGAAAATTTCCCGCCAAAATTTATTTTTGAATTTGAGAAGAAGGGTGCCCCTTAACCAGAGCTGTGGTGCGAATAGCAATTGGGGTGGAAATAGTAATTTTTCTGGGTTCCTCAAGCACATTTTTGGGCGTTTCCGGTGCATTTCTGGGGTGCCTTTAGTAATTTTCTTCGGGGTGTAAAACACCACTTTTTGAGCCCATTTCGCCGCAAGGGCTTATTTCTCTAAAAACATCTACAAAAACACAAAATAACACAATAAGTACTTAATCGAGTCTAACAATACAGAATATTGAGAACAAAATAGACACATAAATGCGTCTATCAGGTGGTTAAAAATCCAGGATGCTATTCGGGAATCATAAGTTCCGGATTTGTGAGGTTTGCTAGCTCTGTCTATTGCAAACAAATTTCCTCACCTTGATCTTTGATTTAAACGGAAATCTAATAAGCTTATCTGTTAGAGGAAGATTGGTATCAAAAGTTTTCACTTTGGTTAAAGCAACTCTTAGGCTGTAAACGACGTCATCTAAAGGAATCAAGTGCGTATAGGCTTGCAAGGTTCAAGAGACGTAAAGAGCGCGATTGTAAATGAATTACTTGAATGATCGATGGGTTCGATATCAACTACATTCTAGTTCGAAGGTCTGATAGTAAGCTAGTGTCTATAGCAGGGTTTTTCTGCTATTGTGGTTTTCTCGTTAACAAAATTTTTGGTGTCTCGTGTTTTTCCTTTTCTGCATTATATTGTTTATCTTTATAATTATATTTACACAGGTTTGTACGTATTCAATCTAAGTAGATATGTCTGCTTAATTATAATCGTTTACGAGACTTGTTTCTTGTCGAAATCGTATCTTGAAAGATATATAACAAGTATAATCACTTGGCAGAATTCCGATTAGATTATTTGTATACGACTAGATTGATCTAGGATATTGTTTTTTGAGATCGTCCAAGTACTCTGCTTAACTATCAGGTTCACAAACTCTATGTCTATACACATACTAATTAAGTAGAGGTTGAGATGTAAACTCTATATAAATATTGTAAAGGATCATTAGTTGGTCTACTTTCTATTGTATTAAGTTTTGTCCATACAGGTTGTCGAAGGAAAAAATTAGGTGTATTTGGTATCCACTGCGTTTTCACAAATGTTATCTTAAAAATTTGTTGGACGTCCAGACCTAAAACATTGAATATATGGGCTTTTGTAAAATAATAATATATTAGTTACATGTATAAGATCCACTATATATTCATTTTATTTTTACATCGTTTACTTTCGTTGAACTTTTATTGAAATTGAGAGTCAAAGAAAAAGAAAAGGTAAGGAAGGATTTTCTCCTTTACAATATGATCTATTGTGCTTTATTATTGATATTATTTATCAATTCTATTATTTATAAAAATAAAATGCACTGGGTCATTCGCATCCAATTCGTCTATCTACACATCCATTAGATGCTGGATTAGATGAAAATACTAAACTTGAAATCAGTTATGTATTGGATTGTATCAGATGAGGCTTAAAGCATTCAAACATGTAGCATTCCCACCCATAAATTCTTATCTCAGGATTCACTTGCGGGTGTTATCTTCACTAGTAATTGCTCCAAATAATCCTTGTGCAACGTCTCATAATTTATACTTGTGTGGAGAATTAAGAGGCTATTACTTAGACTGGCATTGAATAATTAATAAATTAATTTAGTGTGTACTCAAAACAATGTAAGAATTAACCATAAGCATATATAGTAAAGAAAATCAGTCAATGGTTAAAAATTCCAAAAAAATTTGTATACTAATTAAATTTTGGATTAGAACATGGAATTCATCCTTAATCAATAAAAAGTAACCACACGTGCATGAATTTACTAACATCCACGAAAAATTGAAGAAGAAGAAGAAGAAAATTACTACAGTTTTCCCCTGTATGGGAAAACCTTAATATCTTGTGTTAGCCTCTTTTCTTTCCTCCTCGTATTGTACAAAAAATTATGTCTGAAAATTGTATCTAGGCTCCTCTTTGTATAGGCTTTTGTAACTTCCTCTTGATGTTTATATCCAACTAGGAAACCTGACATCAAATATTTCCACCTCCTTTTAATTCTTATGCAAGTAAAAATCTTAACCTCCTCGTATACTAACACTTCCTCTTAATCCCTATCCAATTAGGATACTTAACCTCCTCAGAATCCAACAAAACCCTTTATTTTCACGTCACGACAAGTTCAAAACGAATCCCTTCTTTCTAATCCTACGCATGCGAAAAATATCCCAACAAAAACTAAATCCAAATTGGTTTCACCATTTTGCTCAAAACTTCTTCATACGAACTTGGAATGACCTTATCTTTTGTTCGTTTTGGATGACTCAACTAACTAAAGACATAAACTACAAAACAATCATAATATAAGGTAATATGAAATAAATATAGCCAAAAAAAAAAATATGGATTTGACATTCAAAACATAAAAATTAGCACTTATCAGTATCATCCTGAAAATAATGAGCTTCTGCTTCTGTAATGGAGCTGCAAAGGGATATCTGGGAGTTACACAGGCTATACATATTGCTAGAGATACAGAATGCAGGGTTCTTGATGTTATGTTCTTAGCTCGGGGTGTTAAAACATATTTCTTGGGACGAATCCTAGTTATTGTTATAGTTTTGAGCTGGGTCATCACTTGAGTCTGAGAAGTTCCTTGGGTTGATCGGACTCATCCACTGCATTTCAAGCTTTATCAATAATGATATCTTATAGTTTGTGAAACAAAGATGGTTAGATGCTTGTCGTGGTGCATGTAACGACCCGATCCCATATACATCTCCTGAAGCCTTCGATCCTAAAAAACCTTACCTGGTTGTATATAATGAATTATTACTTATATTCCATTGCCACATACTTTTATCGGATGTTGTGGGACTTAATTAACCAAACCCGAAGTGTCGCAATTCCTAAGATAAAGTCATTCTCAGCCGAGGAATATATAATCCATACTCTAACATCCCCTTCCCTTTACTCGTGAAAATGTGACCCCTTAGTAACTTTGATACCATATTGAAGTCCATGCATCCTCTTAACTAACCTCGAAACCGACTTCCATGATTAGGGTTGCCTGAGACTTATTAACTACGGTATTTTAAATTTCTCATAAAATGTGGGACTAATCTCAACAGATTCTCTCACGTGTAGCCTCTTTCATGGAAAAATAATCGAGTGGCGTAGAGTAAGTGTTATCATATTCGATTTGTCGCAAACTGCTTCTTTATTACCGATTTATTACGACGTGACCACTGAGCCAATACTGGTCTCACTTAGATATTGCAGTTATCCAGTAGCGTGAGGTTTCATACAGTCTTAACTTCAAGATTCTTTCAACTCCTGAAGCCACAAGAAATTTTCTAAACATCTAAGCAAAGTTACAATAAAATTAAAAAATGAGTGGTTTTGAGACTGGGTGCTACGATCGTTAAAGATTCAAGATTCAAGCTGGTGCCACGTCACTGTGAACCACCTCCCAGCCTTACGGTTATTTGACATTCCCTCTAAAAGCGACTAACCATCAGGCACCCGGAGTCTAACCACTGAGCTCTCCTGGAATACCCCTAGCTAGAACTAACACTACACCAGAGGTCAAACCGATTACAAGGACAACCCGAAATATGGAAAAACATGGATACATGATAGTGTTATTTTAAATTTTGAAGTTGTACTTTGAGGAATATTTAACGCCAACGACCAATGGTTGGGCGCCCATGAGGGGCGCCAAATGGTTAGTCGTCGGACGCCAAACCATTAGACGCTCGAAAGTATATATGCTTTTGAGCGCCAAACCATTGGACGCTAAAGAAAATTCTGAGCACCTAACCATTGGTTGCTCCTGTATTGGTTCAAGATAACATCCAAGCAAATGCTTGAACCTTAAGTTGAGTTAGAGCAAAGACCACACTTTCGTAACGGTTTTTCAGCTGAATGTTGAATCTTAAACAACCATAGCACCCAGTTTAATGCTGAGTTTAGTGGAGGAGAGAAGTGGGTATTTGTACAGTTGCGCCACGTCAGGTAGGAGGGAGGTCCTAGTATAGTCGTGAGGGAGGGAAAATAGGGAGCGAGGATTTTTTCCTCCCCAAAATATATTATATTCCTTTTTAAAGAGTTCTAGTATTTTTAAATATCTTTGTTATAAATTTTAATATTTTTAAATATATAAAGTGGGTCCACTTTTAGATTTTGTTTAGCATAAAAGTGAAATAAAATAAGGGGACGAGGACTTCATCCTTGTTTTTCTCTTTTTCTTGGCGAGGATCCAATCCTCGTCCATTTCTAAATCCCCTCCCACGTAACCTGTTTTCGAGTAGAGAAAACGAGGATTTCATTTTATTTGGGTTTTTTAGACCACAGTTTTGGATCGGTATCATCATACACAATTTATCCACTAGACTTAACCTAAGTGCACCTACTTATCTCAACTAACTCTGCGTCCCATAGTTCAGGCACTCTTAATAACCAGTGTAGTCAACCTTGGTCGAGATAGCGGTTTCCCAATCTTCTTGCCGAGACAAGATTTAATCAAAAGACTCAATAATAAAGCCGAGATCTGTCGTGACATGTTGAACATATGAAAATTTAGTAATAAGAATCAAATTCAGCGGTTAAAAACTCAATTTTCTTTACTTTTTTAAAGTTAGTGTTGTTTCTTTACATCTATGCATGTTTAACATATGCAAAATGCTTGACATATATATTACTGGCATAATTTTTTAGATAAAGACTTCGAAAATTCTACCAGAATCTCCCGAAATAAAATTGTCCCAATGTCTCAATCCTGACCGCGATAACACCAAAATTTGGGATCGACTCCATTGCTCCTATCACTCCCTCTTGCGAATAAAAAATCTATTGCATCTTATGTTTCATTTCACCCTCCTGCCTTTCCTTGGTTGTTTCATCGCAACGTACTTGTGCTCGATTTTCATTTTTATTAGGGCATAAAAAAAAAGGCAAAGAATATAAAGATGTTCGAGGCTACTTTTTGAAATGTCTCGAACTTTTTCAATTCCCACCACTACCAAGTCCAAGCCTAAAAAGCAATCTTCATTGAATCACCTTTTGGCGACATGTTTTGTAGACGCATCTCTAGACTCTGGTGCACTAGTACAACAATAAAATTATTATGTGGTGATTCATGAAATATATACGCATGGCTGCCACTGGGGTCAGCAAATCATACAAGGAGTTACCGAACTTTGTATGATTGAAAGAAAGAATGTTTTTGCTTGGTGTGGTAACGGTAACCCCAAATTGGATGTAATCTCTTCCCAATTCCCATACACCAACCAAGTATGTAGTGTACAACTATGCTATTGGCAATAATGCAGAGTCATGCTCGTGAACGTGAAGTCCATCTATAACCCCACTTTCTTCATTTCAGCAGCCTGCCGTACGTTGGTAGATAATTGAACCTTTTCCAGCCAGCTGCCAAATAAGATGAGATGTCCCATGGCTTCTGGTTAAGGGCAAAGGATATAGAGGCATGCATGTTTGGCTTTGGCCTGATTCAAGTCACTACAGTACTGGTTCAAGTTCTAACAGTCTTTTGGACAGGCAGGCCTCCTAAATATCTCCCCTCCTCTCATCAAGACAGTCATAGCAGTAGTCCTTTTTAATATGCTTTCACTACTCTTCTCTTCCTCTTTGCTTGTGAAGTAAGACTGTCGTCCTCTCCTCTCTTTGCTGTGACCCATCATGATTCACTCTTCTTCACGATCTCCTAAAAAGAAACAAAGGGATTGGGACCTCTAAAACCCCCATTTTTGGCACCAAAAACAGTATGGAACAAATGAAAGCAATGTTACATTTTGGTGAAAAAGATTAAAGGTGGTGAGCAATGAATGAATTGTGGACGAATCTCGGGGTCCACAAATCATGGATTGTACGTACGGTTTTTGTATATATGGGAGGCGGTCCAGGCGGAGGAATGGTGTTGGAAATTGAGAGACAAATAAATGACAAAGTATGGGTCACGGTCAAGTTTGGTCAGCCTATACACTGTTTTGATTGCTGCTGCTCATCACGTAACCATTATTGATCATACCTTAAACTTTTTTGTAGTATGCTTATCATCATTTAATGTTGTTAATGTATTGAGATTTTGAAACATTAGTATCAATCAAAACTAGTAGACATAAGCTAGGAAAGTGTTATTATCTAGCTAGCAGGGCCAACTAGGTTAGTTGTAAACTTGTTCTCTAAATCTATTTACATCTATTTCTTGTAAAATACATTGTTATTTGTTAATACGTAATAAATTTCATTTTATTACTCTTATATTTGTCCCGGACTTGAAGCTTGATTAGTAGTCACAGAAAAAGCGAAAGTAGAACTAATTTTGTAAAATGAAACCCTCCCCTTACAGTGGATGCATGGAATAATTTTAGAGACACATATATATCTAGGGCTGCACAAAACCGACTCAACCCACCAACCTAACCCACACCCGCTTGAAATTGCCCGCACCCGACCCAACCCATTTAGGAGCGGATCGATTATGGGTCACAACATCAAAACCCATCGTATGGTGGGTCGACTGTGGGTGACAACTTTCCTCACCCGACCCAACCCACTCACCCACCTAAATATTTCTAAATTAATGCTAACCCTTAAATTACCTATTCTAGATGAACGACATCCATTGAAGTGATAATATATAATGCCTAAACCTAATCATCGGTAGCTTCTCTTCACTGAAGAGTCTTCAATCAGTTCCCTTCAACGGCAGTCTCAGAGGCTCAGTTTATTTTTTCATTTTCTCTTCGCTTTGTAAATCAAATCACAACATCACCAGCAACAATCAATCAACATCTTCACCAGTAAACCAACAACCAAAGATGAGACTAGGAATCATTGTAATTTGTAAATACTAATTAGGGTTTTGTTTCCTAAGATTGATTTTGGGTTGGCTTATTTCAATTGGGTTCTTAATGTAATGTTCATTATATTTTATGGTGGGTAACCCACCATCCACCCGATCCAACCCACCGTAATGTGGGTCGGATGAAAATTGACCCATTGTAATGTTGGGTTAGTTGCGGGTGACAACTTCTGTTACCCACCATAGTGGGTTGGATGACGGGTGAGACCAAACCCGACCCAATCCGACCCATGTGCAGCCCTATATATATCAATTAGCACCACCATTTTCAGATTGGTTCCTTTTAGATTTGGGTTTTAAGATATTTTTTCTCTTCAGGTAGTTAATAACCAACAGGTAACAGCTGTTTGTCCGGGGTGGAACATCTTCAGTCAATTCTGGTAAAAAAGGATGCCAAACATGGCAAATATGCAGGAAGTTGACAAGATCTAAAGAAGGATAACTGTTCTTACATGCATACAACAAAACTCTAGCTAGAGAGAGAGACATTTCAACCCCTACACTGATGAAGCTACTTATTGTTGTGTTAGAAGATTAGGATGACAATGCAGAGAAAGAAAGAAAGAAAGAAAAGAGAGAGTTGATAGAGAAATGACTCTGCATGAAGTATCTTGTCTTAATAAAGATCTTTATTGCTACTTTCTGCATGCAACATTTATTCATCAGCACTGCCATCAGAATTTATATTACTAAATAATCATTACTATTATTCAATAAAATCGAATCTACCACTAAATTTTCTTTTTGTCGAAAAAACAAACACTAAATCCTTTCTGTGTACGGCTACAACACGTAGTACTGTATCCATATAGGTGTCTTCTTTTAATTCTTTCCTTCTCCTTATTAGTACTTGTTTAAAACATTGTTTGTTCATCCGTTTAACCTTTCAGATTCCCTAGTGGAACCAAAATTTGGTCATGCATTGTGAAACCGAAATTGGGTCATGCATTATGTTTTCTATATGTTATTTGACTTGAAGAAAAATAATTATTTTTGCAATGCAAAATCTGCATTGGAACACCTATATCTGTCACATTTAAAACCTCCCATTGTTATTCAAAAACAAGGTCAAATTTGAGGTCTTGATTGCACTCCATCAGACACTGAGTTTACATATTGAAACTGAAATAAGAGACGAGAAAATATAAAACAGGAGATAATACAGCTAGACCCCTGGCCATGAGAGAGTAGAGAGTGCAGAGGGGTTGAATTTGTGGACTGTGACTTGTGTTAGTTGTATACAGAGCCTGACAGAAGCTAAGCTAGAAAGAAAAGAAAGAAAGGGCACGCAGTCTAAGGCATGCATGCATTCCTCTCTCTCTCATTTCATTCATTCTTTCCTATCTTTTTGACTTTTACCGTTTATCTGCATCTATCTAGTCTCTTGTCCTTTACTTGCTAGTTGTTTTTCCTGTTGCAAGGTACTACCCAGTGTACATAAGGATGGGATGGTCTGATGGCATATCATTAGGACAATCAGCGTATATTAGCATATTCAAGGATATTTATGAGTCCTCTTTAGTTTTTACTTCTGTGAACTATATGTTTGAAATCTGAGGAGATGTTCTTTTGGTTCAAGTGGATAATTTTATCCTCATTGAGATCAACTATGGGAGCTGCTAAGAGGCTGCCATGAGCCATTTTTTATGACCCTTTGTCTTGCTCACAGTCGCAAAATAGAACAAATACATGAGGATTGAGGGTGTTAGTTTCTGGACCAAATCAGCTACATATATAATCCACACCACTTCATACAACATGCAATATTGGGTTTAATTAATTAGCGTCCTGATGAACGGGAGAACCATTCTGGGAATAGTTGCAATCTAATTAAACATACTAAGATAGCTACCTTCTTAATGCAAGTGTAAGCAGCAAGCACCAAAAAAGTTGACACATTTTCGCATCAAAAAAAGTTAAAACAAAAAATTCACTTGCTATTGTTAGATCCAATTTCTACTAGTGCTAGCTACTGCTACGACTACATTCTACTTTCTTCTTGCTTGTGCTACAATACCACCTTCACATTCTATACCACCAACACCCCACCTATTAACTTGCTAACCTAAAGAACGTGCCCCCAAAACCCCCAGTACTTCACTCATTCCATAATGCAAACATTGGCAACTGATGATGAACTGATATGTTAGGCGATTCCCGTCCTGCTGTAGTCCAATTGGCCGAGACTTGATCAACACTAGTAGGTCCGCTTTCAGCTGCTGAGTTCATTGTAAACTGAGATGAATAATCTCCTCCACCCATTGTATGATCATACTGATCACTTTGCGAAACAACTGAACTGCTTTTAGGACTACCTTGGTTCGACGAATTTTGGTTACTCATGCTCATGGAACGAACCGAAGTATTGGGTTCATTTGGTATCTGATTCTGTTCTTCAGAAGAGCTGTTTGACCACATTATAGTAGCAAATTCATCACTTGGCTGCTCAGCATTTGCAATAGCCAGATTAGGAACCACAACTGGCTCGTTTTCAATGGCAGCAACAGAAGATGAAGAGTTCTGAGGCGACGGACGTTTCGCAAGATCACCACCAATCAGAGTTGAACTTGCACATATACGTTTAACGTCGTACTTACTGATATCGAAATTTGTCACTGCACTTACACCTCGGAACTTAATTGCAGCAATATCATAAGCCTCCGCTGCTTCCTCTTGTGTACCTACGTAGAATTAAACCCAACAATCAATAATTGATCGACGTATACACGTACATGATTAATTATTAGTCTTCATTAGCACAACTAAACCCCATGACTTCAACAACAACACAATAGATATTAATGTCATAATCAAACTTCAATAGAACTTGAACAACCCCTATGAACAAAGTCAATACGAAAACATCAATGCAGTGAAGAAAATACTCAATAACTTGCCTAAAAAAGGTACATTAATTTAGAATCTTAAAAGACCAAAAAGCTCACTCAAGTGATAAAAAGAAGTAAAAAATCTAGAGAAGAGGGAATTACTGAAAGTTCCAAGATACAAGTCCTTGTTGCCTGCAACCCTCCCAATTCTAGCTTGCCATCTTCCATGTTGATGGTGTCTGCATCAAACATTCATCACCACAATCAAAAACATTTTAAAGAGAGCAACATAAATACTGTCATGGGAACTGGCAAAATAAAAACTAGTATCGACTTTATTAAAAGAATTGAATGTTTTTTGTACATCATTATTGCATCATTATTATAACCACCAGACCTAGTCACTCCTCTGTACATTGATGCACCCCTTGAGAAACCACTGCTTTTTCTGCATCATCAAAATTTTTCTCAGTCAATACAAAGAAAAATCTTTCCCCAATTAAGTCTCTTAACTCATGCCAATGACTTGAGAAAAATCTTTTCTACCTTCTTAAGCTGGCAACAAATTCCTGTCTATTCATGTGCTTCATTTCTTCAAGTTCTTTCTCATAGACAGATAGCTGAAAATTATTCAAGAATCAATATACAATAATAATAAACTGAAATTGGAAATCAAAAACTAAGAAAAATTACATACTGGAAAATTGATATGAGTAGTAGGACCCCAATACTTCAATGCAGCTAAATCATAAGCCTTGGCTGCTTTATCCTCCTTATCATATCCACCTGATTACAAGTTTGCACACATTACAATGTTCTCAGAATCTTAATACAGCAACAAGAACACAGAAGAAAATACAGTAAAAGATTACAGCAATAGTAATGGATTTGGAACTTACCAAGATACACTGTTCACAGTCATGGCCATTGAATTTGAACACCCAAAATAAACAAAAATTAGTAAGAGCACGAAAGGTATATATAAAAATAAATAAATATCAAGTGATTGTTTATATACCTTGTCTTCCTTTTCTGGTTTGACCTTCTTTTCTACAACTATTATCCCACAAATGGGCTTCATATCTTCCTGTCCATCTATGTCTAGTAACACCACGGTATTGAGAAGTTCTTTGACCAAAAGTATCAAGTGATTTCCTTGGAACTGGTTCTCTAACAACACCACCATTTTTGCCAATTGTTGAACGTTTCCTAGTTGATGCCGATTGTTGTTGTTGTTGTTGTTGTTGGACACATAATGCATTACCATTAGGATTATTAGCTTCTGATGATGAAACGGGGTTCATAGATAGAGAAAGTGAAGAGTTTTGATGCATAGGGTTGTGGGTATTAATAGGGTCAACAATAACCAAAGACTTGTCATTTGGAAATGGTGCACCTTGTCTCAACCAATTCTTAAACCCTGAGATTGAAGTTGCATTTTCAAGAGGAACTTGAGGATGATGGTGATGGTAAATGGTAGTCGTGTTCGAGTTTGAGTTGATATTGTAGTGCTGTTGAAAATTGTAGTTGAGATATGGGTTCGTAATATTATCATCTATATCTCCTTCTTGCTGCGGATGATGATTATCATGACTTGTATTAGTAGTACTCATGAAAGTTGAAGTTGGTGGAGGTATGTTCATGTTGATTCTACACCCATTATCACCATACGTTTGTTGGTTTTGATCATGCTGCTGCTGATGATGATAGTTATAAACATCATTGGTTTGATGATCAGTTGAGTTTGAATAACTTCCTAAGAGATCTTCAAGTTTTGGTCCTCCAGCTTCATCTCCTTCTGTTGTAGTTGATGTAGTAGACATTGTATGGTTCTCATATGTCCAGCCTGATAATGGCAGCAGTACAACAAACAACAATTAGAGAGACAATGTTTGGAGAAGAGAAAAATAAGAAGAAAGCTAGAGAGACAGAAAGAGTTAAGATATACCTGAAGAATTGGCTGAATGTCTAACGAAAGGATCATCAACAATACAAAGAGAACCATCAAAACGCAAAGGCATGACGGAAATATGGTCATGATGATTATGAGAAGAAAAACTTGCATTATCTTCTCCATTACTACCACCTTGATCATCTTCACCACCGCCACCACCACCACCGCCACCACCTCCAAAACCATCCTCAATACTCGAGAGTGAAAAACCCAACCAGTTACAATTACTCATGATACTTGAAACAGTTGTGGTAGTAGTTAAACAACAGAATCAGCTGGTTTATCTCACAACACCCAAAAATCACAGTAACCAAAAACAATCTTCTCTTTTTTCTCTTGGTTTCTGAGCTGTTATATAAAGCTCTAGAAGAGAAGTTAAAAGAACAAAAACCAAGAACAGTGAAAAACTAGATACTGGTGCTAAACAACCAAATGAATGAATCAAACCTGTTATGAAACCATAATCATCATCATCATATGGTTATGATCTGTGTTTTAGATTTGTGGATGATGTTGTCTACTCCAAGAAGGAAGATATATATCGTGTAGTTAGGTTTAGGAATGGTTTGTTTCTTGAAATTTGTTCCTCACCTGTGGTTTTGCAGAGTGTTTAGAGTGAGAAAGGGAAAGAAAAGGAAAAGGGAGAGATGCAAAATTTATAACCTTTTGTTTGTTTCTTATTCTCTTGTGTTTTTTTATTGTTTCTTTTGCTTTGCCGACTTATGCTGCCGCAGCAGCAGTACTGAAAAACTGTTATAATTATCCGTGAGAACGGGCATGTAGTGTAGACATCTACAGAAAGAAAAATGAAGAGGAAAATCTAATAAAAATTGAAAGGGTATGCATCAAATGCCATTTTGGTGTAATTATGAAACTCTCTTGCCGACTTGGGGTGTTATATCAGTTCCCGATCTCTATGTGTTGCAGAGAAATGCAACCGACATGTTATATGGTGCATTTAGCATATCATACAAAGATTATGTTTCTAGTCCATCAGCTGAATCCTTTAGCAAATCCCTGTGCCCGATGGAGAACAGATGAGTCGCGCTATCACGGAGCAACACAATGAACATGCACTTCGAAATCATCGGACTAGTGCATTCACTAGATCAATTAAATCGATTTCAAAATCTTTGAGCTAGATATAAAACAGATAATTCGTGTTATCGCATACTTAAAAACGTAACAACACGATAAGCATGCATTTCAAAACCATCCGATTTTGCATCGTACAGATCTATGTATCGTTTTAAGATGGATACTGATTATGCACTGGTAATACCATGGTCATTTTATTGCAACTGTGGAATGGACAAACAGTAGGTCCTTTGGTATTAAGCGAGTGGAAGTGCCATTCAAGTCAAGACAAGTCCATTTATCATCAATACTTTTTGAACATCACACCCCAATTAAATAACCTTTTCCTTAAGGATATTATTAGTATAATCCCAAAAAAAGAACATGAAACTACGTTGGAATAATTCCCAAATTGTTTGGTCACAGTTGAAATGGATCAACTTTTAAATAACCAAAAATTAAATAAAGTCAATGAGTAGTCAGGATCAATGAGTTGTGTTTCACTTGGATCAAATCTAGTACTTGGTGGGTAATACACTAATTCTTCTAAACAAAAACCATCAATTAAACTGAAAAAGGAGAAAACATGATTCAGATAAAATCTGACTCAAAATCTAAGATAAGATTTTTTTTGACTGCTGCTTAGCTAGCCTGTAAGCTAGAGAGTATTAGCCAATAGGGATCACTTTTATCTATATTATCTAGTTCATCCTAATCTAATCTAAACATGAATAGAAAGATGCAGAGTACTTTATAAGTATGGAATCTGAAGATCCAGTAAAAGAGACTAAACCCAGCTGTATGCATATAAGGTTCATCGTTTGGACTGATGGTTGCATTTGTAGGAAAGCAGGACGTTCTAGTTCTGAAGCTAGGGAATTGTACATTTGCAGAAACAGACTTGGCTGCAAAGATGGTGCCACACTGCCACGCCAACTTCCCGTGATCGGCCTTGGTTTTTAGGGGGAGCGGGTCATTCTTTACAATAAAATGTACCTGTTACGCCTTGTATAGCTGACTGCTGACTAGGTAATAACTTGTGTGTTTGGTTATGCAATACGAATAAGCCTATTTTTTTTTGTTTTTTTGAAGTATAAAAATAATAAAGAGTAGTTCTCTACATATACACCAAAACCACTCAAGACACATAAATAAATTACAGTGGGCCCGTTCCTCACGGAAATAACATAGAGACTCATGTTTTTGAGATGAGTATGTGAGTGACGGTTTCTACATGGTTTTTTATCATGGTCTGTATAGAGTTTTCGAATAATAAAATTAACAATGAATAATCTTCCTAGTTTGGGGCCGATGCATATTACTACCAATTTACCCATTAACTCTTAATAATAAAAATAAAAAACTTAAAAAAATAAAAAAATCTAATTCATTTCCTCCCCACTTCTACCCATTCTTCTTATCTTCTCTTCTCCTTTTTTTTTCTTTGAAATGAAAACATCGTTGATTACCGACGATCCAAAATGATTAATCGTTTTTTTTTTCTTGTATGAAATGTTGAATAATCCACGAGTGCAACAGGCTACTAACAAGAATTATCCTAGTGAGAGTGTTCCCGGATAAGAATTAGGCGATTCGAAACAAACCGAAGAAGAAAACAGTTGAGGAAGAAGAACCATCTTTGATCGCACAAGAGGAAGAAATGGTTCGAATCAGGTATTTTTCAATCAACCCAATCCTCTAAATTAGGTTTGAATAACATGTAATTGCTCAAAAATTGGAAATTTTGAATCAAATTATTCTAGGTTTACTAGAATGACGATTCCGTCAATGTATTTGTGAACCGATTGCATAAAGAAACGGTTTATGTTCATTCCCACAAAGACCTATTGTCCTGCATGTGTTTTCTAGTTTGAGAAATTTGAATCAGAATCGGTCAATGTTAATGCCCGCATAGCCCGATTCAGCTATGGTAGGGATAATCGTTTTTCTGTAACTTTTTTTTGTTAGAATCGGATTACATGTGTGTCCACAAAAACCGATTGTGTAGCTTTTCATATGTTAACTGTTAAGCCCATAATCGGATTACATGAGCACTTATAAACACCGATTGTTGTTGTGTTATGTTAGGAATCAGATTTTATATATAAGTGTATCGAGTAAACCGATTCTTGTAAGAAAAAATGCTCAATTTTTATATATCTTTTTTTTGTTAGAATCAGATTACATGAACACTTATATAAACTGATTGTTGATATACGTTATGTTAGGAATCAGTCTTTATATGTGTATCGTGTAAACCGATTGTATACTTTGAATTAAAAAAATACATTGAATTTCATTGTTGTTTGTTGCCTATCTCCATGTTATCGAGGGACAACAATGGAGAGCAACAATGGCAAGCCAAAAAGAAATATAAGAGGAAAAATGACTTTTATTCTCCTAAGAGTTTGGGACCTCGTCGAAAGGGAGGTAAAAATTTGAATGCTTCCCACCGAATGGGCTCGGGGAGTAAAGCCAAAGGGATCTGCATCAATGACCCACCACCTCAAACGGAGTAACCAACACAAGAAGATTCTGATTCTGCTACGCCTACTGAAGAAGAAGGTGGTGATATAGAAGTTGCTGAAGAAGAAAATGGTGGGGAGGAAGTTAATGAAGAGGAAAGTGACAAGAAAGTTGATAAAGAAGAAATTGAGAAGGAAGTGATAAGGAGGTTAATGAAGAAGAATGAGAAGTTCAAGAACAAGTCCAAGGAGGAGAAGTTCAAGAGCAAGGTAAGAAAGATGGCAAAAATGATGGTTCAAAGAAGAAGAAAGGGGACCACATTCCCAACCCGCCGAAGATGTCATTTACGGGCTACCCGGTGATGAAGAAAAGTTGTTATGGGGGTACAAGGAGAATTGGACCGCTGTCGTCTGCCATACCATAGTAACTACCTAAACCTTATGCTATGTTATAAGATGAAACTTATTCTCCGTTTAGTGTTTTAATATTGGATTTGTTTTGTTTTATAGAATCACAAGGATGTTGTTCGTCATATGAATCCAGGAACATCAGTAAGTATGATGAAGAATTGTCCACTGGAAGCAATAAAATCAAATGTAGGAGAAGTTGACGAAGTAATCAAGCTAGTCAAATCTATGGGGTTGTTGGATGCGGTCGACAATATGGTTCTTGGTTACGACAAACCTCTTGTTTCCGCCTTCGCCAAGAGATTTTACGGGGAAACGGATACTTTCCATCTTACGGAAAATGACGATAACTCCAAATGATGCAAATTTGATTTCCCGGCTAAGCGTAAAGCCGTGACACTACGCGCAAGAGATTGAATGGACAAGATTTACGTGTTCACCAACAATATGTTACAATGGAATGGGGAGATGACCAAGATACAAATGCTAGTAGGTAAAGCAAAGTAGAGGATATTCTATCTCGCGGGCTTGAGGTACCGCTTCATGGGAACAAAGAAGCTTCCTACTGAGGGAAAAGAGGTGACCAAGGAAGATATCTTCGTTACGACCAATACATATGTCCTCTACATCCGGGGATCTGTTATCTTCCTCGAAGTTTCCAGTGCCCGTGCGAGCGTCAACTTTATTCAGTTGTTGCAACCATTTAACAAAATTCACGAATTCTCTTGGGGATCTTCTATCCTTGCACACTCGTTGAACGAGTTGAGAAAGGCTTCTAGGGCTCGTACGAACAAAATTGGAGGAAATATGGATCTTTTGTAGGCGTGGATATATTTGTCATTTCCCAATATTTTCTAAAAGGGCTTTTATGAACAAGCAATGGGATGGTACGTCTTACGGATACAAATACAACTTCAACGAAAGATGTTATCTTTCACCCTTACAAGGAAATTTTGGATAAAGAAAAATGAAAGATGGTTGGGTGCGCCGAGCAAGAACGTTATTTTGATCCTTTGTGTCACCCAAGAGGATATGTAATGTACAACTCGATGAAAGTCGCAAGATAATACGTATACGTACAAAAATCCCTATGGAGCACAAGAATTTTAAAATCAATGAGGCCAAAAGTGAGGCATTGGATAATGGTATTGAGGTTGTTCACAAACCTTTACCAGCATATGAATACTGGGAAGAGAGAAGGTACAACAAACATGATATGGATGGCTGTTCGAAAACAGATGATGAGGCAATTCTGGGTTACTGATGAACGTCGTTTACTCAACAAAATAATAAGACGTTTCCCAATAATTAACAAGTAATAAAGCGGTAGTAAGGATCGTTCCCACGAGGAGTAATGTAATTGATATGTTATCTAAATTAGCGAGAATATAAAATAAGGATAAAAAGGATAATAAGATAAAGATGATGATAATTAAGAAATCCTTCGCGGTTACTAACCGTTAACTCAACATTGTACCCGTTTATCTCTTGTTAGAATCAATTGTTATCAACCGTAGAATAACAGGTACGCTTAGCTATCCCCAAAATTCCTTGTATCTGTAGCGCCTCCTAAACTAAATCAAATAATTAAGCAATCAATTAAGAAATCTGCTATAAAAAATTAACCCAAGAACTATCCCCTCTTTGAAATATATACAAGAATTCCCCTCAAATGATACATATACAATAGTCATTTGGTTTTCAAATAGAATACACAACATAATAAACATAGCAGAAGTTAACTAATTAACGGAGTCAATTCCTCGGAGCTTTCGCTGCACAACTATGATCTGTCTCTGAAACTGAAAGTCGGAATGGGTGAGCACATCATCCCTAAAAGGGGTGCCCAGCAGGAATAACATTTAACTTTAAAGAAATCATGAGCAAGATTTGGAACACAATTCATGCTTTCCCAAACATCAAAGTGACTAAGTCACTGGAAATGCACAAACAATATATATGGACAAACTCCTTTTTCAAACAATTTATATTAGTGATGCCGAGTTTTTCCGCACTTACATAGCTATATTGATGCCGGGTTGTTCCACACCTATATTCATTCTTTCCCTCAAGACTCCATTTCTTTGCTGTCTCGATCTCGATCTGGCACCAACATATGTTACTGAAGAATATGGATGTCAACTGCTTTGATTGAAGACGTTCCATGAATTTATGCTTCAGATCCCCTTTTCTCACGAGTAGAAATGAGATCCACCTGCTTAGAGAAATGAAATTATTTTTCGTTCTGGTAAATAAGAAAAATGGAATACAGTGGAGGAAGATACCACAAACAAGGTGCGGTGAATAGCATGCCACGTTTCACATCGAACTTTAGCCCCTAGTGGAATCGAGGTGCTGAAATCCTCGTCTGTGACCTAGTAGGTTAGGTGGTGCGACCAACTTCAAGCAGATAACAAGGTAGTATCCACGGATCATTAAGGCTGACTCTTTTGCCACCGTAAGTCGCAAGCGCCGATTTAGCTTCTACTTTACCCGTTTATTCTTTGGGTGAAAGATTTCACTTGTAATTCCTGTAAATGACTTAAAACAATATTATTAGTTAAATATCAAGACCTAACTAGTATAAATGTGGGTATAAAAGTGGTGCACTTGCGTATTTATCAAACTCTCCCATACTTGTATGAGTTATATTTTGCTAGTCCCGAGCAAAACAAGAAAAAAATTATATCCGCTACACAGCTGGATATGGAGAGACGTCTGTTAAACAGCTAGACGGATCCACTAAACATTGGTATCAAGAAGTCCGCTAAACAATGGTGTAGATATGTCTGCTAAACAACAAGACAGATGTTCAGAAAGACCCGCTCAACAGCTGGTCATGTCGTGCAAGACAAAATTTTTTTTTAAGGAAATTCAAAACGAAATTGAATGCCTACCACAAATCTATATATACTTAACCACTCCCCCACACTTAAACTTTACATTTTCCTCAATGTTATTGAGTCATCCAACGTAGAGTTCAGGTGGGACATTCTATAATGCGAAATGCAATAGGCAAACCAAAATAGAAGATAAGGGAACAAAACTTATGGGTTGACTCCCACGAAGCGAATGATATTTTTTCCTTACTTGCACGCAGAAAGTAATCTCAAGCAAGGTGAAGATGGCATCCCAAAATATCCTGCCAAGCATATATATAAAGTCCAAAAAGTTGGGAGCAAATCAGGTCAGCTGAAAACATGAACCTGTAAACACTATAAACATCCAAAAAGATATGTGAATTCATAAGTAACTCACCCCCATAAACAACAAGTTCAGAATGTTTACAAGTTTCAACTATTGGCGGAGACTCCAAATTGGGTATTAACTCAGCTGAAATATTTTCAGCGGATTCATTCACTAGTTTTCGCTGGACGTATTGCATTAGTAATATCAATAAGCATCAAATCACATGAGTTGGAAAAAGGAGCTAAGCAAACAAATTTGTATATGTGAATTACCTTACCAGTATCCATATGTTCAACGCCTAAATAAGAATCTTGAAAACTATTAGGTGGAACAACGAAAGAAGGGTATGCAACAATCTCGCAAAAAACAGGATTATCTGAATTGACAGAATAAAATAAGCACATATCTGATAATTCAGTTTTAGTGAATTCCCTACAACCTTCAATGTTTTGAGGCATATGTTTCCAAGATTCTTGTTGTAACAACAAGTACAATCATTCATAGAATCAACCATGCATACATGTTCACAGGTTTCAGAAATCTGATATGAAAATGAAAGGCTAAACACATTTATCTCCATTTTCATATTTTCAAAAGTAAGCTCCATGATTCCATTTCGACAATTGATAACCGCATTCGAGGTAGCCAAGAAAGGTCTACCCAAGATGACAGGAATCTGCCCACTAGGATTGGAAACAGGTTGAGTATCCAAAACAATAAAATCAATATGATAAACAAAACTTTCAACCCGTATAAGAACATCCTCTACCACTCCCCTAGGAATTTTAATGGACCTATCAGCCAATTGGAGAGTAACACTAGTGGATTTCAAATCACCAAGTTCTAATTGCACATACACATAGTATGGCAAGATATTCACACTGGCCCCTAAATCTAACAATGCATGTTTGGTCCTATGTTCTCCTATAGCACAAGCAATCGTAGGATAACCTGGATCCTAAATTTAGTTGGAGTTTTCTGTGTAATAATCGAGCTTACCTGTTTAGTAAGGAAAGCTTTCTTATGTACATTCAATTTGCGTTTCGCAGTGCGCATATCTCTTAAAAACTTAACATAAGAAAGAATTTGTTTAATGGTATCTAAGAGGGGAATATTGACTTTAACCTGTTTAAACACTTCTAGGATGTCATTAAGGGTAGCTCCCTTCTTACGAGGTAGTAACGCTTGAAGAAAAGGAGCACGAGGAACATAAGAAACCTGTGTAATGGTATGAGGGTTCCTATCTTTCTCTTTCTCCTCGGGATCACTAACATGATTGTCAATGACTCGCCCACTTCTGAGAGTAGTAGCGGCCTGGACACGATGAGTCGGCTTAGTACCAGATGTTCCCTCCTCAAAAGAACCTTTAGGGTGAGGCTGTATTTGACTCGGGAACTGACCCTTGTCTCGCTCATTCAGTTGGCTGGCTAGCTCATTTAGCTGTTGTTGTAAGTTCGCCATAGATCTTTGAGTAGCCTGCATAAAAAAACTCATACTTTCTTCCAAACTAGGAATTCTTTGGTTGGTACAATCACTAGGAATAGAAAATGCATGCGTAATACACTCAACATGCTTGACTTTAGCATTTCTTTCCAACGACTCAAGTCTTCGTGTAAAAACAGAAAACTTGGCCTCATAGTCGAATTCATTGTTAACTCTACGAACCCCTTCACTACTAGCTACTGATTGTATGGGTTTTATAGCCTCCCACTCTTGGATTATTCCAGCTATTTCTTGCAAAAATTTGTAACCTTCTTCGGCACTCTTATCAAGGAAATTCCCACCACAAAGTGATTCTACCTTAGTCACTGTTTTGTAATCTAATCCTTCATAAAGGATCAATATGAGCCTAGGAGTATCCAATCCATGGTGTGGACATTGTAACAAGAGATCATGGAACCTCTCTAAATAATCATAAAGAGATTCTCCTTCTTGTTGCGAAAAACTATATAGTTTTTATGCCTAGGAAAGAATTTATGCAAGAATGTATTAATCATGTCATTCCAAGCACTAATTTATGAAGGAGATAACGCATTCAGCCAAGATTTTGCCTTATCCTTCAAAGACAAAGGAAACAACCATGTCTAAGTCCCTTGTTTTGCTTATTCTCTCTTTTTGCATTAGGGTCTGCCAGTAGTGATAGTTTTGGGTGTACAATAGACTATACATGACATAGAAATCGAATAGAAGATAAATCATTATAGAGAAACTCAAACAAATGACATTAAGCTCAAAGTTGGTAGAAACCCTTGTTTTAGAACAAGAGTAAACAAAACCTACAAGTTCATCCTTAACCCTAACAATAGATTTAGCTAGACATGGTTTTGCTCAAAGCTATAAAAAATGATATAAAGATGAATAAACTCAACATATAGAAAATCAATCAAATGAAATGGAGCTAAACCTAATTGCTTCCCTGATTACATCGTCCCCCTCCTTGCATCTCAGTCTGGTATTTATCTACCTGCTGCGAAGAAATCCAATCTGGACTCAGGAAACAGGTAACCAGGCCCAATGTGCCACCAACTTCAGTTTCCAAATTCAGGCCAGTACCGAGTCTGGTAACAACCATAGTGCCACCTCTTTGCTTACTCTTCTCTGATTCTCTAGCCACAACACTGCACTTTCTTCTCCATTCTCGGCTTCACTACTTCCAGTTCAATATGTTCAAGCATCTCAAAAAAATGATCTCCATACATCCATGAATCGATGGCAGTAATGCAATAGCCAACAAAATGCAAAGCCCCAAATATGTTGACGCTGTTATCATATCCATTCCACTGCTGCCTCCTAAACTCTCCAACCACCAGCACCTTCTTAATTGAACCGTTTCCCAACTCCGGTCACAACAACAACCCCACTTTCATCTGCCATTGCCGTAGTACAACACTCAAATTGCTTAGAGTGTCGTCTTCAAATTCAGTTCATACCAAATCACAAACCTCCCCAAATCTGTACCTTGTATTCATTGTTTTGCGACTCCAACAGATTCAATCCATCACCATAACAACTGTTTCCACCATTGACACCATCAATTCAACCAAATCAGTTCTTGGGTCTCATTTACTGGCATCAAATTTAGCTCAAATCTTCACATATTCGAACCCTTGAATACACACAATTTAACTGTTGTCATTGAATCAGACACCACTAATTAATCAAGACTATATCGTACAATACCCATTGTAGATGATAAATTCTGTAAATTCTTCAGCTATTTGAACAACCAACACCTTGAATCTGACAGCATCTCCGCGTATTGATGTTGCTGGTCGGAAATTGAAAGAACTTGAACTCCGGCGGAAGATAGAAAGGACGATATGTAGTATTCCTTCTTTCCCTCAAGACTCCATTTCTTTGCTGTCTCGATCTCGATCTGGCAGCAACTTATGTTACTGAAGAACATGGATGGCAACTGCTTTGATTGAAGACGTTCCATGAATTTATGCTTCAGATCCCCTTTTCTCATGAGTAGAAATGTGAACCACCTGCTTAGAGAAATGAAATTCTCTTTCGTTCTGGTAAATAAGAAAAATGGAATACAGCGGGGGAAGATACCACAAACAAGGTGCGGTGAAGAACATGCCACGTTTCACATCGAACTTTAGCCCCTAGTGAAATCGAGGTGCTTAAATCCTCGTCTGTGACCTAGTAGGTTAGGTGGTGCGACCAACTTCAAGCAGATAAACAAGGCAGTAGCCACGGATCATTAAGGCTGACTCTTTTGGCACCGTAAGTCCCAAACGCTAATTTAAATTCTACTTTACCCATTTATTCTTTGGGTGAACGATTTTGCTTGTAATTCGTGTAAATGATTTAAAAAAATATCATTAGTTAAATATCAAGACCTAGCTAGTATAAGTGTGGGTATAAAAGTGTTGCACTTGCGTGCTGATCACTTAAAGCCTTTTATATTTCCTGTTAGAGCAAGTCTTATGGCGGAAGAGTTCCATCTTCCACGCCACCTCAGCATTTGGAATTGAGAATGGGAGTGCAAGTGTAGTGGTGGAATAGTAAAAACGCTATTCTTAATAGCATTAAAAAAACGTTATTAAGAATAGCACTAAAAAAACGCTATTAAGAACAACGCTTTTTTCT
Organism: Papaver somniferum; assembly: GCF_003573695.1. Taxonomy (NCBI): domain Eukaryota; kingdom Viridiplantae; phylum Streptophyta; class Magnoliopsida; order Ranunculales; family Papaveraceae; genus Papaver; species Papaver somniferum. Next base: position 52,755,078 of record NC_039359.1, on the reverse strand, counting down.
CAGCCGTTAGATTTCAACAACTCATTTTAAATCTACGGATAAAAAAAAGCGCTATTCTTTCTAACGTTTTTTTAGCGCTATTTTTATTAGCGCTTAGCGCTATTTTTATTGGAGTTCAAAATGGATTCCACGAAACCGTGGAACCTTGCTTGGATTATCTGTGGAAGACCCCAACTTGGAAGCCACTAGACTTGACATTTCATGGTTTTTCCACACTTGGAATAGGATGGATTCCACCATAAGATTTGCTTTTAGTGTTAGTTGCATTTATAAGTTATTTCCTGTTTATTAGCTTTCCCTATTATTATGTATTGTGTGTGTTTGGATTTTTGTGTAATTTAACCTACCTTTGTGTTTATTCTTGAAATAAGAAAATGAAGGCTTGTGTGAAACAACATGATGGTGAAATCAATACTGGCTATGTTCTACTTGGTTGTATTTTTCAAAGATGCAACTCCCTCCAAACAAATCATCGATTATGGAAAAGGCTACACGGTCATTCTCAATCATTAAGAAGATCCATTTTTTATGTATACGACGTAGTAACACTTTTATCAGACTTTTTCGTGATAGAAGGGCTCAGGAATCCATCTTGATAGTTTCATCGCGAGCATCATTGCTCAATCTTCACAACTCGTTTGTGAAAGCCTACATAGTGCTAGTATTAGAAGACTACTCACTGGGCAACAATGGAGAACGAACGCTTCCTAGATTATTGAAAAATTACAAATGTTTTGGTTATCTTTGTTTGTCTACTTTTAGGATCGTCTCTAGGACTCATCGCGTTGTGCTCTTTTCCATCGTCAAGATTTTATCCTGGTTATGGGTTTTCCTTGTCAAGGTTTTTACCGAGGCAACATATGCGTGTCCAACACTTTTTAGTGGTTTTATCATTTACATTCTAGCGTTTGTCTTTTATTTTTATTGTAATCTCTTTACTATTGTAACCCGGACTGCTAAAGCCTTAAGTTAGTCTCTTTAATGAATACCTAATTTACAAAAAAAAAAAAAAAAAACTCCAGATGATGTTATTTATGAAAGTTTAAAGGAATGAAGGTATAGTTTGATTGGTAGATTGGATTTTATTAAAAACGAAGATGGGCAACTGGTGGCAACTGTTGTAAATGCCAAGGGGGAGAATTAAAATAATTATATAGTGTATTTGCGACACACTTACAATCCTCTCATCTCCTTTTCACCTCTCCACTTCCCCCATTACTTTGTAAACACCACCATTAGTAGTAATTGGTACATGCCCTTTAACTCTATTGTAAATGCTCTAGTTTATGTCCCTATAAATAGAGAGAATCTTAAAAAACAACCAACATCTCAGACATAAACTGCATCTCTATTATCATTTTGACTGAGTAAAGATCTATAGAGCGAGAGAGTTGGAGAAGATGGCAAAGATTATTGTTTGATGAGAATGAAGAGAGATTTGGGCAAATTCATGACCAGCGACGGCCAATGTTGACTGGAGATTTTTCTTCGTCTAGGGTTTTCTCTCTACTTTTCGACCAAACCATCCATGGCTGGTGAGGTCTCTCCTTCTATCCCTCTCTCACATACCCATAGCTCCACTTTAGATTCTAGTTTGATGGTTGGATCTCAAAATCTAGTTTCTCTTTTCGAGTTTCCCCCTCTTTGCAAATCAGGCAAGGGGGTTTCTCAAAACCTAGGGTTCGAAGCAACGGACTGGTCTTATTTACTCTCCTTGAAGAAAAAGTCTACCGACGTTGATGATGATTATTCAATGGTGTATAAACCTTCAATGATGAGGGAAGGCTAGGAAGGAGCAGCATTCTCCTCAGAAATTTTCAAGGATGAAATTAAGGCTTGCGAAAACTTGGTAATCGGGTATTTCATTGGTGGACGAGGTTCTTTCTTAGAGGTTCAATCTGCAATTGCTAAAAATTGGAAGACAAAATCAGAGGTACAGATTACCATTCATGGAAGCAATGATTTCTTTTTCAAATTTATGAATATAGAAGATAGGTGTGTAGCCTTGGATCATGGTGCATTCTGTATTGGTAGTAGGCTATTTGATGTTAGGCCTTGGAGCCCTTTGGTTGAGAACACCATTGCAGAGATGAAATCCATCCCTGTATGGCTATTTATGGAACAAACTAGGACTGAGTACAATAGCGAGTTTTATTGGTAAACCCCTCTTGATGGATGAATGTACAAAAAACAAAACCAGACTAATGGTTGAAATTAGTACTGATTGCACTTATCCAACTAATGTCCCGTTGTGGATAGATGATGTTTTTCTGATGAATCTTCCGGTGAAGTAGCAAAGAAAACCATTAAAATGTGGTGTTTGTTCCTATTTCAGACATCTCAGCAAAAAATGTTATGTTAATGGGGGATCAAGCAAAACCTCATTGGATGGCTAGTAAAAAACAGATCACTGAGGTAGCCGAGAAGATGGAGAAGGATAGTAATTCCATGTTTGCTATTGATAATATCGAGGCTCTTTCGGAAAACCTATCTAGTGATTGTCAACTGAAGCTGCAAACTAGTAATGGACAAAAAGATCCAGCAGTAGGAATTGATGTTGATGGTATAGTTGAAAGGGTTATAGAGGACAAAGAGCCTGTTGTTGAAAGGAAGACGTATGTTAGAAAGAAGAAAATCTCTATCCCAAAGGGTAATAAAACTCTTCAAATGACAATTTCTGATTTGAATCCTTGCAGAGTCCTTGACTCCGAAGGGGAATTTGCTAATATAGAGATGAATGACTTAACTAAGATCGGGAAAGAGAAATCAAAAAATCAAGAGTATAAAAACGATCAAGTGATACTGGAGGATTGTGTTGATTCAGATGATTCTTGCTCTGAGTCACCAATTGCAGTTGCTATTAATTTTTTGGAAGCGAACCTAGATTCACGAGGAGGGGAATGCCCGGATATAGTTTCTACCGAAAGAAATGAGTTTTCAACTCCAAGTATGGTTGTTACATCTCATGGGAAGGAGAATTCAGAGGCGGGGTTTCCGGCTCAAAGTGATTTGAGTTGAATTACTTTGCGGAAAAATAAAAATAAGAAATCTATGGGAAAGATTTCAAGTTCGCACGCTATTTCATCTTCTTCCGAACAGTTGACTCAAGATCGTGAAGTAAAGTCTACTACTCCCTATGTTACCGATGCCGAAATAGATTCTAAAATCGCTTTTAACAAGTTGATGGGTATTTCTGACCATCCTTTGATGAGATCGATGTGTAAAAATCTTTTAGAGAATGCAAAATCTCAATGAAAAATGGAAACACCTCTGATTGAGGATGATGATGGTTTAAGAGACTTCGACCCTGGCATGGACAATGATGAACATATTGATGCCGTCAAATGCTCGTTTCAAGATGAAAATTTGGATTTCAAAGGTTGAATAGTTTTCAGTTTTCGTATCTTTTGAGTTTCTTGAATGTGAAGGATCTTATGTAGATTCTTTTTTGGGGCTTGTGTTTGGTGTTTCTCTTTGAGAGTGTGTTGAGTTGCTCATTGGTGGGCATGTTGTGTTGTTTTCCTTTTTCTTTCTTTTCTTTTTTCTTTGTAACTTTGGTGTCATTTTGGTGACATCTTTGTTTTTTAATTAAATTTGCCCTTTTCGCGTCAAAAAAAATAAAAAAAATAGAGAGTTACAAAGGTAATTGTGACATATATTAACTATTGAGAATTCTCTTTTCTTTCCTCTCTACTTTCCGTCTCTTTTCAGTTTATAACACCAAAAAGTAATTTAGTCATTTTATTGATGCCTTTGTGAGAATAAACCAGCTGTCTCGAAAAAACGTTGTGGATTTATGTCATCAAACGCCCACTAAACGAAATAGTGCATGAAGCCCAGAAGTGACAGCAGAATGGTCATAGGGTCCAAGTTTATACTCCACAAAGGACCAAAAGTGGTGGCAACTGGTGGAGAGAAAACTGACAAATCAACTGTGAGTTAACTCCATCTGGTTTTGCGAATTCATTGGATTAACCTCCGGGAAGAACAGTTGAGTTTTGTTTCATTTAATTTGGAAGGCTTGGCGTTCCATGACTTTCCTTTACACATTTTTTCTTTTACTCGAGGTCTGTACAATGATACAAAGAATCGCAGTGTTGTGGTCTGTGACGTCTGTCTTTGTTAAGTTTCAAGTGCGTGTTGCCAAACGTTCCCAAGAGGTTATCATTTGGGCAAAAGAATAATGTAGTGAAAGAAATAGAGCACTACTCCTATACCTTGGAATTGGTATCGCGAGCCTGAAGATATCTCCCATGTGCGCCCTTACAAAGAGCAATGAAGTTCAATTCTCGATCGCACTTTAAAAAGATGGGGTTGCTTCCTTTATTTCTTACATTATTGTAGGTAAATAAAAGTAAGTACAGCGTTTGACTTAATATTTATCATCCCATAGTAGAACTTAACTAACCCATAAAGATGTATAAATGTATTGGTTCTTCAACTTTGGCAACTTAGACCAGCATCAAAACTCGGTTTTAAGTGAAGAACTAAAACTAGTTTACGCTATTAAAACCTTCGATAACATATCTTATGAGTCCAGGGATATGAATATTCATGAAGTAATCTTTCCAGTCTATGTGTTTAGGGTTAAAATCAAACACATCTGCCTCATCCGATCCTTCCATGGACATTCTCAATTTCTCAGTAGCTGAATCATCAACACTGCAAGACACAAAATTCAGTGATTATTCCTACGTACGTACACTAATTAAATTGCGCTCCTTATTCGGGTGAATATGATTGCCTTCTCCCGCAGAAAATAGGGAGAGTTAAAATGAATTAGGAACTACTTACATCTTTCTAAACAGTAGATAATGTTCATAGATCTCAACCAATCGCTTTGCGAAGCTAACTTTACGTTCCTGACAAAAGGAGAAAAAAAAAAGCCAACCATCCCATAATCAGTTAATCAATAAATTGCGATTACTGCAAACATTACCTGCAAAAATCAGGGTGCATGTTATTGGGTTAGTCATTTAAAATTAACTAACCTTCTTAGGTAACACATAAATGTCATGTATGTGCTGCCTGAAGCTAGCCATGGTGGGGAAGAAAACAGGCTCGACAATTCCGACAGTATTTCCATATTTATCCATCCATGGGTTCTCACAGAAATAGCTATAAGCATGTTTTACCACCTTAATGATGTTCATATACTCTCGGTTGGCAGAGCCACCCATATGGTAGATATATTGACCATTATCGATCTCACCATAATCGTCATCATCACCAGATAAACTTCTAGTACTATTTTTCGTATGAGTCATCATCGCCACTATTAAAGCATTCACCACCATATCTCCCGGGATCTGTTTCATGCATCCACTCATAAGAACGGTCACAAGCAATATAGAATTTGATCCATTTACTTATACATTAGTGCTGTTAGGCTTAACTTACAATGTCGACGAATGACTCGTGGTTCCCAAGAAAACACGGCAACATCCCTCTTCCACAACACATCACAATGGGGTCAAAAGTTCTGCAGGTATCATCCATTTAAACAATTACACCATCAGTCCAAATTTGAGGAATAGTTTGCAGATGGGTACTATGTAGTGTGTAGGATGAACGGGTTAATTGATATAGCTATATTGAGTGTGATTTAGCGCATCCTGTCTGCATAAGTGGTTAAAGTATTTAGATTTGAGTAATGATCATCAAGAATAAGTACATACTTGAAGCCTTCTATCCAGCAATGGTTCTTTGTAAGTGGAACTAACAAGTGTAGGCCTTGCGATAACAATAGGAACATTTATTTTCAACGATCGACCAATTATTATCTCTCCCATTGCTTTTGTAAACACATATGTGGTTAGCCATCCATACAATTTAGCCCTGTTCACAGCACCGAATTAGGGTGAGCGGTTGACAAGAAATGGAATCACAAAACAAGAATCTTAATGTATTAAAACCTTTAATCTATTAAAATGTTAATGTAACATCTATTAAAACCTTTCGAGTCCCAGTTCTTTCATTGCAGCATTTTCTTTTTTCTTGGAGACTTGTGCATCCTTGAGTTCATTCAATCTGTCTTGCACCAACTTCCTCTCCTCATCAATGTCCAGAATCTTTGAGGTTTCCTTCATTGTTTCACTTACATCAAAAGGTTTTTCTGATATAACTCCAGGTGTCTCTCCAGTATATATGTACGCTGATCGGTCATTTGCGAACAGCCATATAGATAGTGCACCAGCGGAAGATGTTAGTAATTGGTACAAAATAATGGATTTTATGGTGCTATCCACTGGCTTGCTGTTTTTTCTGGAAGATTACGGTCTTGCCTTAATAATTTATCTTATATGTACTGTATGTTTTTTCTGGAAGAAGTTTTTGTATATATATTTCTGAGCCAGGTTAGTTTTGGATTAAGTTTTATAGCAGATTTCTTAATTGATTGTTTAAGTAAATGATTTAGATTCTTAGTACCTCTTTGTTTAGCTAGTCTCTTGGATTAGTCAGCTGCTAGCTTAGGGGGCGCTACAGTGTTGGTATCAGAGCTCACTATTAGATCTTACATGGGAAAAGATAGGAATAGCCAGTGCCAGTTAGTGAAACAGATTAGTTTAGAACTGGATTGGGTTGTGAGATAAATCTTAATCACTAAAAGCTACCAATAATTTATAGATTTATTTGATTGATTGATTGATTGTTTTGTTGTTTGTTGTTTGATTGTTTGTATATGTAATAAAGTAAAAATTGTAGGATGAAACCAATTACTTTATAGTTTAGAAATTTTAATTGAAGTTTAGAGATTAACTAATTGAATGTCACTTAAATAATCCAGCACTGGGGAATAGTGAGGTTTGTAATTCTGATATGTTTGTGTTGTCTTTTGGTCGTAGGAAAGCATTGTCAGGTCTGATCAGCCTATACAGGGCAACTACATGCATGGATTACCATTCGTAAAAGGAGAACTTGCTTCTATCAGTGGACTGATAGATCCAAAATTTTACTTAGAGACTTTATTATAGAGTATTTTCTCTCGTAATTAGAACCATTGATTTTTTTTTTTGAAATAGAAACTAGTTTCTTGAACCTAGAGCCACAAATTTTAGTTGTAGAAAGCCATGTAGGTTTGTGTTTTGTTTGTTGTTGTTTGCGCTTAGACAAGAGATAAGATTATTCTATAAGGTGGGGAGTTTTTGAAGACCATAAGGATGGTTTGATTTTCGAGGACGAAAATGATACAAGGTGGGGAAAATATAAGGACCCTCAAACTCGTCAACGCTATTAGACTAGTCAAGAGATGATTTAGCCGCTAATGAATCGATTAGTTTAGCATGAACGTTAATAAATAGAAATTAATCTAACACCGATCTAGATACGAAATTAGTACCGCTCGATAGGTTTCGAAAAGTTACGCAGAATGGACTACTCGAACATGTCAATCGGATACCAGACGAAGAAGATATCAACGGATAAGTATGGAGGGCAAAATACTAACTTCGTAGCTTAGCTGTGTGGCTGCCCTTATCTTCAACGAGTGTCGTGGAATTTGGTGTGGACGTGTCAATACATAACCAATAGGATAAACTCGACTCTTTCTCTTTTCTTCTTCTTTATTCTTCGTTCTTCTTTTTCTTCTTCTCTTTCATTATTTTCCTTCTTCCTCTTATTCTCTGCAAGTTTGAGAGAAATCTAATGGAAGTTCTGAGATCGACCATCGTATGGGTTATGTTAAGGATTGACGGTTGGTGGTGGTGTTGATGTTTATCGTTTTCGGGAAAGAAGAAGCTGATGATGTTACTCATTTAATTAGGGTTTTTAGATTGGAGTTGGAAACTGAATGAAATTGATAGTAAATCGAGTGACGATAGATGAAGAACAACGGGGTTATCATTTAACTGATGTTTTGGTGTTGATAGGATTACAAATTGGAAAACAAGGATTTCTGCTATTTTTGAGTTAATCACAGATCGGAGGAAGGATTGTTATAGATGATGAAGTTGCTTATTAGGGATGGGTATTGAGAGGATTGAATTATTTAGGTTAGAATTGCTGATGAAGTCAAGTTTCAATTCAAGATTTGAAATGATAATTCTAGGAATCAGTGGAGATGAATTGGGGAAATAGCAATTCAGAGGATGCTTATGCTTGGGTAAGCCTCTAAGTTGATTTAGTTTTAGTTTCTGAATTGAGTTGTTTCAATTATTTAGTTTTATTGGTGCTAATGGAACTAAGGCTTGAGTTTTGGATGGAGTGGAGCTGCATGTAGTTGTAGTTAGAGTTATGTTGATATTCTGTGATGGGTTCATGTGGAATTTGGATGTTGAAGGAAGATTGGGTGATTCTTACAGTCTCAATTAAAGAGATTTAGAATTGTTGGTGAGTGGCAGTGGGTTCAATTGGATGCTTGTGTTGTTGAGATTTCAGGGAAATTTAGAAAGAAGATGGAATTGAGTTTAGTGTAATATTGTATTGAGTTACAAGTTGTAGTGGTGTTGTTGAAGCTGCAGGGGATATAAGTTGTTGGTGGAAGTTTAGGAACTGTTTTGAGATATGGAATAGAGTTACAGTTACAACTTGTTGAGCTGAATTAATTGCTGAGTGGTGAACTTTGGAAGTGATAATGGTGGATAAGACACTGCGGATGTGAAGAATGACTGTGGTTAGAATGAGTGTATGTGTTGATGAGCAGCTTTGTAATGGTGGTATATTAGAGTGGTGATTGACTGAATGTGCAATGGCGGCGTCGAGTGTGGTTTTGAGTGAAGAGGATTTGGATAATTGCAGCTACTGCATTTGCAGGTAGGCTAAGCTTACAGTTGTAATTAAATTATGAAGTTTAACTTAAATTCTATGTATTATTGTTGTATTTAACTTTAGAACCTTGTTAGAATGAATAGAATCAGGTTGTAAGTGAATTTGTTGTTTCAATAGAGTATATGCTTGATAGTCATTCCAATCAGTTTAGCTGACTGAGTTGAATCGGTGTTGACTCACTGAGTTACAGATCCTGACCTGAGTTGACTTAGTTGACTTAACTTTAACCATTTACCCTGGACTTTGACCTTTGACTGGACGTTAACTGTTAGTTGAACCGTTTGACCATCAGTGACCGTTAGTTGACTTAGTTGGGTCAGCACTTGTGTAATGGGCCGAGTCTAGTGGACTTGGGCTTAGTGCCATGTATCCTTAGTTAGATATTTTGGAATGAATTAGCCTTTGGCTTATTCTACAAGGTTGTAGATATTAATGAGACTTAGCTATGGACTTTAGAATCAACTTAATTGGAATAGTAAACTCTTAGTTATATTGAAGGTAGAGATTGAGATACCATAATGGGCTTAGAACCATTAGATAGTTCACTTAGCTTATAACTAGAACTTGTATGAATTATGTTATGAGCCTTGTGTGAGTCTTTTGGCTAGATTCTTAGAGTTCTTGTGTGATTAACAGTTAGTTATTAACAACGATCGATTCAAATGATGAACTAGTGGATCGTGGATCTCGAGGTAGGCGTGGCTTGTCATCAAAAGAGGTGGGAATACTTTTAACTCTTTTGAAACCACTGTTTGTTTCTTTTCCAAAAGCTTATGTTTAATAAACTCATGCATTGTCTATTTCTGCATTTCATACGTTGTTTAGTTTGTATTATGATTGTTCTGTTGATTATTTGAATCTTTCCATGAATTGGAAAGGACATGTAATGTTTTGTTATCAATATGAATTGTTATGGGAAATGAGAATTTCCACGTGTGGTATATAGGATACGCTCCTTCATTTATATCTACATGAATTCAGCTTTTATGTTTATTAGGTGTGGAACAACCCGGCATCAATATAGCTATGTAGGTGTGGAAAATACCGGCATCACTAATATATATTTTTTGAAGAAGGAGTTTGTCCATATACATGTTTGTGCATTCTAGTGACTTAGTCACTTTGATGTTTGGGAAAACATGTATTGTTTTCCAAATCTTGCTCATGAATTCTTTAAAGTTAAATGTTATTCCTGCTGGGCACCCCTTCTACGGATGATGTGCTCACCCTTTCCCACTTTCAGTTTCAGAGACAGATCAGAGTTGCGCAGCGAAAGCTTCGAGGAGTTGACTCCGTTAATTAGTTAACTTCTGCTATGTTTATTATGCTGTTTATTCTATTTGTAAACAAAATGATTATTACATATGTATCATTTGAGATAAGTTTTTATATATATTTATGAGCGGGGTTAGTTTTGGGTTAAGTTTTATATCAGATTTCTTAATTAATCGATTGTTTAAGTAAATGATTTAGATTCTTAGTGCCTCTTTATTTAGCTAATCTCTTGGATTAGTCAGCTGCTAGCTTAGGGGCTCTACAGTATGTTTCCGCCGATCCGTATCCACGATTCAAAAATAAGGTTCTAGAACATCCAGATTACTTGAAATGCAAGTGGGCACAATTGTATAAATACAGGGAATCTTAACCCTAATAGAAATAGAAGAAGACACCAAAAAAACCCTCGAGGGGAAATAAAATAACTCTCCTTTGGGAGATTCATCCGTGGACGTAGGCACAATGCCGAACCACGTTAAATTATTTGTCTTTCTTGTTTTTCTTCAATTCGTTTTTAACCCTAATTTTTACCCTAATTCTCGATAATCATCATCAAATCATCGTATTTGTGCCTAAAAGTAATTTTGGGTACAAACACTAATACTTTCATCTTCCTTTTACCAAGTCAAATCCCCTCGAACGGGTTGAGTTAGCTAGCCTGTATTGTCTCCACTAATCCATGTATATTTGGGTAGGGAAAAAACTATGATGGAACGTTTGCAACAATATCGTGCTGTGGGATTCTTGCAAGATTGGGACGGTCGCTTATTTACCAATAGGAGACGATCATACTAATGAAACCATTTAAATCCACCATGAAGATTTATTCATTCATTCGACAAGAACATAAACGCAAGAGATCAATACTAAACATATTAGGGTTCTAGACCAATAAGCACAATAATTCACGTGTAGAACCAAGAATTTATAAGAACAGTTGCAAAAATTGAAAAGAAAAGAAGAATAAAGTAAATAACTTGAGTTTTAATTTTGATTGATAATCAATACGTAAACAGAGATAGTATATTTATACCTAGCTTAACTTGTTACTCAAGTTGCAGTAATTAAGACAACTATAAGACTTCCAAACTTTACTAGATAAATTAAAGGAAACTTCCTATCTAAGGAAAATAATAACTAACAAAGAAATACTAAATAAGGGAAGAAGAGAGTAAGGTGCTGGTACTGCAACATCCCATCCCTCCTGAAAAACGACTTGTCCTCAAGGCTGAAAGTCTGGAAAACGAATGATAAGTTCATCTGCATCTTTCCAAGTTGCTTCATCACTTGAACGATCTTTCAACTTAATAAGCCACCTAGTGCCAGTAGCATTACCTTTTATGAACATCTTTCGATCCAATATCTGCTCAGGTTCCCATTTCTCAAAATACACTGTAATAGGTAGATCAGTATTGACATCAATGGAAGAGACAAGTTTCAATTTTAACTGAGAAACATGGAAGTTTGGATGTATGCGACTAGTTACTGGTAGTTCATATCTATAAGCCACCGTACCAACTTTCTCAATAATACGAAATGGTCCATAGAATTTTGGAGATAGTTTAGAGAAAGACTTGTCACGAACTGTTGTCTGACGATATGGTTGGAGATGAAGGAAAACCCAATCATTAACAATAAAACAACGTTCAGTTCTATCCTTTTCTGTATAATTTTTCATCCTAGATTGAGAATCATGTAAGTTAGAGTGAAGAATTCTCAGAATATGATCTCTAGCTCGTAATAATTCATCCACAACATGCACAAGATTTGTACCAGGTTGATAAGTTGAAATTGCTTGTGGGGTCGACAATAAAAAGCTTGATAAGGAGTCATCTTTATAGCTGAATGATAACTTGTGTTATACCACCACTCAGCCCATGGAAGCCATTTAGACAAATCTGTTTGTCTGATTCCAGTAAAGCATCATAGATAACATTCTAAAGTTCTGTTTGTTACCTCAGTTTCGCCATCAGTTTGAGGATGATATGCTGAACTTCGAAAAATCTGAGTATCTTGCAGAGTAAAAAATGCTTCCCAAAAGTTACACATGAAAATAGGATCTCGATCACTAGTTATTGTTTTAGGCATTCCATGAAGACGAACAATTTCACGTATAAAGATATCAGCAATGGTAGAAGCAGAATAAGGGTGAGATAATGCTATAAAGTGAGCATACTTAGATAAGCGATCCACAACCACCAATATAGAGTTTTGGATGTATCAATAATGGAAAACCATCAATAAAATCCATAGAAATATCAATCCATACATCAGTAGGGATAGATAATGGATGTAGCAGTCCAGGAGGAGATGAAACTTCATATTTATTACGTTGGCAAACATCACAATGTTGTATAAATATCTTGATTGAAGATTTCATACCCTTCCAATAAAAATTCCGCCGAAGACGTTTATAAGTTCTCAAATAAATAGAGTGTCCACCTACTGGAGTTGAATGGAATCCGTGAAGTAGTTTAATACACCATTCAGAAGTAGATACCACAACAATACGTCCCTTAAATCGTAAAAATCCATTGACATATGAGTAATTAAGTTTATAGCTTGGATCTTGGCTTAAATTTTGAATAAGAGCTCCTAAGCCAGCATCTGCATGGCATTCTTGAATAATTTCATTGATTCCAGAAAAAATGGGAGTAGATATAGACAAAAGTTGAGGGTTAGCCATTCTTGATAAAGCATCTGTAGCTCTATTTGCAGCTCCACATCTATAGATGATTTCATAATCATAGCCCAACAGTTTAGACAACCATTTTCGTTGTTTAATAGAAGACAATCTTTTCTCAAGGAAATATTTAAGACTTCTGTGATCTGTGTAGATTTAAAGTGTCTTCCAAGAAAATAAGGTCTCCATTTGTTTACTGCAGAAACAATAACAAGCATCTCTTTATCATATACTGATAAATTCAAAATTTTACCTGATAAAGGTTTGCTGTAATAAGCAACAGGCTTGTTAGACTGCATTAAGACTGCACCCAACCCATTACTAGAAGCATCACACTCTAAACAAAATTCCTTTGTAAAATCTGGTAATGCTAAAACTGGAGTAGTTGTTAAAGCAGACTTGAGCTGATTAAATGCGTTTGTAGCTTGCTCAGACCATTTGAAAGCATCCTGTTTTAACAACTTAGTGAGTGGAACACAAATTTTTCCATAATCTTTCACAAATTTGCCATAATAGCCTGCCAATCCTAAGAAGTATCTAAGATCTTTAATTGTAGAAGGAATAAGCCAATTCTTAATGCTTGAAATCTTATCTTCTTCCACAACAACACCTTCAGCTGAAACCATGTGGCCAAGATATCCAATGGATGATTTTGCAAAGTCGCACTTAGATTTCTTCAAAAATAACTTGCGTGCTCTTAGTAAATCAAACACAATTTCCAAATGCTTAAGATGCTCAGAAAAAGATTTATTGTAAATCAATATGTCATCGAAAAATACCAAAACAAATTTTCGAAGATAAGATGAAAACACCATTCATCAAACCCTGAAATGTTGCAGGAGCATTAGATATTCCAAATGGCATTACTAAGAATTCATAGTGGCCATCATGTGTTCTGAAAGTTGTTTGTGAATATCTGCATCAAACAATCTTATTTGATGAAAGACAAATCGCATATCCACCCTTGAATTTTTTTAGCATCATTCAACTTATCAATTAATTCATCTACAACTGGAATTGGAAATCTGTCTTTCACAGTAACTTTGTTGAGTGCTCTATAATCAACGCACATACGCCAATTATTATCCTTTTTACGAACTAATAGCACATGTGAAGAATAAGGACTAGAACTCTTACGGATAAACCCTGCTTGCTTTAATTCAGACACAATTTTCTCAATTTCATCCTTTTGAAAATGTGGATATCTATATGGTCGAACATTTACTGGTGTAGTATTAGGGAGTAAAGGTATGTGATGATCATGTGCTCTAGTGGGTGGTAATGATGTTGGAGACTCAAATATATCTGAATAACGCAAGAGTAATTGAGAAATTTCAGTAGGTACCTTATCAGAAGTTGTTGTTGACAAGGTTGGAGCAAGATGAAGTAGAAATCCATTATGTGCACAATCCAATAATCTCTGTAGTGGAGAACTGTCGAAGAGCATAATTGAGGCTGAAGTATTTCCAACTAATAAGTAATCAGTATTGTTTAAATGAAATATCATATGAAGTTTCTTAAAATCCCATGTGATTTCACCCAAAGTTTGCAGCCATTATACACCAAGAACTGCATCACATCCACTAATAGTCAAGAGAAAGAAATCAGTAGTTAACTGATAATCTTGTAACTTAAGAGAGATATCAGCACCAGAGCCTTGAGTTTCCAAAAACCACCATTTCCTACCATAAAATTCAAAGCAGTGCTACTAGGTTGAGAAGTAAAACCATGTTTCATAGTAATGTATGGGTGTAAAAAATTGTGAGTAGTACCCGAATAAATGAGAACTGTAAGAGTTTTTCCTTTGATATATATCCTGTGATTCTCATAGTTTTAGGAAAAGAAGATCCCATAAGAGAGTGGAGAGGAGTCTGTAGGAATTGCAGCTTCATTGTGGATCTCTTTCATAACCTCCATATCTTTTTCATCAATAATATTGTTAATCTCATCCTTGTCTAGAGCCATATCCAAAATTAATAATCTTGGTTTAGCACACAAGTGACCAGGTGTGTATGTAAAGCTGATCACAATTAAAGCATAAACCTTTTTCTCATTTTCTCTTTGCTCATCTAAGGATAACCTTTTAGCTCCTAGAGGAATTAAACTTTTCTTAAGTTGCACAACATTAAGTGCTTGCCTGAAAGGGCTAGGTCTAGCAATAGTCTTATAAAATTAAAATAAGTTGTAAAGAGTACATCTTCCTGTTTTAAAGCTTTTTTGAAGGCCATAGATAAGTTTGGAGGTTCAAGCACTTCTATAACAAATCTTATCTCAGGTTTTAAAGATTTAATAAAGAGATCAATAATATAATCTTCAGGTAAATCAGTAACAAAGTTCAAAAGTTGTTCAAGTTCCATAATATGGCCACGTACGAATCATTTTTCTGGCATTGAAGATAAAGCCATACGTGGATTGACAAACTTTTTATCAGGAAAACGATCACAAAGAAGAGAACAAAAATTCAGCCAAGATGGGTCAGTTAACTTACTTTGAATCCATATATACCAAGCATTAGCTTCTCCTTTAAAGTGAGCAGTATCTAGAGATATTTTGAGGGCTTCAGCTATGTTGTGTAAACGAAAGTATTGATCAGCTTGAAAAATCCATCCTGTTGGATGCGTACCATCAAAGCTTGGAAATTTAAGATTAATAGACGCTGCTTGAATGCCTGAAGTATTATCCGAAGTAGAAGCAATATTATTGTTACGAAAAACATTGTTACCATTGGTATTATGGAAGCCATTGAAACCAGGAGGGAAAGAATTAAGAGGAAAACGCGCCGAGAGAAGTGATGTCATATTCCTTGTAATATTATCAGTAAGCACAGTTGTGTCCTGCCTGTTGGCTCGTATTAGAGCAGCCATGTCTTTCTTATGAGAATCCAACAATATAGCGATGCTTGTGTTGTTTGAATTTTGTATCTTAGTAAAAAAATCATCCATTGAAGTTGTTTTATGTGCTTCATCAGCTTCTTGAGTCTCAGTAATAACTCGCATGAAATCATTGACTGTTGTATTGAGGGTGGTCATCATAGTTGTCATCTTATGGACCTCTTCTGTGATAGTCATGAAGAACAGCGGAAGAGAAAACAAAAAAAAATTTGCTTAAAATTTAGAGCAAAAATCAACCTGCCCTGATCCAAATATTAGGGTTCTAGACCAATAAGCACAATAATTCACGTGTAGAACCAAGAACTTATAAAAACAGTTGCAAAAATTGAAAAGAAAAGAAGAATAAAGTAAATAACTTTAGTTTTAGTTTTGATTGATAATCAATACGTAAACAGAGCTAGTATATTTATACCTAGATTAACTTGTTACTCAAGTTGCAGTAATTAAGACAACTATAAGACTTCCAAACATAACTAGATGAATTAAAGGCAACTGCCGGTCTAAGGAAAATAATAACTAATAAAGAAATAGTAAATAAGGGAAGAAGAGAGTAAGGTGCTGGTGCTGCAACAAAATATTGTAGGAATAATAGTAGTATTGATTTTTTGTTGTTTTTCTTCCGGTCGAACCAATCTTTGGAAATGGTTACATTAGTAGGATCTGACTCATAATGGTAGAGAGACGAAGTGCAAATTAACCTTGCAAGAATTCCATAGCACGATCTTGGCATTGAATGAAAAAATTGAACTAATACATATAAGGATCAACGGTAAGGTTGCATAGTTAATTACTGGAATCATAAGTGCAATATATTTACAGTTCCCAACCTTCCAAGTGTTCTACAAAATTCACCGTAATATTTTTTAAATATTTATTTCTTGTTTTTGTACGGATTTTTAAAACACAAATGAAAGTAAGTGTAGCCCATATGCTAAACCACGGTTTATAAAGGGGATACCAGTCTTATTAAGTGTTGATATTATTTCATCGATCCAACAATCAGAATTGATAGGATCTTTTTAACCTATATGAAACGGTATTCAGCACTTAGTAGAACTGGTATCCCCTTTTATAAATCATGTCTAAACCAATGGAACGAATCATTCCATAAGACCCCAGTGACAGTGTTAATACATATGCCCAATGGTTGTCACTACGTTGTTAGAATACGGGCATTCAACTCAAAATCAATTGGCAATGAGTGGAGAGGCCCTAAGAGTTATAAAGCGCAGGATCTTAGGTTGCCCCAACAATGTGGAACTAATAAGCTCAACACGCCCCCTCACGTGTAATCTCGTTGGGTCTAACACGTGGACAATAAATCGGGTGACGCGGAGTAAAGGCGTGGTCAATGACTCGTCGCAAATAGCCCGCCCTGATACCATATTAAAATACGGGCATCCAACTCAAAACCAATTGGCAATGAGTGGAGAGGCCCTAAGAGATTATAACCCGCATGATCATAATTGCCCATACAATATGGGACTAATAATCTCAACATACATCTCATTCTAAGTTGCATTATGGGCCTTAAACCTTATAAGTACCCTACTTGGTTTGGACCCAACATGCCTACAGAAATCTCATTGCCAAGTACTGTTGGATTTTGCGGTCCTTAATCTTATTTGCAGGCTTGCAGCGTCCTCGAACGCGAACGCGATTGGTTATTTTTATTATCTATAGCTTGTGAACTTTGCCCGGGTGATACCTGAATAACAATAACTTAGACAGTTACCAATACCATCACCTAAATCTTACACCTTGAGCATTGGTAAGTCTTTTTAGGTGAATGTGAATATCAAGGTGAGTAACCCAATACCACACCGTGTTGACCTTAGTTGTTCCTCTGTCATTCTTCTACAATTCTACTTGTTGAGAACCGAACCTGACACCTCTAAGCTCCGAAATTAACAAATAACAAGGTTGCTATAGGGGATTACCGAGTTCCCTGTGAGCTTACCAAACTCCTGTTTTTGCTTGGTACTGGTATTGGCAATTTCCTATAGAAGCCTTGGAAATTAAGCCCATTAGATGTCGGCAGGTGAAATCAAGTCAAAGGCACAACAAAATGATTTCAACTGCATGTAATGGTGTTTCTATACCTCCACTATATATAACTATAGATATATACACATCTCTCTCTAATTGCGTCCAAAAAAAAAAAAAAAAAAAAACTCTCTTTACTTAGTTTATAAAATCATACAAGTTTCTGTTTCCGTTTCTTTTTTTGACAAAGGCGCAGTTTCCATTTCAGTCTCTTGCTTATGTCTCTTTGGATCCATCTTTAGACACCAAATAAATCAGGAGGAGGAAGTAGTACTAATTGTATTTATTTTTGTTCTTTTTTTGATCTATGAAGAATTTGGTGCTGGCTAGATTAAATCTGATAAATAACATATACTAGGAATCTTGTTATGGCAAATCATCAACAACAACAACAACAAAATTATGAAGAAGCTGAAAACCCAACGACAAGGACGAAAAGGAAGAAAATGATCAGAGATTGTGGAAAACATCCAACATACATAGGAGTAAGAATGCGTTGGGGTAAATGGGTATCAGAAATAAGAGAACCAAAAAAGACATCAAGGATCTGGCTTGGTACATTTCCGACACCAGATATGGCAGCAAGAGCTCATGATGTAGCTGCTTTAAGTATCAAAGGTAAATCTGCTATCCTTAATTTCCCAGAACTTGCTTCTTCGTTGCCTCGTCCTGTTTCGTTATCACCTCATGATATTCAAGAAGCAGCTTCTAAAGCTGCTATGATGGACACCTCGTTACCCTCATCATCATCATCCCTACTGTCACTTTCATCTACTATAGCCGAAGATGAATTAACTAATGAGACCGTTGGATCTTTCGACGAATCACAGATGAACGGTTATATGTTTAATGATGATTCTTCTAATGATGGTTGGTTTTATCCTACTCCATGGTTAGAAAGTCCTAATGATGATTGTAGGTTTTTTGCTGATCATATTTTACTTCATCCTGGATGTTCAACTTCTTCGACTTTGGAATCCTTGTTGTTCGACTACTAATTTTCTGTTTTCTGTTTCTTCTTTTTCCATTTGTGTGTGCAATTTCTTTTCAACCATGTTGATATATAATTCCAAGGGGTTGCTTGATTGTTCAAGTTGTCAGTACGTTACTATATTTCCATTGCAAAACTAAATTGGACTTTGACAGTTTGTCCAGGAGATCGTTTTCAAGATTGCTACGGGAGGATACCCCTCCAACTTATGTCATGTCGTACTTTGTTGACACATTTTATGCCTTTAGCTTGTGTGTAAGTTTTTTCTTTTTTTTTTTGCTCTAATAATAAAATTTGTCGTTAAAAACCAAAGAAAACACTATACAAGAGAGAGCTACCCATTAAAGTAAGCTAGAACAAAAAAGAAAAGTAAAATGAAACAAAAAGAAAACTCAACTGAAACGAAACCTCTTTACAGACCATTCCAAAACCCAAAATGAAACGAAAATAAAATGGGTGAGGAGTTTTCAGACCATTTAAGAAAAATGGTCGGACGTTTGCATCCCCTCTAGCCAATCTAGCCCCTCTTAATTTGTCCGCTCTGTAGCTATGCACAAAGTTGATTCTGTATAACCCTGAGCAAAAATTAGTTGCTATACCTAAACCACCAGACTTTGCAAAAATGAATCCACCTCCGTGGTTTCGGCATATAAACCATATCCTGCAATACCAGGGTTACTCCTAGAAGCACCAACACACCAAATCAAAATTTTATTTGCACTTGGAAGTTTAAAGTGGATCTATGGTACTAGTTGCATTCTGACTTTCATGTCTGTTAGACCAAACTTTGATTCTAGCTTGTGTGTATGTTAAATTGGTAGTGTTGTGTAACTTTTTTCGTGGGTCTCTCCTGCTTGCCTCTCTTTGGTGGTGGTGACATGGTGGTGACGTGGGGGAGGTGATGTTATGGTGCTTCCCTTGTTGTCCATGTTTTTGAAGTCCATGTTCCATGTGTCTCGATATTTCCTGTATGCCAAATCTTTAATTTATCAATCAAGATGGTAAACAAAAGTTTTCTCTTTTATCCTCTCCCTATCATTCTCTTTTTCTGGTTTGGAAGAAGGGTCACACAAATGCCAAAAGAAGAAAAAGATCCAAAGTTTTCGTCTAACCCCTTTGTCTTTGATCAAATGTTATAAAACATCTTTCCTAAATTTTAGGGGACAGGAGAAAAAGTGCTCCAAATAACCCACCAGTAAATCTACTTTTAGGGCACTTGACAAGTTGCATGACTAAATTACATATGATATACTCCACCTGTAACCAACATTGTTAATATGGGTACCAAATTAAGTGGAGGTGTACCAAAATTATAATAAGACAAAACAAATTTTCATATAAGACAAAATAGTTTTTACCTTGGTTTGGTACATCCCATTAAACCTGACATCCCCATTAGCAGTCTTATAATTTTGGTTGTCCCATTAGGTAGACCAAACTCCTATTCTAATATGACACTTTCCATGTATGTCCTTAGAGCAACCACAATCATGGAGGGGACTAAATACCAAATCCCATACCAAAAGCTAAATTAATTTAGCTTTGAGAGAGAGCAACCACAGTCGTGACCGACTAAAATATAGTCCGGCGCAAGTATTACATGCGTTTGAATTTGGGCGCAGTTAATATTAACGTTTGAAGTGAGACGCATTTTATACGAGCGTCTGGGTGTGAGCGCAGTTAATATGAACGCTCGATTGAGGCTCTAGTAATATGTCCGTCTGGAAAGGGACGGAGATACAAAGCACGCGCCATAATGGAGCGGACATATAAGTAGCGTATGGTTGGGCGTTGATATAATTAACGTCTGTAATGGGACGGATTCTTAAATAGCGTATGGTTGGGACGTTAGTATAACTAACGCCTAAAATGAGGCGGAGATATTAAGGGCGTTTGCTCTTATGTTTGGTATGCATTTAGTGTTTGGTATGTATCATATGTATCAGTAAAAAGATTTAGTGTTTGGCATGTATCATATGTATCAGTAAAAAGATTTAGTGTTTGGCATGTATCAATAAAAAGATTTAGTGTTTGGCATCAAACCCAAGATCATGAAAATGATACAATGCACACCACCATTCAGTTTTGATTTAGTGTTTGGTATTTTGTCCCCTCCATTACGATTGCAAAGGCTATGTATCAGTAAAAAAAGATGGGATAATTACGTCTCACACAGACGGTCATAATACATGCGCGTCACACAGACGAACGTAATACATGTGCCCAGACCTGGCGTTTTTAATAACTGCGTCCCATTGGGACGTACATGCTAATTACGCCTGCTATGGGACGTATGTTTAATCTCCGTCTGGCCTGGCGGTGTTTATAAATACGCCTCATTCATACGCTCTTTATACATCCGCCCCAATATCATACGTTCTTTATACATACGCCCGATGTGAAGCGCCCATTATACTTGCGTCTGTATTCATACGCTCACAATAACCCCGTCCCACTATAACCGATTTTAGTCTGGGTCGGCGACCACATTTGGTCCCAAACCCTAATTATCTGGACTAAATATGACTTTAGTCCGTTCCATTACGGATGATTTGGAGACCAAATTTAGGTATAGTCCCCAAATTTGGTCATGACTGTGGTTGCTCTTATCTATAATCATCGATCACAATTAAATTAGCATTTTTAATATTGAAATTAAATGAGGGATAAATCAGAAATAACTCTTTTTTCTTTTTTTAATAAATATCATGTAAACTTTTAATCTAGCAATATTCATTTATGATCTTTTTATAAATTCACAAAACTATGCTTAAACTCGAACATTTTTGAATCTCATCTCTTTAACAAGGGTTCTTTTAAAATCCAACAAATTTATAGTGAATTTCCTGACTTTAAAGATTAAGGAAACACAAACTATGTATCTTATTCTCTAATTAATGAGGTCCAAATTAGAGTTGATCATAGAGAATGAAGTGTCATAAGAGACGTTCAAAAAATTAAACTGTGATTGAAGAAAGTTGATTCCAAAAATGGATTGCAGAAAAAGAGAGTATATTAAAGAATGTAAATTACCAAAAAAAAAATCCATTTCTGAAAAAGCACTACAAAAAAAATAAAAGGATACCCTTATAAAATAAACCCCCAAATAATCAGTTCATCTGCCAAAATAAACTATCATTTAATTGTTGGACAAAGTATCAGTTCAACTTTTATGAATGGATAATGTCATCCTGCATTTTTAAGGATCAAATATTAATTTTTGGAACAAATAAATAGGGAAAATGATTAAGCTACCGAGGTTTATCCTGACCCAAAATCCCGTGTGAAACAAATTTTTGATGGCCCCAAAAACCATACCCTTATTGTCTCTGGTGGGTCCCAGAAACTGTGAGAGTCGGGACGCTGTGTGGGATGAAAAATCGGTGGCCGTATCATCTCCCAATAAATGGTCATTAACTAAAGAAAAAAAAATCAAAGATCAACTAAGACCTAATGGTCAGCTATATGTTTGTTAAATGACAAAGTCATCCCACGTCTTTATTGACCAAATATCAATTTTTAGATCAAATAAATAGTCTCTCGAAAAAAAGATCACAAATCAAGAAATCCCTATTAGCTAGGGGAAGAGAAAAGATCTTTTTATTTATGTAATACATCCAAAAGTGAACGCTAGTTAGCAATTCGAGGTATGGAAAATGTTCAGAACGGGATGCATATGAGTATTATACGGATTCACAAAGGTTACATTCGGTCGAAATCCGGTCAACAAACCGTGATTCGGTAGTAATACGGAACGACATATGTACGTGTATAATCCGTTTTAGATATTTGAATTCGGCATACAAAATTCAGCATATATTAACCTGTAAAAGAATCACTTCTAAATAATATCTTCTTAGATATTATGATTTAATAATTTACATGAACTATATATACATATGATATGTGCATTATAATCAACAAAAAACTAATTGGTGGTATAGGAATGAGATTGCTATATGTAAGATTTTAAAAGTAAAAAATTTAATAAAAAATGATGATTTAGTAATGATGTGGAAAAGTATTATACGGTATGTATGATTCCATAGTTCGTAAATATGTATACATATAATTCGTTCGGATTGGAAATTCACGACACAAAGTCGGAATTCCAGATGTGCAGATAATACGTACATATTCGATTGATACGGAGGGATTCCCAATTATACTCATATAATTCGCGAACTTACTGCTAGGAGTGGAACCACCTCAAATATTTCCAGTTTCCAGACAATGCACTTTAGATTGACAGCAAAGTTTACAAAATTTATTAAAGTTAATGACCCACTTACTATTAGTGCTACTGCTAATGTTATGATGAAAATGTTCATTTTATGTTTATGACTTTGTTGAATAGACGTAACAACTTGGTTTATAAAGTTATCAACAACTTGGTCTATAAAGTTATAAGACAAGAATCTTTGAATGATTTCATACCTTATGTTTATTATAAAAAAAACAACTCGAAGACCTTTCTATATGTAAAACCATGTCAAGTAGAAGATATATATGTTTTTTAGCAACCCGAAAGTAGCATGAAACAAAATAATGTCAACAAATTTAGCAAAATGAAAAATAACATAATAAGAAGGTGAGGTGTTGACAGTCTGATATTGGTCATGGGAGGACCTACATATGCATAGAATATGCATGCGAAAATGAACAATATAATTTTGAGTGATCTAAGTATCATTGAAATTTCATGAAAGCCATATATAAACCTTTTCCTTTAAGTTAAGGATATGTGTGATAATAGTTAGCGTGAGATCTAGTACTGTAATACTTCTCTTAAATATATTGGTATGCATTACAGTTTCAGTTCAAGAGTTTTATCATGTTCAGACTGAAGTGTTCGGGCAAAGTAAGTTACTAATTAACAAATTTATTTTTCCATCCCATTAAAATAAAAGGTGTTTGCTATATTAGATGAATCTAAGCATCCCAAAAATACAGCTCTTAAGTTTCCAAGAAAAAGAAAAGCTCTTAGAGCGTCTACAATCATGCCACCGTACTATAACTAAATTATAAATTAAAAAGTAAAACAATTTGGTTATATTCGGGGCTGCACACTACGGTGGTGGAGTAAAATTTGGTCAAACGTAATTTTAATTTGCGCCTGAAATCGAACGTAATTTTAATCTACGTCTAGCAGCCGGGCGGACATATAATTCAACGCTCCAGTGGGGAGTACTCTAAATCTACGTCTGATATGGGGAGGAGTTTTAATTTACGTTTGTTACCGGACGGAAGCGTAAAGTTGCGCTTGCGTGACAGGCGCAAATAGAATCACCGTCTGATGTGACGATTTTAAAGCTACTAGTTATTACCATGAGTCACTGAAGAAGTGGTTGATGGATAAAACATTTAAGTTGCGCCTAATGAACGGGTGGTTAATGGGGCGAACATTTAAGTTGCGCCCGATGGGGCGAATTTTTAAATTGTGCCCTCTGGAGCGAGCTTTTTAGTTGCGCCTGTCCATCGAATGAATTTTTAATTTACGCCACATTTCAAACGTAAATACCATTTGCGTGCGATACCAGACGTAATTTACATTTTCGCTCGACTATAATCAGTTTTACTCAACCATATCAACCAAATTTACTCCAAAACACATTCTCTCACCAATCAAATATGGTTATTCTCTTGTCCACTGCGATTCAATTTTCGACCAAATATGGTGATACTCCACCTTTTACTCGTCCATTGTGGACGCTCTTAGATACTATGATTTTTAGCCACAGACGAGAGTAGGTAAGCATTTACGAAAATATATGGGAGAAAAGTATTTTACTTTTCAGTCAAAGTGCTAGCAAGTACTCTCTCCATCCAAATTATAATAGTGGAGTATTGAATTTGGCTTGTCCAATTAAATAGGCGGAATTCTTATTCCAAAATGAATTTTCATACATACTCGGCAACTATAAATTATATGTATGTGCTTTATTTATGATAGCATCACCAAAATTGTTTATGCTTCGAAAGAAAAAAATAAAAATTAGTTTAATATATGAACGCAATTATTAGGAATTTGTCTTTTCTGATCGATCAAATCATTTATTTATTTATCAGGAATAGATCAAAGAAAATAAGAAAAAGAAAGAAAATTTTGAACCCTATACTTTTTTCTTAATGTAAGATATTTAAGAGTTTTGTCTTCATAACTTGGACGAAGTAAATAATTTTCTTTAATGATGTACAACACAACAACAACAGACGATTTTAAGTAGGAGGTAAATGAGATATTTGTATTCTGAGCTCAATACAGTAGGTAATATGTAGAATAACATAACGTACATTTTTCTTAGGAAGATGCTTATAGTATCTTGTTAAGAATATTCCCGCATCGAATAAGAAACTAAAAATTCTGCAGTTTATAAAGCTTGAACCACCCCAATCGCGTAAGCCGGTTTTCGATATGAGTTAGGCCCATAGACTTCATTATGGATTAGAATTAGAGTAAGAAATGTGATGAGTTTTATATGACCATATCACACCTATTAAACATCACCTGATTTGATGTCCATGTATTAGACCCAACAAAACTACACATAAGGGACATGTGTATGATTTTGCACAAACCAACTACCTTTTTTACCACGGGGTATTTATAAAAACACCAAGAGGGACCGTCATATTCATTTTGAAGAATTCCCCAGTCACCCTATTTGTTAAGTACAGTAAAGTAAACAAGAACAAGACTTCTTTTTTCAAGCATTAAAGAAAATAAAAGAAAATAAGATGGAAATCTGCATATAATAGAGCAACCCACTTAAATACTTAAAAGCGATATACAATTATAGATATTTGCTTTAGTTCCAAATTAAGAACTAAGACAAGTTTCCCTGATGTAGCAGTAGGTAAAAACAAAACTAATATTATGATTAAGGCCCATTTGGTATAATTAATCAACCAAAGAACATAATTTCAAGTTAACAACGATTATACTTGCACTTTATCATTTTTAATCACGTGAACATGTTTCTCAACCCCCAGATCCCCACCCAATTGGTAATATAATCTTCTTTTCTTTCATCATGTGTAGACCCTATAAGAGGAAAGAAAGACATCTTATTGTATCTTTTCCATTCTAAAATATAAAGCTATGTGTGGAGGCTTAGAATTTAGTGTAATTCTTTCTGTACACTAAAATCACTAGTGTTTTCGTTCATATTGTTTCTTACTTAAATCCCAAAAACTCTCGAGAGTCATGATACTCATGTTTCATAGAGAAGAAAAAACGAAGTTTCAATAGTGATATGATATGGATTGAAATGTTTTGGGTAACTATTACTCTCAGGTGTAAAATGATCTTCAGGGAATGGCTAGCTCTACCTTAAAATGATATTATGTGAATGGCTTGATCTTCTGGGGATGGCTAGCTCTACCTTATTGTGTTTTGCATGTACAGGTGTTCGGGTATCACAAAAGAAGCAAATTTTTCTTGGTGAGGACTTCTGAAAATGACCCGTGCTTTTCCAAAATCAGAAACAAGTTTTTGTTTATCATAAAACGCAATGACCGGAAAAACAAAGAAACAAAAAACATCATCATACTGGCACTACCAAAAGCATCTTCCACGTAACCACCATAAACGTTATCGAGTTGTTCTTAACGGTCTACTTTCGATTAAGCTACTTGGATATATTAAAAATTCAAAAGTTTGGATTCATGTAGGGAAACTAACACTATCGACCAAGTTAATATAGTTTTTATTTTATGTTTAGATTTTTTTTCTCTTTCTGGAGGTCAGGTTCTTGCCCCTGTCCGTTCATTTATCGTTTTTTATTCCTTTTCTTTTATCCATAGATTACTCACCCTCTAGATTTGCTTAAGTGTACTAAAAAAGAAGAAGAAAAAACTCTGAACTTCCAATGATCCAATCTGATAATATTAAATTAAAAATGACAACATTTCACGATTTTATGCTAAAGTTTTGTTGGGCCCTAAGAGCGTCCACAGTGGTACGATCAAAACCAAAGATCAAAGACCAAAACAAACGATTAAATTTGAGTTTAGTGTATAGTGTCACGTTAAGGCAGTGGAGTATATTTAGTCGGGCGGATGTATAATCCACGCTTGCATGTGGAGCGTTGGTATAATCTTGGTTTGGGGCGGGCGGAGATATAGTTAACGCTGGTTGTGGGGCGTTGATAAAGAATACGCTTGTTGTGGGGCGTACATATATTTCACGCTCGGAGAAGGGGCGTTTGTATAATCTACGCCTGGTGTGGCGAACGTATAATCAACGCCTGAATGAAGCGTTTGTATAATCAACGCCTGTTTTGAGGCGGACGTATAATCAACGCCTGTTTCAGGCGTACGTATAATCAAGGCCTGACGTGGGGCGAACGCATAATCAACGCCTGTTTTGAGGCGTAAGTATAATCAACGCCTGTTTGAGGCGAACGTATAATCAACGCCTGACGTGGGGCGTACGTATAATCAACGCCTCCTCTTCTCTCAGGCGTACGTATAATCAACGCTTGGTTTGCAGGCGTACGTATAGTGTTGGACTTCTATTAACACACGTATCTAGCACGTGTGGCATTAAATCCCGGCCAATCTCTAACCACCACGTATAGCCCACGTGTTCACTTTCCCTTTACCCTAATCTTCTCCGTCTTCTTCTTTTCTTTTCTACCTCCTCTTTGTTTCTTTGTTTCTACCGCCCACAAACACAGCTTCTTAACAAAAACATCACAGTGACGAGCAGTAAAAGAAAAGAAAAAACCAAGATACTTGATGAACCCGGGTTACAAAAGAGGTATGTTTTTTTTTCTTAATCTCTTTTGTTTTATCCATATTGTTGTATAATTTATTTAGGGTTTTATTTGTTAAAATTAGTTTATCTAAAATTTGGTTTTAACGAACAAATATGAATATGAAATTGGTTAAATTTAATTGGGTATGTGTGTTTTATGTTTTTATAGAGATTAATATGTATGTGAAAAAAACCATATTTGATGATTATGTAAATTTGGTTAAATTTTTTTTTTAAAATAGTTAGATTTATTAGAGCTTCCACAGTGGTTGTAAAAATTTATTTGTGGGTATTGTAAAAATTTGATTTGTGGGTATTGTAAATTTTTATTTGATTTATAATCTATTCACTAAAATTTATTAGAGCTTCCACAGTGGTATTGTAAAAATTTGATTTATTATTTTTGGGTATTGTAAAAATCCGTGGTTATGTAGATTATGTGGGAAATAGTTCTCACCCTTCAACTGTTTCAATCAACCTATTTCAATTGAGAGCTTCCTTTTATTTTTTTTCTTCATGTTGTCTGTTGGTAATTAATTTTAGTGAATATGTTTATCAATAATTGTAGTTATGTAAATTATTGGATTAATTTTAAATTATTGTAAATTATTGTAGTTATGTAAATTATTGGATTAATTATTGGTTTTCTGCATGTTGTATGTGAATATGGTTACCAATAATTGAATTTGTATTGTTTTTTATTGAATTTTGAGGTGATTAATTTTAGTTATGTAAATTGTAGTTATGTAAATTTTGGGAGTTACATATGTAGAAGAGCTAATTGCGTGAGTATGGAATTGATTTTTTAGTGATTTTTATGGAATCTTGAAGTGATTAAATTGGGTTGTGGAATCTTGTAATGATTTTGGAAATGCATCGGTGACGATTTAATTTGTGTTTCTGGAATTATAGAATTTGGAATTGATATGGTTTGTGTTAAGGATTTATAGTATTTGGAATATAAATGGTGATGGACTAATAAAAATATTCGTTAATGAAGGTTGGTCTTTTAATAATGTAACTGCATCTATATTGTGTGTGCACAGATGTTGAACGAATTCACAGCGCGTTTCAATGGTCGCGTGAAGACGAACAAGAAACAAAAATCTGTAGCCGAAGAGGATTATAACTTAATCGCTACTGGTACAATTAAGGAGGTTGATATTCCTCGGTTAGGGAGGTTTCCTATACTGCAAGATGATAAACCGCACGCTACTACGAACATCACATTTACAGGGGAGCACAAATTGAAGTATCAACATCGTGGATCTTTGGCATCGGTAATTCATCACTATCAAACTATTTCACAACACTGTCCTAGAGCTAAATATATTGTTGAAAAAGCGGGATGGCAAAATTTACTAGACATACAATGTAGCGAAACCAACCATTCAATGGTTGATTATATTGCTGAGCGGTTTTGGGATACAACAAACACTTTTCACTTCCCATTTGGTGAGATGGGATTCACCCCCTAGATTGGCTCATGTTGACTGGACTGAGTATCGGTGATGGGCCTGATGTTCCTTATGATTCGGGGAAGTACCAATTTGAACATGTTCGTGAGCATATCTTTCCGGATATCCAAGATGTCACGCTCTGTCCAAAAGCACCGTCGTGGGTTTCAAATTCAATTACAATTAAATATTTAAGGTCATATTTCATCGAAGACAAGTTGGTTGCGGCTGAAAATGATAGCACCCTTGCTCATAGAGTAGCAATTGCCTTTTTCATGTATGTTTTGGGACATTTTTTCTTTTCTAATGCAAAGACTTATATTGATGTTGGATGGTTAGCTGCTTTTGAAAATCTTGATGTAGTATCCACGTATGACTGGGGTGGTGCTGCGTTTTCGAAATTGTATGCGGCACTCCGTTTATCTGGGAGGAGACAGAAGGAACTATGTGGTCCATTCCAAGTATTAGAGGTATTCTTTCAATCTAGTTATTTTTCCTCTCATTGTTTATTTTGTTGCTAAGTTATTAAATTGGCTAATTATTTTGATGGAGTAGTTTTGGGGGTATGAATACCTGGGCATATGTCGACCAGAAATCCCAGAGGCGAGTACAGAACAAAAATGGCCCGTATCTTCTAAATGGAATGTACCGAAGAATACAAATGATATTTTCCGTTGTAGGGATTTACTAAGTAAGCTTACTGCTGAACAAGTGACATGGCGCCCATGGGAATCATACAGAGAAGTTCTTGCATCTGATATGGGATGCACGGCTACGCGGCTATCAGACTCGAGATATATATTTTCTTACATGGGCATTGTGAGTTAATTTGTAAATTTTATTATATAACATACTTTTTTTCTATATAACATACTTACTATATAACATACTTTTTTCCTATATAACATACTTACTAAATTCTTATTCCCTTTCTAACTGTACAACACAACATGTATCTTGGTGAAAGGTGTTGGAGGCAAAACCATTGTACTTTCGCTGTTCCTATAAGACTACACATAGTTATAGGGGATATTGGCAATATTCAAGCCGAACGCCTAAAAAAAGAAGGTTTGGTCGATGCAACAGAGATAGTGCAAGTTGTTAAAGATTATGATATATATTTACAATACTGGACAATGGTAACCAACTCCAAAGATTACGTGACTCATCCTATTTGGGAAGCCCAAACATATGGGTATGTCGGTGACTTGTATACGGTCCCAATTGACTTGCCCGGTTCTAACAACGATATTAATGTTATGAACCGTTCATATGTTTTTCGAAGTCTTGTAACAGGAAAAGCACCGCCAGTGAGCTATGAGGTGAACGGACATTCATATGATATGCCGTATTATCTAGGTGATGGAATATACCCAGAGATTCCTACTATTATTATGGCCATTAAACATCCGGTTGGTAGGAAAAAGGAAATATTTTCATCGATGCAAGAGGGTGCAAGAAAAGATGTTGAACGGGGATTTGGTGTACTTCAACAACAATTTGGAATCATCAAACAACCTGCAAGAATGTGGAATCCAGATGTGCTTGCCTATATCATGAAAACTTGTATTATCTTACATAATATGATAGTCGAGGATGAGCGTCTACCCGGTGACTGGCCACATGTTTATGAACAACGTAGCAACGCAGCACCGGTTAATATATTAAGAGGCAATAGTGACGAGTTTTCCCAAATTAGAGCTCAGCAACGCCGACGTGCAATGCGTAACAAATATGCACATATTCGCTTGCGTGATGACTTGATCGAATATATATGGGCAGAATATGGGAATTAAAAATTGTCGTTTGTCATTTCCTTTCTATTATCTCTTTGTATGTAAACATCCTCAAGTTTTAATTAAGGTCGTATGTTTCAAAAAAGTAGAAATTTAATTCAAATCAACGGAAGTAAATTTAAAATCCAAAAATTACATAATAATAATGCTAATTGTTCAGATAATAAGAAATTTAAAACATAATAATACTAATAATACTACTAATCACTAAATATGAGAAATAATTAAGGTTCGAACTATTCCGCCTTTGTGTTAAGATTGGTTTCTTTTATTCCGAACTATGTCCGCCCTGCGAAGTCGGAAGTACTCTTGTTGTACAGGTTCCATTTTTTCAAGATCCATCATAATGATGCGAAATTCTTCGTCTTCAGCTTGCTTGGCTATTTTTGCCGCATGTTCAGCTTGTTTTGCTGCAAACTCTACTGCTCTTTGTTCCATCTTGAATCTTGATTGTGCTTGGTAATGAGTATTGAAATTTTGTTGTTCTTTAATAATTATTCCCATCAATTCCTCTTGGATATTGGATTTCTCTCTCCCTGTTTTCTTCAATCTTTTTGCTGCTTTTTTCCCCATCTTACGAAGATATGTGTTCTCTATGTCTCCCCCATCTGTGTCGTTACCGGTGTCTCCTTGAGTTGTTGTTTGCGGTCCTTCATCATCTTCCTCGTTATTCTCATTGCTGTCCAAATCATGCGTCGTATCGAATACAAAAGTCGATCGTCGATTATATTTTATATTTTCTAACACAACTGGGTAGCACTCTTCGTGCTTAAATTTTTTCCCATCGTTGCTTTCCTTGAACCTCTTGTTAACTTCTTCAAGCTGTTAATGTTTTTAAAAACACTTAAGTACACGGGCGCTTATTAAATATTAGAAAACAATTGTTCGAAAAATCAAGAATGCTTACCTTCTTTTCAGGACCCCATCCAGTATGATATTCACCTTCAACTTCTGCCTCTTTTGCCGAAAATAACGCCACATCTTTACTTATTCCCTGATATCGTTTTTGCCAATAACTCCAAGACCGCTCTGGATTATTAGGTAAATGAAGTTCAATATCATCCTTGATACGAGTCCACAACGTCGCCTCTGATTGATCAGTTCCAACACTAGAATCTTGAGATATAGATAAATGAATTTTACACATTGTTACATCTTCAATTGTCGTAAAATTTGGACCTTGTGCTACTCTTGGTGCCATTGTAAGCGAATCCGTGAAAATTTTCCAACTGATTTGAAAGCAGAAACAATATTTCTTCTTATTGGTGTGGATAGTTTGAAGTATTTAGTCGTGGTAAAATGTCACAGGATCTCATGTGTATATATAGGTGTTTCTTCTGAAATTTTCAACGTTCCGAAATGTCTTCCAAACTTTCCAACGTTCCAAATTATCCAACGTTCCATTTTCTTCAACGTTCGAATTACGGGTATAAAAAAATTTCAAAATCAATTTTGTCTAAGTATTTTTTTTTTTTAAACTCAAGCTTGGGGCGTTAACTATATAAACGCCTGGAGTGGGGCGTTAACTATATAAACGCCTGGCGTGGGGCGTTAATTATATCAACGCCTGTCTGGGGCGTTAACTATATAAACGCCTGGAGTGGGGCGTTAATTATATCAACGTCTGTCTGGGGCGTTAACTATATAAACGCCTGGAGCTGGGCGTTAACTATATATACGCCTGGCGTGGGGCGTTCAGAATATCAACGCATGGCTGGGGCGTTTGTATAATCTTCGTCTGAATGGGGCGTTAATTTTATGAACGCCTGACGTGGGGCGTAAACTTTAGCAACGTCCCAACGGGCGAACATTTTATCAACGCCTGAACCGGGCGTAACTTATATACACGCCTCTTTATGGGGCGGTGACTTTACGTACGTTTCACAATAGGCGTAGATTATACACACTCCCGATGCCAAACGGTGATTATACCTCCGCTCCACTATATATAGTTTTGGTCTTGGTCCCAGACCAAATATGATCTGGAATTTGGTTTTGGTCCAGATTTTAATCTTTACTCCGTCCCGTTGCGTCTCGTCCCTGGACCATAATTATAGGTTTGCTCGTCCACTGCAGTTGCTCTAATGAAATTACTTTTCTTCTTGCAGGCCGACAAACGACAATAGATAGAAAGTTAATGTCTAGCAAAATAGTAAAATTAGCGGATTATAACCTAGGTCTAGTTAGTCCATAGGAACTCTGAACGAAAACCATCAAGCTGTAGCAATGTCCATGTTCAGTGCTACAAGAGTAACAAGAGATGCATATATATACACCATTCCATCCTCCACATCCACTGCCACTAAGGTACTGTGGTTTCCTTTGTTGCCAATTATCCATCTTCGACCACAAAGTTTCATCTGCAGCTTTAATTGTTGTTAAAAGAAGTGCTACCTGTTGGTTAAACTTCAACATAGAAGTCACTACCAAGATGGTTAGGACAAGATTAGGAAATTGATGTAATCTTAAGGGAATTAGAAGTCATCTAGTTCTAAGAAAAGGAAAGACATGTAATAAGGTAATAGGACTAGGAAAAGGAATTCATAGTTCTATATATATATGATCACCAAAGTTGTGGTTGATCATATGAGAAAGATTAGAGCTTGTGTTTAGTTTTGAGAGATTTTCTAAACATCAATAAAGAGAGTTGTCTTTATATAAGCTAAGTTTCATCTTGCAGTTGCCATTAATTGGTATCAGAGCTTGTTTCTGAGCCATGGAAAACGAAACCACCATTGTGGGTGCAAAACAGTTCACGCCACCATCAATACAAGTTCCAATCCTCAACGCCACAAACTACACAATATGGGCCATGAGAATGAAGGTACTGATGAAAATCTACAAAGTTTGGGAAACAATTGATCCTGGTACATTGGACCCAGACAAAAACAATGTTGCCATTGGATTACTCTTTCAAGCAATACCAGAATGTCTTGTCCTACAAGTTGGTGAACAGGAAACTTCAAAGAAAATTTGGGATGCAATAAAGGCACGTAATCTCGGAGCTGATCGAGTTAAAGAAGCCCGTCTGCAAACCTTAATGTCTTAATTTGAAAGAGTGAAGATAAAAGACACTGATACTATTGATAGATTTGCAGGAAAGCTATGAGAGATAGCCTCAAAAGATGCGTCACTTGGACAATCCATTGATGAAGATAAACTGGTAAAGAAGTTTCTCAATAGTTTACCAAGATCCAAGTATATTCATATCATAGCTTCTCTCGAACAAGTCTTAGATTTAAAGAAGACTAGCTATGAAGATATAATTGGAAGATTGAAAGCATATGAAGAAAGAATCCTTGATGAAGAAAACAATGGAGAAACTCAAGGAAAACTCTTGTACACAAACTCTTACCAACAAAACTCTGCGACAAGAGGAAGATGTCGTGGAAGAGGTGGTAGAGGAAACAAAGGCCGAGGAAGGGGATGAAGGTTTAACTCACAAGATAGAACAACAAGTCAGAATGATCAAAACCAAGGGAAAGAAAAGAAGGATAGATAAAACATTATTTGTTACAGATGTGATAAACCAGGACACTTCTCCTCTGTATGTCCTGAAAGAATACAAAAGATGGAAGAAACAAACAAGAATGAAACAAGGGAAGCAGATACATCTCTTTTCATGCACGAAGTTGTCTTCTTAAACGAAGGGAAACTAATACCAAAGAAATACGAATCAAAGGATGGAGAAGAAGGAATCTGGTATTTAGATAATGGAGCCAGCAATCACATGACTGGTAAGAGACACTACTTTTCTGAACTCAATCAGAAAATCAAAGGACAAGTGAAGTTTGGGGATGGATCTTCTGTAGAAATTGAAGGGAAATGATCAATTCTATTTCAGAGCAAGACCGGAGAACAGAAACTTTTCACAAACATCTACTTCATCCCAAACTTACAAAGCAACATTCTAAGTTTAGGACAAGCTACAAGAGTTGGATGTGATGTTAGAATGCGACAAGATTATCTAACAGTTCATGACCCAAATGGAAGACTTTTAGCTAGAGTCTCACGCTCACAGAATAGACTCTACAAGATAAGTCTCATGATTGGAAGGCCATTGTGTCTGAATATGAGACTGGAAGATCAGACATGGAAGTGGCACGCAAGGTTAGGACACATAAGTTTCAGAACCTTAGAAACTAATGATGGACCAAGAGGGATCCAGGAATGTTTCACATGAGATGGAGTCAAGTAATTGATGAAGGCGGTATCTGGAGAATTATGTTCTTCAAGCTGCAGAAGAGTGTGAGATTATGCTACTTTCTGTTAATGATGAACCAAGGAATTTTCAGGAAGCAAAGGTCTCGACTAAATGGACACAAGCATGTAGAGAAGAAATTAGTTCAATCAACAGAAACAAGACTTGGTTTCTAGTTGATAAGCCGGGTGGGGTAAAAGTGATTGGTCTTAAGTGGATCTTCAAAATAAAACGGAATGCTGATGGTACTGTCAACAAATATAAGGCAAGACTTGTAGATAAGGGATACGTTCAAGAATCAGTCATAGACTTTGATGAAGTTTTCGCACCAGTTGCTATACTAGAGACAATTCGTCTCTTAATAGCAGAAGCATCATCAAACTCATGGGAAATTCACCACTTAGACGTTAAGATAGAATTCTTACATGGTGAATTGCGAGAAGATGTGTATGTTGAACAACCAGAAGGTTTTGAAGTAAAAGGACAAGAGCATAAGGTTTATAAGTTATCAAAAGCTCTATATGGTCTAAGACAAGCTCCTCGAGCCTGGAATACAAAGTTAGATCAAATCTTAAGAGAAATCAGATTTGTTAAGTGCTCTAAAGAAACATCAGTACACAAAAGAGAAGAAAAGGGAACGCTTCTTGTGATTTCAGTCTATGTAGATGATCTATTTGTGACTGGCAACTCCCTTAAGGTGATCAATGAGTTGAAGAGAGAAATGTCATCAAAGTTTGAGATGTCAGACCTCGGAAAACTCACTTATTACCTTGGCATAGAAGTCCATCAAGGAGTAGATGGGATTCAGATTAAACAAGAAGCTTATGCAAGGAGAATTCTGAAAGAAGCAGGACTTGAAACTTGTAATCCAACTAAGATACCAATGGAGTTTGGACTTAAAGTTTCAAAGGCACAAGAAGAAGCTGAGATTGATCCAACGAGTTATAGAAGAAATGTTGGATGCCTTAGATACTTGTTACACACAAGACCAGACTTGGCTTTCTCTGTGGGAGTAGCAAGGCATTATATGCAGAGTCCATGCAAGTCTCATGGTGATGTAATAAAGCAGATATTGAGATATCTAAGAGGAACAATCAGCTGTGGATTGAAGTATGGTCGAGGAGGATCAAAATGAATTGTTGGGTATAGTGACAGAAGTCATAATATTGACCAAGATGATAGAAAAGGTACAAATGGTCATATATTTTATCTAGGTGAAGCACCTATTACATGGTGTTCCCAGAAGCAAGACACTGTAGCCCTCTCATCCTGTGAAGCTGAGTTTATGGCTGCAACAGAAGCAGCTAAACAATCAATATGGCTTCAAGAACTGTTGGGTGAAATCAAAGGAAGAGAACCTGAAAAGTTTTCATCAAGATTGATAATAAGTCTGCAATTGCTCACTAAAAATCCAGTGTTTCATGGGAAGACGAAACACATTCACAAAAGGTATCATTTCATACGAGAATGTATCGAGAAGGAAATCATCAACGTGAACACATACCAGGAACTGAGCAGAAAGCAGATATATTGACAAAGGCATTAGCTCGGATCAAGTTTGAAGAAATGAGACAACTGATTGGAGTACAAGATATGTCACGGGTAAGGTTGAAGCTTAACGGGGAGAATGTTGGTTAAACTTCAACATAGAAGTCACTAACAAGCTGGTTAGGACAAGATTAAGAAATTGATGTAATCCTAAGGGAATTAGAAGTCATCTAGTTCTAAGAAAAGGAAAGACATGTAATAAGGTAATAGGATTAGGAAAAGGAATTCATAGTTCTATATATATATGATCACCAAAGTTGTGGTTGATCATATGAGCAAGATTAGAGCTTGTGTTTAGTTT
Source organism: Papaver somniferum (assembly GCF_003573695.1). Classification (NCBI taxonomy): domain Eukaryota; kingdom Viridiplantae; phylum Streptophyta; class Magnoliopsida; order Ranunculales; family Papaveraceae; genus Papaver; species Papaver somniferum. The sequence continues at coordinate 52,718,362 of NC_039359.1, read as the reverse complement.
TGAGAGATTTTCTAAACATCAATAAAGAGAGTTGTCTTTATATAAGCTAAGTTTCATCTTGCAGTTGCCATTAATTGGTATCAGAGCTTGTTTTCTGAGCCATGGAAAACGAAACCACCATTGTGGGTTCTTGTCCCTGTCCGTTCATTTATCGTTTTTTATTCCTTTTCTTTTATCCATAGATTACTCACCCTCTAGATTTGCTTAAGTGTACTAAAAAAGAAGAAGAAAAAACTCTGAACTTCCAATGATCCAATTTGATAATATTAAATTAAAAATGACAACATTTCACGATTTTATGCTAAAGTTTTGTTGGGCCCTAATGAAATTACTTTTCTTCTTGCAGGCCGACAAACGACAATAGCTAGAAAATTAATGTCTAGCAAAATAGTAAAATTAGCGGATTATAACCTAGGTCTAGTTAGTCCATAGGAACTCTGAACGAAAACCATCAAGCTGTAACAATGTCCATGTTCAGTGCTACAAGAGTAACAAGAGATGCATATATATACACCATTCCATCCTCCACATCCACTGCCACTAAGGTACTGTGGTTTCCTTTGTTGCCAATTATCCATCTTCGACCACAAAGTTTCATCCGCAGCTTTAATTGTTGTTAAAAGAAGTGCTAGCACAATTTTTGTCCACTGGTTCAATATGACTTTGTCCAGTGCGTCTTGAACTACTCGTTCTGATTTGGAGTCGAGCACTCTAGTTGCTCATCTAATAGTAATATCTTTGGGGCTTTAAGTATATCACGCGCAATAGCCGTGCTGTATCCCTGTTTTTCTTAGTCCGTTACATTTCTCTTCGTGCAGCTTTTTACGCTTCTCTTCAGCGCAACATAAAGCATCTCTGCCTTGCCTTATCCCTGTTTTGTCCCCAGACAACTGAATTCCATTCTCACATAGAATGTGTCAAAACCCTGTGAAGTCCAATTAGTATTATGGTTTATTTTCATTATATGTGAATGAGAGATAGATACACAGAAAGATATATGGTCGAAAGATTCGTAAATAAAGGAAAAAACGGAAGCCTGAGCATTTTGTCAATGAAAATTAATGGCATCATTGGCACGCTCAGTTGCAACTCTAATTTCTTCTGGAGCTGCATTCTCCTTTCCTTACGCATGTTATCTTGTATATGCTACATGCAAATAGCACGGACTCCTGTCTGACAAGCCCAATTTTTTGCCCCGATTATACTACTTCGGAGATTTATGAGCATGAGACTAATTAAAGTGGACTAATTAGTCTAGATAATTTGGAAAGGAGCTGCATCCTCCTTCCCTTACGCATGTTATCTTGTATATGCTACATGCAAATAGCACGGACTCCTTTCCTTAACTTTATATGTGTATGACAGTATGAGACTAATTAAAGTGGACTTGTTGGATTTCTATAGAAACTTTAACACTCGATTATACTACTTCGGAGATTTATGAGCATAGTATTTAGTCTAGATAATTTGGAAAGATTTGTGCTAGATTACTACAAGCTCCTAGTAAACTAGTAGATGAAGCAAGATTTGATTCTTTCAAACTCTTTTCTTATTAGTATTCTTGCTGAGTTACAAAATGGTACTGGACTTGCCTATTTATAGGCTACATGTTTTTCTAGATTTTTCCTTTTTATCTCTAACTAGTCATCTAGTTCACACTTATTTGTTACAACCGACTTTCACTAACACTACAACCTTACTCTAGAGCACATCTCGCCTACCCACCACTTCTTTTGTCTACACTACACAGAAATCTCTAGATTTATCTAGATAATAGTAGACAATTCTAGGCATTACAAATTACATTCCAACATGACTTAGTTTCAGCTTCCACTTCGTCAAACCAAACCAATGGCTGTACCGCTAGGAATGTATAGAGAGAACCCATTTGATACTTCTCATTTGGTCTTGTAGGGATAAATAAAGCGAACATCCCTGAACTCAACATGTATTCTCCCACAAATGGTGTCAGCATCAATATCTGACTTCCTGTTTTATTGTCCAGCAGCAAATGCACCCAAACATGTAGATGAAAGCCCTAGAGACCTGAAGTGTCAAAGGATACAAAGCTCTAAGAATGCATTACGTACTGTCAAATTTAAGACCATATAACTAAGGAAGGTGCAAAGAGCAACTTACCCGTAGCCAGTCATTAGTGCACGAGAATGTTAATAAAATCGCCGCCTATCACATTTTTCACTTACCAATCTTGCTCCAAACCATACGGCTAAGGTGTAAGAGAAAAATACAATGCATATATATGAACCAATACCCTCGAATTTAGCAACTATTCCATTGACACTTTTTGTTGATAGAGAAGACGCCCTTATGCATTATTCACTCCTCAATTCAGCAATTATTCCCTCCTTAATTTGCAACTAGAACAAATTAAACTAGGTAAGGTTGACTTCCCATGTATGACATTATTCGCTCCTCAATTCAGCAATTATACTAAATGATTTCTGTGTTGATGATGTAAAAGAAAAATAACTTTTATTATGATAGAGAAGAAGAGCTTTGCCTTCGGGTTGTGCAAGGTGTGGGCCGGCGGGCGTAAAACCTATGTCTAACTTTGGGGAGTTAATTTTGTCTCCTACCCTACCTGGTACTTGTTACTGAAAAAGGGTTTTGGTCTTTAGAGAAGAAGAGCTATCATAATATAACATCGGAAGTCAACCAGATAGAAGGAACTGAAATGAATAAAACATTGATTAGATATGCAGAGGTTGATATAGGAGAAGAGAAAACAAAGAAAGATTTTTGACTATCTTTTACAAGGGAGTTCTGGTGGAGGAAGACATAGACGGATATCGTACGTCTTATGAAAATCATCGTAGGGAGGTCTAGTATTGGTCGTCTACTCGTGGTATACATGTTAGTCTTCGTTCATCAAAGCCTTATAGACAATTGTTAGAGTTTCGTAGAGTTCTTGGAGATTGGTTTAGGAATAAGAGGTTTGAATTGAAGGTGATGTTATGGGGTGGTGGGGGTTGCTTAGTCAACTGAAAAGTCCCGTGAATATGGAGATATGTGTTGAGATTATTAGTATCACATTGTCTGGACAATCTAAGATCTTGCGGTTTATAATCCTTAGATCCATTCCACTCATTGCCAATTGGTTTTGAGTTGGACGCCCATATTATAACAATGAGAATGCGAGAAAGACATTTAGCAACGTGGTATCAAAGGCGAGGACCATAAGTCCAATACGTCACTGCTGACATACGTGATGCGTCACAAAAGAAAGAGCTTTATTAGATGTACTCCATTATCTGTATTAGTTGTCCTCCACTATGTAACCCTTATATAGGGGACGAGAAGCCATTGTATGAGAGAGATCTTTTTGAGAGTTTGTTTAAGAAACTTAAGAAAGAGAAAGTTGTTTGTTCTCCAAGTTAGGGTTTCTTTACATTTATATTTGTAATAGTTCATTTCCTTAATAATAATATTTAGAATTTCCCCCATCATGTCTTAGATCTGTTTCATATTACTACAAGGGTGTGACTATAGGATTTCCTGTAGTTATATTTTGGCGCATAGAAATAGCTCGGATGCGTAAGAGGAATGTCCGCACATGTGAAGTAGTTTTAAAAGCGATTTAAGTCTCTAATTTATGTTGTTTAGCATTTTAAAGTTTTTATATCATCTTCTTACAACATCAAAGTTGAATACGCATTTTTATTTTAAAAAGATCTGAAAGCATTTTGAGGATTTCATTATCTTCAGAGTCTAGATCTGGAAGCGGATTCGAGTTTTCTCGCATTTTTTGAGTTTTTCACAAGTTTTTACAAACATTTAAGAGATTTACTACTCTAGAAGTTGTTCTTTAGATTTTCGTAGGAACTTACCATCTTCGTTTAAGTAAAATAACATTTCAGATATCAAAATGGTGAGAGTAGCATCAAGAGCGGAGCATGTCATAGCAACAAGAAGGAGTAGACGAGTTACAAACAGAAGAAGAAGCGAAATCGATGAAACGTCATATATAGGAGAAAGACGTGCTCAAGTTCAACACGTACAACCTCAAACTCAACCTATACAGATAGGTGGTAACACACATATGAACATCTATGACGAGGTAATTGTTCGTACAACCGATACGAACAAAATGGAAGAGGGCGAGGAGAGAACTGGTGAAGAAGGAGCAATTCCAAGTGATGAAAAAATACACAAAATTGGTTAAAAAGATCAAAATCAACAATTCCTAGGTGAAAAAGACATCTAGATTTTGATACTGTTTAAATGGACAAAAATTTGAAAATAGCCAGGATGTAAACAGTTTCATCCTACCCATTTTCAAATACTTTTTCTTATTTTTGATTTACATCAGGATGTATCCAGTTTCATCCTCGTTATTTTTTAAGTTTAAGCCAGGATGAATCCAGTTTCATCCTTACTATTTTTTTGGTGTCCATTTCACCCATACTTATTTTTACTCGTCCATTAGAACCATGTTTTAAAAATATTTGGACAAATGAACCATTTTCCGAAAAAAATATGACCATGGAAGAGTTAAGGAAAAGATTAGTAGAGGAGAGACGAAGGGAAGAAGAGCAAAGGGAGAACTTAACAAGACAGAACGCGGTATTAAGGAAAGAAAACGATAGGATTAATGAGGAAAGATCGCATACAACATCACGAACAACCCGTGCATCCTCAGAGTCGAGAACAGGCAGAAGCACATCGAGAAGAAGTCAATCACATCACGGAGATAATCCCATGGACTACCAACGCGAAGACAATCGCGTGGAGCATCAACCAGGAGAAAATCTTTTGGAACATCAACACGAAGAAGATCGCGGAAGACAAATGGAGAATCACGTTGGTCGCGTTGAACATCGACATAAGGAAAGGAGAAGAGATCGACGTTGTAATCATCATCATCGACGTGAAAGAAAATGGAGAAAATTGTCAAACACGAATCTTATCAATAAATGATGGAGGAAATGGAGGGCGACGACATAGAGTGGATGATGAAGAAGAGTGACAACTTTAAGAAGCATTGAGACAAACTAGAGAAGAAGAGAGAGATCCAGACTAGCAAGGCGAGAGAGACAGTTAGAGCAAGCTAATGAAGGGAATTTAAATCAAGCGATAATAATAGAATTGGAAGGAATGAGGGTGATAATTAACAAAACGCAAATAAATGGAGGAAGGATGCAGTTAGTGGAGGCTATAGAAGAAGCGGGATGATCACCCTTCACGCGAAAAATTTAATATGCTGGAATACCCCCCAAATGCAGTCTACCCGCATTTAACAACATCTTTGATGGAACCACCTGCACGATATAACATATCAAAGCATATAATTTGTCTTTGTTACAATGGGCGCATTAAGAGGCAGTACTATGTATATACTTTCCGAAGAGTTTAACAGGAGAAGCTTCAAAATGGTTCGATGGATTAGGGAACCATCTCGTCATTCGATCCATTGCAGAGTATATTTCTAGGGGTGTATATCAATAATAACATGCTGAGGCCTGGAATCGAGATGATATTCAGCCTAAAGCGAATAACAAAAGAAAGTCTACGAAGCTTAACAACGTGGTGGAGGACCATCAGTAGTGAGATGGATAGGCGAGTAGAAGAAAGAAACTTGATTCTTGCTTTTATCAATGCCTTCTTTCCAACATTTTTACTATACACAAAAAATTTCAAATTAAAAGATACAGTAGAAATGAAGGAGTTGAGAGGGTACTAGGAAGAGTATATCACCCTGGAGGAAAAGCAGAAGGAAATGAAATCATCCCCAGTTGCAACAACTAACGCGAATGAAGGAAACTCAAGACTCCTCCCACGAACAACTAATACGATTACAAGTACCTCCCAAGAAAATCAAGAAAAAACCATCACTGAAGATAAGGGCATGCAAGTGGCCATGAATAGCAGGGATCAAGAAATGTTTAATAGGGAATGTAGAGAAAGACAATATGGAGGGAACAACCAGATAGGAAGGTTCGACAATCAAGGAGGGGGATATAACAATTAAGGAAGAAGATATAACAATCAGAGACCTGGGGAGAGCACAAAAGTATGGGAAGAAATAAAGCTGCCACAACTGAACACCACAAATGACAAGATTTCAGAAGCTGTCATATTGATGGAAGGAATCCCGATACCACCTTAACTTGGGGTAGAACCAATTCCAGGAAGGCGTAGCCAAGAATTATGTGCATATCATCGGTTCCATAGGCATAATACAAATGATTGTAGGAATGTGCAGAGGATAATACTGAGAATGATCGGGCAAGGGAAGTTAGATCACTTTCTATCCCCACGCCAGGCACTATTACCACCACCACCCCAAGGACCACCACAACAAACTCCAGCTGTAGAGTGAACATACCTAATTGAGGTAGGACAAATGCTTGACATTTACACTGCAATTCGATTATACACTTATCTAAGAGTATTGAAGATTTCCATGAAAATGTGTTAAGCAGAGTGCATGCGCGAGATAATGAGGGAAGAGAAATCCAAAGCGTGGCCAAAATATCGCCCTTACAAGAATGGCAGAAACATCCTATCTCGTTCAACCTAGAAGATGCCCCAGGGGGTAGAGACTCACATGCAGATCCCTTGGTTGTAAGCTTGGAACTGAGCCGCATTCGAAATGGGAGAAATAGGATGATGAAGAAAAAACAAGATGGGAGATAAATAGAATTCTGATAGATTCTTGAAGCTCAGTGGACATTCTATTTTATCACGCATTCAGGATAATGGATGGCAATGATTTGGAACTTATCCCCTCCACCTACAAGATTTACGGCTTTAAACCAAAAAGCGGAAATTAACAATGCACATTCCACTCAGAAAAATAACAAACAGAGGTGATGTTTTGTGTGGTGGACTTTGAATCTCCTTACAATGCTTTGATTGGCAGGCCTTGGCTGAATGGAATATTGGGTGTGGCGTCAACCTTTCATCAGTGGATCAAATTCCCCATGACAATGGGCATTTGAATGATAATAGGAGATACAACAGAGGCGAAAACATGCAGTGAGATAGATATTGAACAATCCGAAGGGCGTTCACAGAAGCGAAGGAATTGGAGGGAAAATGCAAAGGAAGAAAAAAGAAAATAAAGATTAATGGTCTGAGCGATAAGCAAGAACGAGTAAGGAGGTTATTCAAGCCATGTCACTAAAATCGAATTGAATACTTGGAAAGCCATGAAAAAAGGAACAGGTGTCAAAATCTTATCCGCACCAAGTAAGGATTACTTCACAAAGTGGGCAATAGAAACGCGTAACAATCAATCAAAGGAGCTCAATTTCAAAATGGGAGATGAAGTGTTATGCAGTATCCCGCCACATCAGAAGAAATCAGGCAACATAAAGGAACAAATATGGGAAGGACCCTATACTGTGGAGAAGGTAATGAAAAATGGAGCATGTGAACTAGCTGGAAAAGGAAAGCAAAAGTTTAATCATCCTTGGAGTCCTGTAGTGCGAACAAAGAAGAGAAGATAAATTTCAACAATGTAATGATCAAAGATATAAATGAAAAAAGAAAAATATTTTCTTTAAGAAATTGAATATTCAAATCTTCCGAACAAGCGGCAAATAGAAGCAAAAGAAGGAAAACAAATACAACCTCAATAGGACGCAAACATAATCAAAACCTCTAATTAGGGAGGCTAGGCATCCAATGATGGCGTGTACCCTAGTTCATATAAAGTGCAAGAGGCAAACACTTTAGACCTATCGCACGTCACTTTGGGAAAAACCTAGTAATGCATGAATCAGGGGAAAGCAACCTTGAGACATGGAATTAGGAGCGAAATAAAAGCCTACTCGGCAAAGTATCCTAGGAAAACAACTCACGGTAATAAGTTCTCTGTCAAGTGGTGTAGAAATACGACCAGGGCGCCGAAGTAAACGGTTGAGATAAGAGTGCTTGGAGGCGTCTGGAGCGTTTCCATCCATCCTTAGAAAGTCCTGGCTACGATACACTCGGTCCTCAAGAAACCCCACTTCGGGAGTGTACTCGTAACCAAAAGCCTAATCGGTGGAGGGATAAGAGATCACAAAAACAACTGATTATTGTAAAACTGGATGGGAGGAGACCAACCTAACCCGTTAAGGGTAAGCTTCCTTGAAAGGGAAATCAGGGGAATAAGAGGGACGACGCCCTCCACTAGAGAGCTGAATTGTGTCAAAGACAACAATGTCATGGGGTTATTACTCACGGGGGTACTTAGACCTATCGCATTGTCGCGCGAAAACATCCTACAGAGGCAATAATACGAAAGATATGATAAGGCGAGATCAATGGACTATTGCTTGAAAAAGTAATGGTCGCTTGCGATTTCGTCGCCCGACCAAAATCAATCCCCTGGGGAAAACATAAGACCTACTAAACAGATGGAGGCTAAATAAGATCTTTAATTAGGAAGGCATGATAAGACCTCGAAAGAAACCCTAGAAGGACTTATTATACAATGCTCATTATTATGCAGGTGAAAGTATCGCAGAGGAAATATAAGATAAAACATGTGGAGTTTACATACAAAATATAAAGGCGAACATATTACATACAAAGAAAAGAATGAAAATTTTAAACCAACACCGAGAAAATATAAGTGAATTACAGCCAGGAAGGCGCGAAAGAATCAACATAGCTGAGACAGGTACGAACATAACTTTCTATATAATATTGTATTTTGAGATGAATAAACGCATATCATAGTCAGAGGGGCGAGTATATCGCCCAACTTATTAATCTAGTCCCTTAATATGTGAAAATGAAAGCAATCTTTGAGTTAGGATAAAATCACTTAAATTCCTCCTTCAAAGACGAAAAACATAGGCAAGTATGAGAATACAAATTAAAAATGCAAGTGTTATTCGCCTTTTCAATCAGAATTAAAAAATATATTGGAATATTATATGTCATGGCAACATAAAGTGATGTGAATCCTAATATGATTATTAATATCGAATTAACTACTGGATTGGTTGGTTATAATGTCTAAGATAGGACATGGTAGTGCCTTGTTTCTACTTATGATCAAATGCAGGACGAAAAAATGTACAGCACAGAGTAAGAAGGAAGAAGGGACCTTCATAAAAAATCAATCCCCTCCAAGCTTGGGAGCGCCCATATAATTATCCAAGAAAAATTGTTACATGTACAACTGGAGGAAAAACGAAAGCGGAGAATCAAAAACAAAGTTGGATCTTACATCTAAGAAGAATGGACAATGCGAGCTTAAGAAGAGGTCGGGTGAACAGGACTATCAGTCTCTACATGCGATACAATCTGAATGGTATTGTGATCACCTTCAGTATTAGCTGCATCACCATCAAATGTCTCTGCCCTGACAGGAGAGGAAAGCTGGGAATGTCTATCTAAAGAAAACCTTTACCTTTATTGCCATTCAAGTTGTCATCCGCGGAAGGATCTTCTTTTTATCATTCATCTTCATATTCTCCCTCTACTTCCTCTTCTTCATATTCCTCATCATCACTGCTGGAGATATCTTCTATCTCCTCATTTTCCGAAACTTCAATAAGTTTGAGATCAAGCAGGGGATGCCCGTACTTGTTGCATATCAGGTCAGTAATGGATCGAGAATGCTTGTTTCGCTCATGCAAAGCATTCTTCTTGATGTTGGCAATAGAAACCATAATTTTTCGCTTTAGCTTGGAATATTTGGATTTCCTTGAAGAAAATGGCAGCTCTAATGCATCCAGCTTCTTAGAAAGGTCATCAATCTCCTGGAGGTGGTTCTTCTCAGTCTCTGCAAAGAAAAACAAAGGAGATCAGCATCGCGCACGATTGAAATAATTAGAAATATTACATTCACCCACTGAGGCAATCTTCCAGGACAACCTTCTTTTTGAGAAATAATCGCCTTAAGGGTTTCAGCATGCTTAATTTCCAAACTGTCGCACTTAGCTGCTTCAACCCTAATATTTTCAACAACACGTAAGACCCATTCGAAATCTTCGTCGCTCTCTACAAGCAAGTGATAACGGATCATGTTCTCTCGTGCAATCAAAGGCTCATTCTCGCCTTTAATTCGATCCCTATGGACCCTATCTGCATTAGCGCGAAGAATATTCTCCTGAACTTTCTCTAAAAGTTGGGTACCCTTAGTAATTCTTTGGTGCTTCTCTGTTAGCAAGGCGTCTTTTTTCTCTTTTAAATCCTTAACTATACCCTTATGAGAGCGAAGTTGGGTCTTAATTCTCGTTGACGGATAATGTTTTCCTATACTCAAATTTAATATCCTCATATTTTAACTTGAGTTCCTCCATACTGTCAACTCCTAAGTCAAAAGTATCTAGTCGATCAGACATAGAGTTGAAGTGCTCTAGGAGGATCGAGTCTTCAACAGGGAAGTTGATTGCTTTGTTGGATAGGTTGAAAACCTCTACAGGCGAATATTATTAATGGGAATAAAAACGCAAGGTAAAAGCTCGCGACAATATTCCAAGGCCAAGAAAATGGCAAACTTACCCAGTAGTTGGGAATTCCTATTTCGAAGATTAACCACAGCAGTATCACGGGAAGATAATTCCCTTTGAGCTTTGGAAACCTCACTCTCAAGATTACGGATTTTTTCGCGGTGATCTCGATTCAAAACCTCAGATCGTCAAGAATTATGAATTGTCATTAAAAGGGTTATTAATACAAGTCATGATAACCATCGAACATCAGATGATCAACAAAAAGTACTTACCAAAAGTTCAAAGGAGGAATGAAGCTCCGGACTCAGAGCAGAGGCAACATCGCGCAAAGAATCGTGATCCAAAGAAGGTTCAACGCAAAGATTCATCATCGCGCTACACACATGAGCAAGGGCAGGATCACTGATGACCGTTAAAACGGAGATGAAGATCCTTGAAAGAAATCTAGTACTCGCATGAGCATTATTGAGGGCGAAGGCCCTATCTTGAGAAGAGGACGAACTCGGGCCTGCATGAGGCAACTCCCCAAAAGATCTGTTGAGAAGAACTTCGTTTCCAAGACCTCCAAGATGACAAGTGACGTGAGGCTGTTCATGCGATACGGCCGCATCGATTGAGGAAGTGTACAGACGAAGGGTTTGATTGGATGGAGGATTCAGTTGAAGATCTTTAGCCTTTGGAGCAGTTTTTCTCCCCTCGAAAACACCTTTCTTCTTAGGACTTGGAAGTAAACTCTGATCCTTGTCCTTCGCCTTGGAAATGAGATGAGCTTTGTTGGATTTGGGAGACCTACTCTCAGAACTAGAAGAATCATCCCCAGACTCGCCCTATGCACACCAAGATAGGTAAGAAACATAGGCAACAATTTTATTTAAAAGCGAGACAAAAAATTATTTCTTACTTTCATGGAGCGCGTGGACTTCGTCTTGAGCGATTCTTTGTTCTCCTTTTTCTTTATCTAAAATTAACAACATTCATAAGTAAGGCGCAAAGATAAAGAAGTGAAATGTGAAGATGGAGATAAGTACCTCCTCAGCTTCCTCAGGCCAATTAAAAACCCAAGGGTTATAATCGGGGAATTGAAAACCTTCAGGAGGACCCGCGCGATCAGATCCATCTGCATCCCTACCCCAAACATAAAAACCCTCAACGATGAGGGGAAACTTCATCCAGTTGGGATCACTTGAGAAACGAGTGGAATCGTTGGAGTCGCTATGAAAATCAACATCCCTCATAATTCTTTCATTATCAGCTATATCTTTTTGTTGCATGAAGCGGATACCCCAAAGCCTATCTTCATGGGCGGCAAGATTGACGCAATAATGCTTAAAGAAGGAATCCACAGTATATTCCTCACGCTTATAAGTTTTCGCATAATCAGGATATAAAGACTCTGCCCCAGCTGCATGACGAGAAAACTCAACTAGAATTCTGATAACATTGCCACACAATTGGTATATCGCCCAAGGAAGTTCCAAGCGCAACAGAATCTCATAAAAGAGGGGAAATTCTGGATTGAAAAGAGGAATGGGTAAGCCAGCGCGAAGTTGTTCCAACGAAACAATAATCTTGATCTCACTCCACTTTTCAAGAGCGATCCATTCTCGATCCAGTACATTAGAGTAAGTCGAATTTGGAGGGACTATAAATTTAAACCCTTTCGGCTCCAACTCCTTCTTAAATATTTGGATATCCTCCTGTTGCCGTTTACCTTCTCTCGGAACCATTAATATGGGAATATCGGATGAAGAAAAATTAATCAAGCTGATCAGTGACCTAATCAGAATATTTGATCAAGAAACTTTGATGATTAGGATTTTGATCAAATCAAAAACGAACAGAAGCGACCGAGATAACAGAAGAGGGTGGAATCGAAACCGTAAAAGAAAATCGACCACCTTGATCAGGAATTCAGCAGCAACATCAGTAACAAGAGAATTTTTTTTGCAGAAGATGAAAGAGAAGAAAAGGTAAAAAAGGAAGTGGGAAAGCGTGATAAATAGTCAAAATATTTTGTCTCTCATTCGCATTTATTAGAAAACCAATAGGCGAAGGCGGTTACCGGTAAAAAAGGAGAGAAAGTAAAGACGTGTCAATCAATGAAAAATATAGTCAACACGTGTAGGTGGTTGCACAACAATCGCAGAATAATGTCGGTGGATTTGAAGAATGCCAAAGGAGAGGGTTGATGCGATAAAATAAATTTCTCTCACCATTCTTCCTTCTGAAAGATCAGTGCGAGAATAGGCAAAATTTGGATACAAATATCGCTCAACCAATGAGAATGCGAGAAAGGCATTTAGCAACAAGGTATCAAAGGAGAGGATCATAAGTCCAATACGTCACTACTGACGTACGTGATGACGTTAAGAGAGTTACACAAAACATGTGAATGCAAGCGCGATGACTACCGGATGGTGCGATAGGATCGCTCTATTAGATCCGAAATAAGGGGCTTTATTAGTTGTACACCGTTATCTGTATTAGCTGTCCTTTACTATGTATCCACATATAAGGGACGAGAAGACATTGTACGAGACAGAGATCTTTTTGAGAGTTTGTTTACGAAACTTAAGAGATAGAAAGTTGTTTTTCTCCAAGTTAGGGTTTCTTTACATTTATATTTGTAATAGTCCATTTCCTTAATAATAATATTTATAATTTCCTCCATCATGTCTTATATCTGTTTCATATTACTACAAGGGTGTGACTATAGGATTTCCTGTAGTTACATGATTGATAATCATAAGTTTGTGATTCGGTTGAACAATGCGGGAACTAGAGGTTATGAGAAGAATGTTGGGTCGAAAACTAGTATGTTGTTTGTGAATCGCAATATATTGCATATTTTTGCTAGAAGGGACTCGTGCTTTTGTCATCCATATGGTTGAAAGGTTGCGATTGTTATGAATATTTTTAAATCAATACATTTGATGGATCATACAAAATATGGAATTATACGCATAAAGCTCCGCTGCTTATTACAAATACAGCGTTTCGTGTTTTATGTTCTCACATTATGAATTATTATCCGTTGGAATTATTTACGCTAGAGACCGGGAAACCTTTTTTAGAATGGGATCCTTCACATAATGGAAGTATGTTTCATTGCTCATCTTTTATGCAAGCTGTAATGCTTGCATTGGGTATTTGCGATAAAGTTAGTATTTTGGGGTTTGGGAAATCTGTCATAGCAAAGCACCATTATCATACTAGCTAACAGGACGGCAGAGCTTCATTTGCACGATTATAAAACAGAATAAGCTTTATATTGCGGTTTGGTTGAAAATTGAAAGGTAATTCCGTTCCTTGATAGCAAATTCGTAGTACGTCCGATAGTAATATATCATTAAAATTTCATATATGTTTGAAATGTTTTCTGATATGTGGGATCAATTGTGCCTTGGCTCTGGTTTCTTTATTTTTATGTTGTAATTGTTAGAGCACTGCTCGGTCGAAATCGCAAGCGTTGCTATCTCAAGATTGTTGTCCAGTTTAGTTGCCAAAACTACAAGTCTTGATTTTTAGTCTACTTATAGCTAAGTCTCGGATTAGGATAGAAAGTGTAGTTGAGCATTAGACTTCACGACATTCATCGATCAAAGACGAAGAACTACTAAGGGGAGCTTGTGGAACTTCATCAACAAAAGGTATGTGGAGACTTGAACTCATCTATCACTCAAAGGTTTATCTACTCTATCTCATATTTGAGACAAAAGTTGTATAGTTACATAGACTTTTATTATACACATTTGATATTTCGAGCTGATTTTAACTCGCTTACATATTTCTCGAAATATGTGTTGGTAAGCTTTCGCTTTAACCAAGTTCATCTTATATTCTTGACGAAAGTCAAAAGATGATCATGTCAAAATCACCTTGTAACATCCTACGTGATTTGTACGAGACGGTCATTTGATGTAGACTCGGAATGTTTCTTATTGATTATTCGATCACTTGAAAATTGTTTCGAAGCTAATAGTTTGTGAGAGACATCTATTGTCGTCTTCTAAGAATGTTTCAATGATAGAAATGGGAGTTAGAACACTTAACCATAATTAGATTATAAGAACAATATGCGTACTTGCATATGTGTTGATCCAAGACCGGAATATAGTATGCATGCCCCAATGCATACTGGCGAGGTCAGATAAAGTCCGAGAGCTAGAGTATGCGTACCTGTACGCGTATTGGCGAAGTCAGTTGATGTCCGGGTACTATAGTATGTGTACCTGTACGCGTACTGGATTCAAATGAAGCTTGGAAGTGTATGACAATATGCGTACCCGTTTGCATACTTTCGAACACAGACCAAGTCCGGCTACTTAGGTATGCGTATCCATTTGCATACTTGAGTAGGTTATGTTCTATAATCGGTTTTTTCATGAACTAATACATTTATATATTAAGGAATGCAATCTTTTGCAAATCGTGGCTATAATGTTCATGAATTGGTTCGAGTGAATCAAAATAGATTTTGCTTCAATTGTGTCTTGTATACTTCTATGAGTATATAAACAATTGAACAAATCTAGAACTAGTTTTATTTGAGTCATTTGAACTAGTTATGGTTAAGATGAATAAGGTTGATATGAAAGTATTGATATGGCTAACTTCGGTTACCTATTGTTGAACTAACAAGGTGCGCACATTTAGGTACGGTTATTCATATCTAAATGAAGTCACTTTTCATTTGTGTGTAACAAGCTAAGTTCGATCTAACGGTTGAAAGATATTAGCTTGAGTCTAATTAGGTTTTCATATAACGGTGAATATTGAATGCTTCGTTACCAATGTACAATTAATTGCTAACCCTGATTTCAAGAATATATAAGGGAAAACTCTAACAACTGGGAAACTTAATCCCAACATCTCTTGTGTGAAACTAGATGTGACTAGAGTCGATTATCCTTTAACCTTAGGTTTTTCAAAAACCCTGTAGGTTAACGACTTGAATACTTCATTGGGATTGTGAAGCCAGACCCAACTATTTTCTATGTAGTTGTATGTTCTGATCTTTCTGTTTTCTATCCTGATTGAGTACTATCTTCTCTAATATTTGCTCGAGATTTAATCTCCGATAGGCAAGATAAAAAGTAGTCACAAACATCTTCGTCTCATCGTTTGTGATTCCATAATATCTTGTTTCGCTACCATATGATTAATAATATTTTGAGGTGATTAATATTTGTAGGTTGTTCTTCGGGAATATAAGTCCGGTATATCAATAGGTTCCTGTTCACCTTGATTTATCAAAAAACGGAACAAAACTCATAGGTATATGTGTGGGAGACGGATTTATCTATTCAATAGACTTTTGTATGTGAGACAAATTGGTTTATGAAGTCTCCGACTTTAGGTCGTAGAAACTCTCAGTTGTGGGTGAGATCAGATAAGGGATTCAAGTGCGCAGAATCCGGCGTGGTTCTAGAGGCGTAAGGAACGCGACTGTTTCTTGATCAGTGTGAGATTGGTTAGGTCTCAACTACATTCCAGTCCAAAGTTAACTTGGAGTGGGCTAGTGTTTGTAGCGTCTTAATACAGTGTGGTGTTCAAATCTGGACTAGGTCCCTGGGTTTTTCTACATTTGCGGTTTCCTTGTTAACAAAATTTCTGGTGTCTGTGTTATTTCTTTTCTGCATTATATTTTATATATAATTGAGATATCACAGGTTGTGCGTAAGTTCAATCAATTGAGAATCCAATCTTTGATTGTTTATTAATTTGATTGACACTTGGATATTGGTTTTTGATAAGTTATTTCTTATATTCAATCGATCTAGTAAATTCCTTTGTTTGATTGCAGATTGAATTGAGAAATTGAGATATAACTGTTCGATATACTTTTCTTAAGATTGAGTCTGACTGTCAAGTTGATTCTCTTGAAAGTATATTGGAGTTAGTCCATACAGATTGCTAAGTGAAACATTGGGTGTGGTTGTTAGACCCCCACTTTTTCAGTAATAGTAGATCATAAAATATAGTTACGTGCCAAACAGCCTGGTAATTTATGTTGGATCGACACAGATACGAAAATATGGAGCCAGACTTGTGGCACATATATTTTGCGTCCCGAAACTTCCATTTATTTCTCAGTTTCTTGTTTTGGGTGATCCTGAGAATACCAAAAGCCTAGGAGTTAATTTTTGAAGTATATTAGTAGTGGTTTTGATTGTGAAGATAAAAGGTGTTAGAGCACTGCTTAGTCGAACTCACAAGCGCTTCTATCTCAAGCTTGTTTGTCAAGTTTAGGTGATCAAAACTACAAGTCTTGATTTCTAGTGTACTTATAGTTATGTCTCAGATTAGGATAGAATGTGTAGTTGAGCTTTAGACTTCACGGCGTTCTTCGATTGAAGACGAAGATATACTAAGGAGATCTTGGAGGAACTTCATCAACAAAAGGTATGTGGAGACTAAAACATATCTATCACTCAAAAGTCTATTCTATTCTATCTCCTATTGAGACTAAGTCGTATGACTACATAGAGTTTTACATTATACACATTTGATATTTCAAGCTGAGTGTCGCTTATGTCTTTCTCGAAATATATATTGGAAAGATTTTTTCTTTAGATACATTCATCATCATTCTTGACGAGTTTAGTTGGAAACAATTTATTTGTTGGAAACTAAATATTGAGTCAAAAGATGATCATGTTAAAATTGCCTTGAAACATCTTACATGATTTGTGTGAGACTGTCATTTGATGTAGACTCAGAATGTTTCATATTGATCATTCGAATATTTACAATTACTTATAAGGTAATAGTTTGTGTGAGACAGCTATTGTCGTCTTCTAAAGATGTTTCAATGATTGAGATGTGAGTTTTGAACAATTAACCATTGTCTGGATATAGAAAAGTATGCATACCAGTATGCAAACTGTTGTAGTATGATTCAGGTCCGGATACCAAGTTTGCATACTAGTATACGAACGATTTTAACTGTTAAAGTCCAGGTACCAAGTATGCATACCAGTATGCGAACTGTTCTACTGAGTTAGGTCCGGAACGACAGTATGCATACCGGTTTGTGAACTGTCGGAAAAGACCAAAGTAAGGAACTTAATTTTGCGTACCCATTTGCAAAATGAGTTGGTTTTAGTTCTAAAATAGGTTAAGTATGATTCCATACTCATGAACAAATACATTTATAAATTAAGGAATGCAATATTTGCAAATCGTGGCCAAATTTTCATGGATTGATTCTCATGAATCAAATCCGATTTTGTTTCAATTGTGTCTTGTATACTTCTATGAGAATATAAACAATTGGACAAATCTATTAGATTCATTTGATTTTATCTAGAAGTGTTAGATGAATATGGTTAATACAAAAGTGTTCATATGGCTAACTTCGGTCAACTGTTATTGATCCAACTCAATATACACGGTATATTTCATTTGTGTGTAACAAGATAAGACCATCTAACGGTGGAGAGATATTGCTTTGGTTTTAAGCAAACATAGCTTGAATCTTAAATCAAGTTTTCATCAAACGATGAATATTGATTGCTTTGTTTTAAATATATCGAACCTTGATTAGAGACTATATAAGGGATAACTCTAGCAACTGGAAAATATAATACCCACACCTCTTGTGTGATACTGGTTGCGACTAGAGTCGGTTCTCCTTTAAACTAGGTTTTTCCCAAAACCATTATAGGTTAACGACTTAAATACTGCATTGGGATTCTGAAGCCAGAACTGTTATAGCTCTGTCAGGTCGAAGTCGCAGAGTTGCTATCTCAAGCTTGTTTGTCAATGTTAATTATTGATCAAAACTTTAAGTCTTGATTTCTAGTCTATTTATAGTAATGTCTCAGACTAGGATAGATTGTGTAGTTGAACATTAGACTTCACAATGTTCATCAATTGAAGACGAAGAACTACTAAGGAGAGCTTGTGGAACTTCATCAGATTATATCGAGACAAAAGTCGTATTACTATATAGTTGTCGATTATACACATTTGAGATTTCAAGCTGAGTTTAACTCGCTTACATATTTCTCGCAATATGTGTTGGTAAGTTTTCACTTCAACCAAGTTCATCTTATATTCTTGACGAAAGTCAAAAGATGATCATGTGAAAATCGCCGAGTAACATATTCCATGGTTTGTGTGATATAATCATTTGGTGTAGTCTTGGAATGTTTCGTTATGATTATTTCAATAAGTTGAAAATTTATTTGATGTTAATAGTGTGTGAAAAAGGATATTTTCGTCCTCTAAGAAAGTTTCAATGATTGAAATAAGAGTTTAGAATACTTAACCATCGTTGGATTATAAACATAGTGTGCATTCTTGCATGTATGTGATCCATGACCAGAACTAAAGTATGCATACCCATATGCGTATTGAAGTTGTGAAATTACGCGTACCAAGTACACATACCGGTACGCATACTTGCGTAAGGTATAGGTCCGTGAATTTATGTTGGGTTTTGGAAGTGTACTAAGTATGCGTACCCGTTTGCATACTGGCGAACCCAAACTCAGACGGATACTTAAGTATGCGTACCCGTTTGCATACTTGAGTGATTAAAGTTCTAAAATCGGTTGGCTCATGAACTAATACGTTTACATATTAAGAAATACATTCTTTGCAAACCATGGCTATAATGTTCATGAATTGATTCGAGTGAATCAAACCGATTTTTCTTCAATTGTGTTCATGTATACTTCTATGAGAATATAGCAATTGAACAACTCTTTAACTGGTTTCATTTGAGTCATTTGAACTAGTTATGGTTAAGATGAATAAGATTGATATGAGAGTGTTCATATAGCTAACCTAGGTTAACTACGGTTGAGCCAACATGGTCTACACGTTTAGGTACGGTTACTAAACCTAAATGAGGGTACATTTTATTTGTGTATAACAATCTAAGTTCGATCTAACGGTTGAAAGATATTAGCTTAAATCTAATAAGGTTTTCATCTAACAGTGAATATTGAATACTTTGTTACCAAGGTAACTTGATTTGAAAACTATATGAAGAGAACTCTAGCAACTGGGAAACCTAATCCCCATACCTCCTGTGTGATACTAGTTGTGACTGGAGTCGATTCTCTTTTAACCTAAGTTTTTCACGAAACCCTGTAGGTTAATGACTTAAAGACCCGACTATATTGCGTGATCTGATATTGCGTGATCTGATATTTGAGTATTATCTTCTCAAAGATTGGCTCGACATTTAATATCCGATAAGCAAGATAAAAAGTATTCACAAACATCTTCGTCTCATCATTTGTGATTCCATAATATCTTATTTCTCTACCATACGATTAAGATTATTGTGAGTTGATTAATATTTCTAGGATGTTTTTCGGGAATATAAGTCTGGTATATCAATTGGTTCTTTTTCTCCTTGGTTTATTAAAAGACGGAACAAAACTCGTAGGTATTTCTGTGGGAGACAAATTTATCAATTCCTATAGACCTTTCTGTGTGAGATAAATTTGTTTATCAATTCTTCGACTTTGGGTTGTAGCAACTCTTGGTTGTGGGTGAGATCAGCTAAGGGAATCAAGTGCGTAGTATCCTTCTGGGATCAGAGAAGTAAGGAGCACGACTGTACCTTGAATCAGTGTCAGATTATTAGGGTTCAACTACATTTCAGTCTGAAGTTCATTGGTAGTAGGATAGTGTCTGTAGCGGATTAAGACAGTGTGGCATTCAAAGATGGACTAGGTTTCCTCGTTAACAAAACTTCTGGTATCTATGTTATTTCTTTTCCACATTATATTTTGTTATATAATTGAAATATCACAGGTTGTGCGTTGAATCGATCAATTGGTAAATCCAACTTTTGGTTGTTGATTGAAATTGATTGATCCCTGAACATTGGTCTTTGGTACCGTTCAAGTTATTTCCCTTATATTTAATGAGGCTGGCAAATTCCTGTTTGCTGATTGCAGATTGAATTGAGAGATTGAGATATGAACTCTTTGATATACTTTTTTCTAGATTGAGTTTAACTGTGTAGTTGATTCTCTTGAAAGTATATTGGAGTTGGTCTATTCAGATTGCCAAACGAAATATTGGGTGTGGTTGTTAGACCCCCGCTTTTTCAAGACCCAACTATTTTCTCTGTAGTTGCGTGTTCTGATCTTACTTGTTCTATCATATTGAGTATTATCTTCTCTAATATTGGCTTGAGATTTATCTCTGATAGGTAAGATATAAAAAATAATCACAAAGATATTCGTCTCATTCTTTATGATTCCACAATAACTTGTTCTACTACCATATAATTAAGTTATTGTGAGGTGATTGTTATTTCTAGGCTATTCTTCGGGAATATAAGACCAGATTATCAATTGGTTCATGTTCACCTTGATATATAAAAAGATGGAACAAAACTTCGCAGGTATTTCTGTGGAGGACAGACTTATCTATCAGAATAGAATTTTCTATGGGAGACAAATTTGTTTATAAAGACTTCGAATTTGGGTCGTAGCAACTCTTAGTTGTAGGTGAGATCAGCTAAGGGAATCAAGTGCATAGAGTCCTACTGTAATTCAGAGGCGTAAGGAACACTACCGTACCTTAATCGGTATGAGACTTGGTTAGGGATCAACTACATTCCAGTCCGAAGTTAACTTGTAGTAGGCTAGTGTCTGTAGAAGCTTAATACAATGTGGTGTTCAAATCTGGACTAGGTCCCAAAGTTTTTCTGCATTTGCGGTTTCCTCGTTAAAAAAACTTCTGGTGTCTGTGTTATTTATTTTCTACATTATGTTTGTTTATATAATTGAAATATCACAGGTTATGCGTAGTTCATCAATTGGTAAATCCAAACTTTGGTCGTTGATTGAAATTGATTGACACTTGAACATTGGTTTTTGGTACCGTTTAAGTTGTTTCTCATTATAATCAGTCTTATGGATTTCTATTTGTTTGATTTGCTGATTATATTGAGAAACAAAGATATAACTCTAAGATATATTTTATTGATTGAGTCTGAATGTCTAGTTGATTTTCTTGGAATTATATTGGAGTTAGTCCATACAGAGTGCCGAACGAAATATTGGGTGCAGTTGTTAGACCCCTGCTTTTTCAATTGGTATCAGAGCAGGCAAACACGCTAAGACCTCATAAGTCCGTGTTTGAAGAAATCTGGTTATTATGGACGAGTCTATCTCTAATAACGTACCAGGCCAGAAATTACCAGATGTTTTTCAAAGCTTAGATTCACCTGAGTGACCTATCACATCTAAGCCAATATATAAACATTCTCTTGATGTAGAAACTGTTGATTGGGAAACACACCTAGAAGAACAGTTGGATGAATTTTCTGATGAAGGTGATTCATATATTAATAGAGATGTTGATGAGGAAGTCTCAGGATATGTCAAGGTTTTTAATTCGTTGGAAAAGAAGAAGATGAAAACTTCTCTTGTCACACCTCTTAGGGAATATAAGGAAGAATTATCAATTGGTTCATGTTCACCTTGATTTACCATATAGTTAACTTCGTAGGTATTTCTGCGGGAGACAGATTTATCTATTAGAATAGACCTTTATGTGGGAGACAGATTTGTTTATAAAATCTTTAACTATGGGTCGTAGCAACTCTTAGTTGTAGGTGAGATCAGCTAAGGGAATCAAGTGCGTAGAGTCCTATTGTGATTCAGAGGTGTAAGGAATGCTACCGTACCTTAATAGGTGTGAGACTTGGTTAGGGATCAACTACATTCCATTCCGAAGTTAACTTGTAGTAGGATAGTGTCTGTAGAAGCTTAATACAATGTGGTGTTCAAATCTGGACTAGGTCCCGAGGTTTTTTTGCATTTGCGATTTCCTCGTTAACAAAACTTCTTGTGTCCGTGTTATTTATTTTACGCATTATGTTTGTTTATATAATTGAAATATCACAGGTTATGCGTAGTTCAATCAATTGGTAAATCCAAAATTTGGTTGTTGATTGAAATTGATTGACACTTGAACATTGGTTTTTGGTACCTTTTAAGTTGTTTCTCATAATAATCAGGCTCATGGATTTCTATTTGTTTGATTTTCTGATTACATTGAGAAACAAAGATATAACTCTAAGATATATTTTATTGGTTGAGTCTGACTGTCTAATTGATTCTCTTGGAATTATATTTGAGTTAGTCCATACAGAGTGTCGAACGAAATATTGGGTGTGGTTGTTAGAACCACGCTTTTTCAATTGGTATCAGAGCAGGAAAACACGCTAAGACCTCATAAGTCTGTGTTTGAAGAAATATGGTTATTATGGACGAGTCTATCTCTATTAACGTACCAGGCCAGAAATTACAAGATGTTTTTCAAAGCTTAGATTCAACTGAGTGAACTATCACATCTAAGCCAATATCTAAACATTCTCTTGATGTAGAAACTGTTGATTGGGAAACACACCTAGAAGAACAATTGGATGAATTTTCTGATGAAGGTGATTCTGATATTAATATAGATGTTGATGAGGAATTCTCGAGATACGTCAAGGTTTTTAATTCGTTGGAAAAGAAGAAGATGACGACCTCTCTTGTCACACCTCTTCTGACTCCTCTCCGTCGAGAAAACAAGAAATTGAAAAGGATTTACGGAGGTCTTTATGTTTCGAATCGCTTTTGCGAATCGGTCCTCAAATATTTTGAGGAAAACCTGAGTATAAAATCACTTGAATGTGACAATGTTTATCAAAATACTTCTTGTTGGAAGAGAAACTTGCAGAAACCGAAACAAGGATTAACTCTCAGCAAGAAGTTTTGATGACAGAGCGATTATCTCATTCGAGAAAAACGCCTTGAGGATGATTTAACTGCTGCTCTTGATAAAATCAAGATGTTGGAAGATGACTTGAAAAATTTCTATACTAGTCCAAGAAAATTAACCACAATGATAGGAGAAAGTAAAAATCATCGTGATACATGAGGATGGGCTATAAGGGAATAGACTCCAAGTTTTAGCAAAGAGGTAAAATTTGTCAAGGATAATAATTCTTCTCAACAAAAGGTTTATACTAATGGCAAAAATGAAATACCTTAATCGGCAGTTAAGGTTCGAAAGAACAAAGTATATCAACCTCCAAAAACAACATATACGAACCCTGGAAAGAACATTCTTATATTTGTCATTATTGTGGAAACAAGGTCACCTGGAAAGGAGATGTCGTTTTCGTATGAAGAATAAGAAACTTCATGATGTTCTTGTTTGGCATCACAAGAAATTGTGAAACCAAGATCTTATGTTAAGGATAATCCCCTTAACATTACTGGTTGTAACTATCCAACCTTTAGGAAAATGAATCAGTGCTGTGATAAAATTAGATTTTCCTATAAACGCCATACGAATCCTTTGCACAATCGTAATGGTTATCAAAAGGATAACTTCCTAAAGACGAAGACAAGATCTGATGCTCACAACTGGAGAAAGACTAACTTGCAAAAGAATAGTCAATCCAATTCTCTTCCGAGAATTCTAGAATAGAGTAATGGGAAGAAGGTTCCGGTTGTTCCTAAAGGCACTCAGAGTGGATACCAAAGAAAGTCAATGATGCTTTGAGTGTAAAAAGGAATGATCTCCAGAAAATTCCATGACTATATAGAAGGCAGTATCCACGATATTGGAACTTAAAAAGTTCTTTGGACATATGGATTTGGATGTGAAAGGTTCTAAAAGAGATCTCTTTCATAATAACCCAAAAGTGAAATGAAATAAGGCAAAAACTATAGATGGTGAAAACTCCATAGTTGCGGAAAAGTGTATTTCAGTCACTTGTGGTGATCAAGTCATTTTTCACCTCAACACAACTTGATTTTGTTTCCAAGGAATGCCCTGTTATGTATACAATGAGGGAAGCACGAGAATTGGGATGCACATATTGTGTTAGGTAAGATTTTGAATCTTTGGTAAGGCTGTAGAATTCGATTGGATTCCTCTAAAAAGGTATGTCTATAAACTTGAGCGAGATTTATGTTTTTATTATTTCTTAAAGTAATTATAATGATCCATGTACCATGTGTATCGTTCATTTCTACTTAACTTGATTTATGTTTAAGGTTCGAAAATAGTAGTTCGGGATGTTTGGCCTTCATGTTACACATACCAAGTATGCATACCATCATTTAAAATTAAAATCCAATGACTTCAGTTCGCATACTGGTTTGCAAACATCTCCAGGTCACGAAATCCTGTTTGCAAACCGGTTTGCAAACTTTTCATGTCTTCGGTATTCGATAAAAGCTTGTTTTGGCCGTGATTTCTTCGTCCAAACTCGGAATATCCTCATTCTTTTTTCATTATTTTTGTAATTTAATTATATTCGATATGGTGATGATAAATCTTGAGTTTGAATGACTTAATATCGGTATTTGACCCATCTCTTCATTTTTGAGTGTTTTGCTCTGTTTCGTCGCACTTGTTCCACTTCTATTGGACTTGGTGATGAGTGCAAAATATTGTATATTCTACACCTTTTTATTGGCAATTATCTCATCCTTTTTGCTTTAAAATCATATATTATCCCAAATTCTGTATTTTCATTGTTTTCAAGAATAAATATGTTTACTAATTAATTTTGTGTTTTTAGGTACTAAATAAAGCTTGGATGGATTGAGAAGCAAAAAGAGCATAGGAATGGCGGCTAGCGACAATTGGAAGAGAGACAACATAAGGTTCCCGCGAGAAAGCCGTGAAGCGCGACGGAACAACGCGTAAAGAGATTCCGCAATCCGTTTGCACTCGCTCTGCAAGCCGTTTGCAAAGCCTAAACCGAGTCGCGGTCTTGGTAGAGAACCCATGACCCAAACCCTAGATCCAAACCCGTTCTCAACCTAAGCCGTCAGATTTTATTCAGTTGCTCAGATCCAACGGCTCATCTTCCTGGTACATCAATATTTGATACAGCTGCTTTACACCCTAGCTCCCTTTATTCTCCACCTTATCGACCAGAAACGTATCCACTTTCAATTTCATCTTCTTATCCATTTCACAGAGCCAACAACTTCAATAACTCCTCCGTACACTGAGCACAGCTTCACCATCAATAACGCCACCATTAACTCCTAATTCTTCATCTCTCTCTATCTTATCTCTATTCTTATCAAGAACAGTAACCCTAGAAGATAAGATTTAGAGAGATAGTTAGGGTTAACTGTACAAGTAGTGGAGCATCGATTCAATGAAGTTGCAGAGGAATTGAAGACAGGGAAAGTCAAGAAACGCGTTTTGGTGAGTGGGTCTTCATTAACTATCAAATTGAAGGTGAATTGAGTGAAAAATTGTGTATAAATAGAGGCTTGCTTCTCTGTACCAAAGCATCCGAATTTAGTTGGATCAATTGCTAGTTTTCATAATATAAATTGTTTTTTAATCATCTTCAGTATCTTCTAATTTCATTTTCTATGGTTTAGATGAAACCCTTAATCATATGTTAATTTAATTCATGTTCCTGTTATTATTCTTGTTTTGGTTAATGGATATAAGAGTGATTTGTTAGCTGGTTGATCGAATTAGCATGTGATTAATCGTACTGTAAGAAGACAACTAATACTAGGGGTGAGTTAGTGATATTGGTTGATAAGTCACCCATTTGAGACCTCTATGGAAGAAGATCAGTGCTTAATGTATATAGGAATGACTAGTTTGCTAATCCACCAAATGAGCCTGTGATCAGTTGTAATGTAAGAAGACAACTTATACTAGGGGTAAGTTAGTGAGATTAACTAATAAATCATCCATTGTAGTCTTTCCTGAAAGGAACAAGCAAATAACTTGAGTAAGTATTAACTTAGCATAGGATTAGGAGGTAGATTCAACCACCCTAGTGCCTTTCATATAATTGCTTACAATCTGTTCTTTCATTCTACCAAACAAATTTGTTTTATCCACACACAAAACAAACCCTTTTGGTTACTTCTTAGTTTGAGATCAGTTGTAGTAAGACTTTGGAATCTATTCTATACCCACCTTGTCCCTGAGGATCGACCTGTATTTGCACTATACACAATAAGGCATTGTGCACTTGCAGTCATTGCAGGTACTCTTCTAGACCTACCAATTGGGAACTTGGATTCTTGGAGTACTTCTCTTCTAAGCTCATTTGTAGCTTTTGTAAGAATTTTGTTAGTGAATCACAAAGAAGAAAGTTCAAGAATGGGAAATAGTATACATTAATTTGGGATTCTTGAGTGTTCACAATTCTCTTATTTGAACTACGGTGCATGGTTTTTAATGAATTTGTATTTTCTTATTTGTTAAGAAAATATTTTTATACGCCTTTAGTAGGCATTCTTGGTGTAATTCGTGCGAAAAAGATTGATTCTACCTTCTAAGGGAAAACCATCTTATATGGTCTTTACGAGTTTGTTAATCTCTTCGTTTTGTTATCTAGGGAACTTATTATGAGAATTTATTCTTGTATTTAAAGAAGGATAACTAGGGTTTGGAATAACAAATATTGTGATTACACATAGCTATTCCCAACGCTTTTTATCTTGCAATGTTTTAGATTTATTTATTTGAAATCTAAGTTATTTGGAAGGTGATTTTGCAGTATTAATGTTTATTGGTTTTATATATTGCAAAAATGTTATGGGATATATGTGTTTACGTCTGTGAACTATAAGTATCTCATATATGTCAAAAGTTAAGTCTATTATTTCATTATGCAAATATTGATAAAAATAGAATGGACTTTTGAATATTCAGCAGTATTGATCCTTCCCTGATCCACTTGTATGTGAAAGTACTATATGGCTCCGTAAGTTTTCTTATGTTGAGCATTTCCGATTAAATTATTCATTAAGGTCCTCTTGTGGTTAATTTATTCGAGTTTTCCGGATACAAATTCATGTTTCATGTAATTTTTTAATGTCCAAAGAAATCCTTATTTTCTCGAAAAAGTAAGGTCGCTCTTGTTGTTCTTTAAGGAATGACATTTTATGGGGGAGAGTTCTTAATTGAACTTGTGCTTAATTACCAAATCTTTGTAGGGAGTGAGGCTGTGGAATATTGAAGGAGTGATCTTGTATATTTATAAACTCCTTGATGAATACACTAAGTTTCGACTATGTGAAATCATCGAAACCAAGTTGATATTTTTTCATTTAGTCATGAATAATCTCTTTGAGAATTTCATTATGATCACACTAGTTTTCGTACCTTTGCCAATTTATATTGACAAAAAGGGGGAGAATTATTTTGTAGTTCACACTACATACATATGGTTTACAGATCATTACGTAAGGGGGAGTGGTTTTCATTGTGAGATGAAGTATTGACTAATGGGGAGTAATACATATCGTAGTATTATTGTCAAAGTTGTGATACAATTGAACTTCAATGTTGTGTAATAATATTATGACACTGTATAACAATAATTTAGAACATATGTATTCTTGTTGTTATGGCTACAGATCTTCAACAACAATGATGCTGAGTTAAACATGTTCAGAATCACCGGAGTACTTGGAGTGACGAAGAATTAAAGGAATGTTAAAGAACCAAGGAAATCAAGCATGATGATGAGAAGCTCCAAAGTTTATATATTTTTTAATCCATATGTATTGATTGATTTGTCACTAAAATTGACAAAGGGGAGATTGTTAGAGCACTTCTCGGTCGAACTCGCAAGCGTTGTTATCTCAATATTGTTTGTCAAGTTTAGGTGATCATAACTATAAGTATTGATTTCTAGTCTACTTATAGCTATGTCTCGGATTAGGAAAAAAAATGTGTAGTTGAGCTTTGGACTTCACGACTTTCATCGATTGAAGACGAAGATCTACTAAGGTGATCTTGAAGGAACTTCATCAACAAAAGGTATGTGGAGACTAAAACTTATCTATCACTCAAAAGTCTATTCTATTCTATCTCCTATTCAGAATAAGTCGTATAGCTATATATACTTTTACATTATACACATTTGATATTTCGAGCTGAGTTTAACTCGCTTACGCTTTTCTTGAAATATGTATTGGAAAGATTTTTGCTTTAGCTACGTTCATTATTATTCTTGACGAGTTTAGTTGGAAACAATTTATTTGTTGGAAACTAAATAATGAGTCAAAATATGATCATGTGAAAATTTCCTTGAAATATCTTACATGATTTGTGTGAGATAGTCATTTGATGTAGACTCGGAATGTTTCTTATTGATCATTCGATTACTTGAAAATTACTTATAAGCTAATAGTTTGTGTGAGACAGCTATTTTCGTCTTCAAAGGATGTTTCAATGATTGAAATTGGAATTTAGAACAATTAACCATTGTCTGGATATAGCACAGTATGCATTCTAGTATGCAAACCGTTGTAGTATGATTCAGGTCCGGAAACCAAGTTAGCATACCAGTATGCAAACGGTTTTAACTGTTAAAGTTTGGGATCCAAGTATGCACACCAGTATGCGAACGGTTCTACCTGAGTTAGGTCCGGAACGACAGTATGCATACCGGTTTGCGAACTATCGGACAATACCAAAGTCCGGAACTTAAGTTTGCGTACGCATTTGCAAACTTAGTTGGTTTAAGTTCTAAAATCGGTGAAGTATGATTCCATACTCATGAAAAAATACATTTATAAATTAAGGAATGCAAAATTTGCGAATCGTGGCCAAATGTTCATGAATTGATTCTCATGAATCAAATCCGATTTTGTTTCAATTTTGTCTTGTATACTTCTATGAGAATATAAACAATTGAACTGATCTATGAGTAACACAATTAGATAAATTTGATTTGGTTTAAAAGTGTTAGTTGAATGTGGTTAATACAAAAGTGTTCATATGGCTAACTTCGGTTAACTGTTATTGAGCCAACTCAATATACACGTTTAGGTACGGGTACCCATATCTAAATGAAGGTATATTTTATTTGTGTGTAACAAGCTAAGACCATCTAACGGTGG
Organism: Papaver somniferum; assembly: GCF_003573695.1. Classification (NCBI taxonomy): domain Eukaryota; kingdom Viridiplantae; phylum Streptophyta; class Magnoliopsida; order Ranunculales; family Papaveraceae; genus Papaver; species Papaver somniferum. Next base: position 52,689,063 of record NC_039359.1, on the reverse strand, counting down.
AGAGATATTGCTTTGGTTTTAAGAAAACTTAGCTTCAATCTTAAATCAGGTTTTCCTCTAACGGTGAATATTGATTGCTCTATTTTAAAGCTATCAAACACTGATTTCAAGACTATATAAGGAGAACTATAGCAACCGGAAAACCTAATCCCCATACCTCCTATGTGATACTAGTTGCGACTAGAGTCGATTCTCCTTTAACCTAGGTTTTTCCTAAAACCATTATAGGTTAACGACTTAAAGACTTCATTGGGATTCTGAAGCCAGACCCAGTTATTTTCTATGTAGTTGCTTGTTCCGATCTTACCTGTTTTATCGTATTGAGTACTATCTTCTCTAAGATTGGCTCAAGATTTATCTCCGATAGGTAAGATATAAAAAGTATTCACAAAGCTCTTCGTCTCATTCTTTGTGATTCCACAATAACTTGTTCTACTACCATATAGTTAAGTTATTGTGAGGTGATTGATATTTCTAGGACGTTCTTCGGGAATATAAGGACGAATTATCAATTGGTACATGTTCACCTTGATTTACCATATAGTTAACTTCGTAGGTATTTCTGCGGGAGACAGATTTATCTATCAGAATAGACTTTTTTGTGGGAGACAGATTTGTTTATAAAATCTTTGACTATGGGTCGTAGCAACTCTTAGTTGTAGGTGAGATCAGCTAAGGGAATCAAGTGCGTAGAGTCCTATTGTGATTCAGAGGAGTAAGGAATGCTACCGTACCTTAATCGGTGTGAGACTTGGTTAGGGATCAACTACATTCCAGTCCGAAGTTAACTTGTAGTAGGATAGTGTCTGTAGAAGCTTAATACAATGTGGTGTTCAAATCTGGACTAGGTCCCGAGGTTTTTTTGCATTTGCGATTTCCTCGTTAACAAAACTTCTTGTGTCCGTGTTATTTATTTTACGCATTATGTTTGTTTATATAATTGAAATATCAAAGGTTATGCGTAGTTCAATCAATTGGTAAATCCAAAATTTGGTTGTTGATTGAAATTGATTTGACACTTGAACATTGGTTTTTGGTACCTTTTAAGTTGTTTCTCATAATAATCAGGCTCATGGATTTCTATTTGTTTGATTTTCTGATTACATTGAGAAACAAAATATAACTCTAAGATATATTTTATTGATAGAGTTTGACTGTCTAATTGATTCTCTTGGAATTATATTTGAGTTTATTCCATACAAAGTGCTGAACGAAATATTGGGTGTGGTTGTTAGAACCACGCTTTTTCAATTGGTATCAGAGCAGGCAAACACGCTAAGACCTCATAAGTCTGTGTTTGAAGAAATATGGTTATTATGTACGAGTCTATCTCTATTAACGTACCAGGCCAGAAATTACCAGATGTTTTTCAAAGCTTAGATTCAACTGAGTGAACTATCACATCTAAGCCAATATCTAAACATTCTCTTGATGTAAAAACTGTTGATTGGGAAACACACCTAGAAGAACAGTTGGATGAATTTTATGATGAAGGTGATCATATATTAATAGAGATGTTGATGAGGAAGTCTTAGGATATGTCAAGGTTTTTAATTCGCTGGAAAAGAAAAAGATTAAAACTTCTCTTGTCACACCTCTTCGGGAATATAAGGATGAATTATCAATTGGTTCCTGTTCACCTTGATTTATCAAAAGACGAAACAAAACTTCGTAGGTATTTCTGCGGGAGACAGATTTATCTATCAGAATAGGATTTTCTGTGGGAGACAGATTTGTTTATAAAATCTTCGACTTTGGGTCGTAGCAACTCTTAGTTGTGGGTGAGATCATCTAAGGAAATCAAGTGCATAGAGTCCTGCTGGGATCCAGAGGCGTAAGGAACACGACTTTACATTAATTGGTGTGTGACTTGGTTAGGGATCAACTACGTTCCAGTCTGAAGTTAACTTGTAGTAGGCTAGTGTATGTAGCGGCTTAATACAGTGTGGTGTTCAAATCTAGACTAGGTCATGGGGTTTTACTACATTTGTGGTTTCCTCGTTAACAAATCGTCTGGTGTATGTGTTATTTCTTTTTTGCATTATGTTTCTTTATATAATTGAAATATCACAGGTTGTGTGTAGTTCAATCAATTGGTAAATCCAACCTTTGTTTGTTTATTGAAATTGATTGATACTTAACATTGGTTTTAGGTACCGTTCAAGTTGTTCCTCATAATAATCAGGCTCACGAATTTCTATCTGTTTGATTTGCTGATTACATTGAGAAACAGAGATATAACTCTTGGGTATATTTCTTTCATTGAGTCTAACTGTCTAGTTGATTCTCTTGAAATTATATTTGGATTTAGTCCATACAGATTGCCAAACGAAATACTGGGTGTGGTTGTTAGACCCCCGCTTTTTCAAAAGGTGTTACGTGAGATGTTCCAAAAGCTTAATAATGTGAATCCAATGTTATCGGCGATTGATGTTTCCCTTGCTGATAATTTCATTTAGAGACATATTTTTTCTTGATTCGAAAGTAGGGGGCATGCCAATGGGGTAATGTACGTGCCGAGTTTTTTTCATTTAAATGGTCGAGTTCTTATGGATATGTTTGCTTTTACGTGCTCAAAATTAGGTCTCAATGATCTCATATGCTTTCACGTTAGCAGCTAGGGAGTAGATGAAAAATAAGATTATTATAGAGCCACCGCTACGAAATATTGTCATACTTCCAATCCTCACGCAGGAGTTACTCATTTTCCCAAAATAACATCTGATCATGCTCCAATTTTTCTTCACACCAAGGAAATTGAATGGCAGGGGCAGAAAAACTACAAGTTCTAGCATCTCTGGCTAACGCACCCACAACTCAAACATATATTTGAGACAACTTGGAATCAACAAAATGACTCGAAACTTACCTTAAAACTTCAATTAAAGTTAATTAAAACTGGTGAAGTCCTTATGGAATGGAATAAGCAACCTTTTGGACACCTACCAACTCTAATCAAGAAAACTACAAATCATATTAAAATGGCACAATACCAGTGCTATGCGAACGAGTGCTGAACTTGAATATTGGATATACCAGGAAAAGCATCTTCAAATGCATCATTAAAATTTACTACAATGTCATGCAACATATTGGTAGCAGCGGTCCAGAATCTAGTGGCTTCAATCAGGGGACAACAATACAACTTTTTTCCACACAAAAGCCACCATACACCGGAGTTGCAATAACATCCAGCAATTGCAGGATCAACAAAACAACTGGGTCAGCGATAAAGATCAGGTTATTCGAATAATTCTTGACCATTTCACTGACCAATATACAGGCACAAGTACAACAATAGACGAGGAGATTTTTGCATAGATCACACCTAGATTATCTTCAATACAATGCTCTAAACTCACACAAGAAGTATTTATAGCATAAATCATAGAGGCTCTCTTCTCTATTAATTCAGAAAGTGCTCTAGGACCTAATGGATATACCAGCAAATTTTTCAAAGTTTTTTGGGAGACAACACATCAACATCTAATATCCATGATTCGCAGCTTCTTTAACGACCTAAACATTCATCCCCTCATGAACCATACAAATATCACCCTCATCCCCACAATAGATCACCCATCAAAACCTTCCCAATTCAGATCAATCAGCCTATGCAATGTATTTTACAAAGTTATCTCGAAAATCTTAGTAAATCGCATTCGCCCGCTCCTCCCATTTTTAATAAGTTCATATCAGAGTGCATTCGTTCCGCACCGATCAATACATGATAACATAATAATTGCGGGAGAACTTTTCCATCACATTAAATCTTATGGTCTCACCAAAGATCCAAAAATTTCTCTTAAATTATATATCAAAAAAGCTTATGATAGGTTAGATTGGGGTTTCATCAAAACAACCTTTACAAAGATGGGATTTCCATCCATATTTGTAGAGTATAGCATGATATGTATCACTTCAGTTACTTACTCAATTAACATAAATGACATCCCACAAGGATACATCACCCTTACAAGAGGCATCAGACAGAGAGACCCGTTATCTTCTTATATTTGCATAATTTTTGCATAAATCCTTTCAATAGATTTGGGAAATCTGGAAGTTCAATGGTGAGAGGGTTAAACATTTCTCAGAAAGCTCTACCTATCCTACATTGGATGTATGCGGATGACCTGCTAATCACTTATAAGGCATCGCGAGAAAGAAGTGGCCACCTCCAGAGACTTCTTCAAGCCTACAACTCTTCAGCGAGTCAGGAAATCAACACAACAAAATCCACAATAATTCATTACCCAAGATTGCAACAACATTAGCTGGACGAGATCAAACAATTCTTTGACATGCCAACATCCACAACACCGCCAATACACCTGGGAGTACAATTCAAACATGGAAGAACCTCCAGTCACATTTCTGAACCTCTCCTTTAACGGTTAGCACGAAAGGCTCAGGGATGGATGACTAAATTCCTTAATGAAATGAGAAGGTTAGTACTCATAAAAACCTCCTTAATACCCACTTCTAACCACCTAATGCAAACACAACTATTCCCTCACACACATACACAAACATATAGATCGGATAGCTAGGAATTTTTTCTGGGGACATGACTCATCAGTTAGAAAACTACAGTCATTAGGATGGTCCAAACTAAATAAACATAGCGATATGAGGTCTCGGCATTAGTAAAAGTATCCATCACAATAAAGCTTTATTGATGAAGAGAATTTGGAATATCCACAACAAACCCAACTCCATTTGCTCCAGATTATACAATGAGAAATATCTGCAAAACAAACCGATTTTTCAAGGAAACACTCGAATTCCTTCATCATCTAGCCCACAATGGAAACAAACGGCCTCACTAATCCCAACAATACAAAATTTCATATTCCATAAAATCAGAAACGGTCTGGATACTCCTATCCAAGCAAATTGGATTCCTCAAGTACAAAACCTTGATCCCATTCAATGCTAACCGATCCAATCATTAACTGATCTCAGTGACCCTATCACCCGCACTTGGAATCAAGATCAACTATATCAGCTACCACCAGCTGTAATCCAACATATTATCAATATCCACATTCCCCAAAACCTTCCTCAGGATAAAATCCTTTGGCCTCACAAAAAATATGGAAATTACCCAATTTCCACTGGTTACAATTGTTTAATTCAACAAGACAACCATCACAACCTAAATTCTCTCCCACCCACCAAATTCATTTGGAAATTGCCTTGTCCACCAAAAATTCAGTTTTTCTTGTGGAAAGCTATAAACGAGGGTCTGCCGACCTATTCTATTTTACATCGTATCAATCTCACTAACTCCAACCAATGTCCCCGCTGCAATATTGAACCAGAAATAACATAACACATGCTTATTCACTACCGAATGACGACAACTACCTGGAACAACCTTTTAGCTTTCTATATCAACAACCCAAGCCAATATCTTTTCCCACATCTCCATAAACAATCAATCAACCATTTCACAGGTTTTACAACAAGCTAACCAAACCCTATCAATATCAACTTTCTGCTTTCTCTTCTGGACCCTATGGATATCCAGAAATGATATTGTTTTCAACCATCAACATACAACTCCGGATAAAATTCTAACACAGACTTGAAGGTAGCAATAGGAATTCAAATGGGCAAAAAAAATAGTGCCACCAGTTTTACCTGGAGATCCACCGGTTACAACCACATCAATAAATAGCAGATCAACAACAACAATACTAGCAGGATGGAGCAGACCGAAAAATGACTGGTTAAAGATCAACACGGATGGGGCTGCGAGGGGACACCCAGGAACGGCGGGAGCATGATTTATTTGCAGGGACTCGATTTCTCATATTGTGATGGCTCTAGCACAACCTTAGTAATAACTACAACCCTAGTAGCTGAAACGTTTGAAACTCTTCTGTCTTCAAGGACGGCGACATAAAGACAATGGCCAAAGGTTATCTTCGACACAGATTCGGAAAACTTGATGCGCTTCATAAAAACCGACACAGAAGCCCCATGGTATATTAGAGAAATGATTTCCACATTGCGACAAATTCCACAATGTATTATTCAACACAATTATAGAAAAGGAAATCAAGCGGCAGATGGTTTAGCAAACTACACAGGTGATGGAAGCCAAGCAGGAAACTTATCGACAACAATTTGGGACCAGACTATCCCAATTTTAATCATACAAATTATTTCAGAAGACCCAATGGGTACAAGATATCCACGTGTAATTTCTATCTAGTTTTGGTATTTGTTTTACATGCTTTAAAAAAACATTTGTTCAATATATATTAGACCTTAACCCTCTAAGAGAGATGCTCTTATAAAGAAGAGGTTTTCTAAAGCACGATTTCTAGGTGCGTTCGAAACAAAAATTGTTTGGTTCCGAACAGGGCCGTCGCTGGCTATATGCCATCTAGGCAACGACCTAGGACCCCAAGAATTATATGTTGCCATTGGTTATTTTCTGATTCATTTCAAACTATTATTTTCCTAACTAAAACAATTAGTTTAGCATTTGTATTTCAATTCTTATTTCATTTCAAGTCTTTTCTCTTTCAGCTTAGTTTATGTTGGGTTGCCGTTACTGTTGCCAAAATAGTGATTGTTAAATTTTAATTGTTAGTTAACTGATATGGCCACCTGAATTTTGCATGTTTGTGCATACGTTTTATATCTTTTGATCAAATATCAACTCCAATCATGGTCTTAGAAATAAAAAAATGCACAAATGGTGTTTCTAAAAGATAGACAAAGCTAAGAGCCGAAAAACTTACGAGTTCTATGCGAAGAGCAATGAAAAAATATTTGGTTTCAAATGATGACAACCATGGAGAAACAATGAGTGACTGTGACGAAAAATGGGAAAATTTGGTTAATGAATGGTAATTTATTGGACAATGATGATAATACACATTGGAGATATGAAAAGGGCCAGAATTATCACCACCAAATACAAATGAGATTGGGCAAGATGAAGCGAGCATAGGGGGCAAGAATTATCATCATTGAATACAAACGAGATCGGGCACGATGAAATTGAACATGAAGAATATTGACCATTGAATATTTATGATCTGGGAAATTGGGGTAACAAATATTAACTAAAGTTTAAGAGATGTTTCAGCAAAGAAAGGTCCAGTAGGAGAATTCGATATGAATTTTCAGTTTCTTTTTGATAGTATAATCGATGATTTCACGTCGGAAAGGGTGGGAAGATTGGTTTTTGTCATGAGATAAGATTTTTTTTTTTTTTTGGTTTTTTTTTTCGGCATTTCGGTTCGTTTAAATACGAGAATTTGTAATATATTTTATATCAAATCGTAAAAAAAAAATATTTTTCTTATATAGGACCCGTTTCAGTAAGT